>NW_008704902.1:383672-527408 GCF_000326865.2 Helobdella robusta
GTCGTGTATTAAGTTTCCTAAAGTCATTTTTAACAATTTTATTTCCCGACGTTTCGATGATATTACATCATTTTCGAGGTTAATTTTATAACTAATTTTTCCGTAGTTATATAGATATCTAAACAAAGTAAGTTTGAAATTTCAAACCTAGATTACGAATACGAACATCAAAAACTAATTCTAAAGTTGGAAAATCTAAAAAAGAAAAGAAATAATTTAATAACAGTGATCGATTTCAACAAAATATGTATAAAAGAGAACCTACTGCCGAATTACACAGACATATATATATATATATATATATATATATATATATATATATATATATATATATATATATATATACACACACACATATATACATATATCTGAATCTGGTTTTAAATTTTGAAGTTGAATAAAAGAAATTTCCATTGTTATTAGTATTTACTGAATTTAGATTTTTTGTAAAAATTGTCCTTTTTTTTGCGGAAAGTAAATGGGAGCCCTAACGAAAAAACGAAAAACTAAAAAGATGGAAAAACAATTAAAAGGATTGAGTGAAAAGAATGAATGGATGATTAAACAAAAAAAACAACTAAAACTAAACCTTATTTTGAAAATCGTAGTTACTGCAGTTCATTGCACCGACCACCATCTGAGCTGCATCCAAAATGTCCTGGAAACATGCCAATTCGTTCATGTATAACAACCAGCATAAATAAAAAAACAATTTTGAAATTAATACTGCAAAGAAAAAAAAATCTAACAATTCCATCGTTTGAGACATACATCTGACTGACTCGGCACGCGACACCATCATCTTCCGAACGGCAAAGGATCATTCGTGAAACAACATCATCTCCGGCATGTCGTGGTGTTAGGAAAAATATTATTCAAAATTTTATTAATTACCAATTGTAAAATAATATTGAGGGTAATGTACTCTGACTGTGAGTAATGCATTGTAATGTTTGACTCTGTGTAATGTATTGTAATGCATGGTGTGTGTAATGTTTGGTGTGTGTAATGTTTGCTGTGTGTAATGTTTGCTGTGCTTAGTGTTTGCTGTGTGTAATAGTGATGTGAAACAAAAACACACAACAATCAGTAAGTGAAAATTATAAAGAATAGAAGTCACCTACCTACCTACAATAAATTAACTCTTATGCCTTAGCCTACCTATGATAACAATTAACTCATCTCAAATCTCACCTACTAATGATCAATTAACTCATCTTAGGCCCTAACTTACCTATATTCAACTACACTCAAACTCATGGCGTCGTCAGTCCAGTAGAGAGGAAAAGTTTTAAGAAGGTAGAAGACAAAAATGACAACACAAAACAAATGAATGTATTGTGTTTATTGTAGTAATGCACGAACGCTGTGTGTATGTATGTATGTGTGTGTGTATGTGTATATGTATGTGTGTATGTATGTGTATATGTTGTAAATTAAAAACTTTACCGCAGAAATTTTCTCTACAGCCATCTAGTCACAATCTTTTAAGACATGTCCGTAATTCGAAGGACACTCCTGCAAAAAATATTTTTTTAATTCATGATGCAAATGAAAGTAAGTTATATCATGAATGCGTGCCAAGTTATGCCGAAATTTCATTTGATTCACGTCATAAATGTAAAACCGAGTTGTGTCGTATCGAAATTAATATCATCACCGCCAACAATCCTGCCACTACTGCTGCTGCTTTTGTTACTTTTTAACTGCTACTACTATTAATAAAGCAGCTGCTGCAGCTACTACTACTGCTACTACTACATTTACTATAGTAAATTTATCAGCGCGTTATAACACATAGCAAAAAAGGCCCATCCTATTTTTTTTTAAAGTTGTACATGTTCAGCAATCCAGCCATCGAGCTAAAAACTAAATAAACATTTCATTTTTTATGTATTAATTAAAATTACTGTTCGTACTACTAAAATACAACTACCACCACTACTATTACTGTTAACATTAATAGTAATTACTGTTACTACTACTGTCGTTACTGCTGCTACTATATTATTATATTATTATTACTGCCAGAGCTTTTTAATTTAAAATAAAATTATTCCCACGATTTATTTCATTACAATCAATGTCTTATTTTTTGAAGAAACGTTCGGCATGCCAACCGGTAAACGTTTATTTAAAAAACTTTTTACATCATTACAACGTTTACCAGGCAAAACCTTAGGATGGCACTGGGAAATTCCATAAAATAGTAAACAGAGTTAAAAATAAATCCAGCTTAATTTGCGCCACTTAGCTCCACCCCTTTTTAATATTCATGTTCATTTTTAATAACCGTTGTATTTGTTGATGTAACAAATGTTTAAATGCGCAACTTTTAATTTTTCTTGTCTTGTAAAATAATAAATGATATTTAAAGCAGTTAATTTTATTGTCCTTTTTAAGATGTTATTTAAAAATTTTATAATTAACGAGTGCAAGCCAAAACACTTTTTTTTTTAGAAGTTAATGATTTTATTTTATCGTAATAAATGGAAAATACAAATTACAATTTAAATCGCAATAAAAAAAGTAACAATTAAATTTTATTTAAATGTTTAAACAAGGTAATATGTACGGATGAGCTCAAGAGCTTTTTGAAACCACACATCACGGTCTTTGATACCGCGCTGCCACTTAAACTCAACGAGATACGAAGAGACGTGACCATCGCAGGTACCATGCATCCGTTTAAATTTATCTTTGGCACACTTCTAAAGATTCTCAATGGCATTAGTACGCACTCCATTTGGAGCAACAAAGCCATATCGATGATTGACAGTGTCGTGTGCCAGTCCCGTAACTCTGGGAATGTTCGCATAAGCGGCCCACTTGTCAGACCATATTGTCGTGCTTGAATGAGAATTAGATAAAATGTTAATATAGGAAAGGTTAATAGAAAATGTTAAAATCATTACCAGGCAAAACATGCCGTTGTGCTATGGGCAGCAAAGTGGCCGCATCACGTTGAGCCACCTCTTCTAAGAAGGCTTCTTTGGAAACATTATTTATGCTGCCAAAAACCCAACGCTGCCGAAATGGCCTGGCCCTTCCATTCCTTGTCCTTTTGTTACTGGACACCAGACTCTCATCAATATGGACAATTCGACTAGGTCCACCAATTATTTATGGGTTGTCTCATACCCAATCGGTACAGAGTTGGCGATGGAGGTTGAACCAGTCAGGCAACGTGTTATTTTTATCTATTTGTAGCAACCAAGCTGTCGCTGCCTTACTGATGTCCTCCATGCTCCAATAATATGTCAACTGAATGAACAAAATTATTATTGTTTTTCATTCTAAAATTTAATATTTATAAAACATAATTTAAGAATAAAAAATAATAACCATGATACATGTGCTCATTGGTAGCTTACATTTTTCATAAAAACTACCATTTCTAATGGATTTTGTTCTGCTGCAGGCCGTATGGTTTGTACAACGCCATATCTGTTCATCTGCTGCTTTTTTGGAATTGTACAAACGCATAACTTTCCCACAAACGCATGTCATTCCAGACGACAGCAATCCGTGTTGCATCGCCCAGTCCACTGCTTTTTGTTTCGAATTTATGGCGTTTGTCAGTTCCATTGATGACAAACTATTAACGGCCGGAAAGTTCATGACTACAGATAAATTCAAAATGTCGAAAAAATGACAGAAAAACCAGACGAAAAAATGACAGAAAAAACAGAAGAAAAAATGGCAGAAACATACGCGTTGTTATTTAAAAGTGAAACATCATACATTCATGAAAAGGGCGCTATAAAAATTAAGTGAAACATCATACATTACGGAAAGGGCGCTATAAAAATTAATTTGATTGATCATAATTTATTTTATTAATAAAATAAATCAGCATTTTCTTTTTAAAATAATTAACACAAGCCGTTTTTAAAATATTTATTATTGACAATTATTTTGAAATGAAAAGCAAATTAAAATTTTTAAAATATCTATTATTGAAAATTAATTAAAAATTAATAAATGAAAATGATTGAAAAAAGATATTTTCTTGTTCTCGTCTTGTAATCTAATAAACATAAATATTAAAAAGGGGGAGGAGCTAAATTGCGCAAATTAAGCTGGATTTATTTTTAACTCTTTGTTTACTATTTTATGGAATTTCCCAGTGCCATCCTAAGGTTTTGCCCGTTTACCACTCAGTTTAAATCGTTATCATCTTTTTTTCGGCAAAACTTTACATTAGCATCAGCGCCTCAACGCAAGCAAAATTCGCGACAGTGATGTAAGAAGGGGGTATTGAATACGACGTAAATAGGTGTAAAAGTGAATTTATATTAATAGCGCTAAATAATTTAAATATTTTTTTTCAAGGATCCACATGAAAATTACTGTTTTGCATAAATATGTAAAGAGAATAAAGATTTTTTTATTTCAAAAGTTTAATGTTAGGACATAACTTTTCAAAATTGATTGGCTTATTCGATTATGTAATAAAATTCAAAAATTTAAATTCAAATTTTGACACTTTCTAAAAATTTTAAACATCGTGGAAGCATATGATAAAATAAAAATTTACTACGAAAACGCTTTTATTCAAATTTGTCAATTAATTTCAGTCATGGATATAAATCCATGATTTCAGTGCCTACGTGTCTCAATTCATGGATGCATACATTAATGCCTGCGTGGTAAATTATGTTTTAAAATTCTTGCAAAAATACATACTATTTCACTTTAAATCATAAATATTTTTATAATTCTAATAATTAACAGTCTCACTTTTAGACATAATTACGCTTTAACCTCCTCTCACTTTTACTTGTCATCTCAAATTTTGATTGCGTTGAGGCACTAGTGTAAAGTTTTGCCTTAATGTAATAAAAAATGTGATTAAACATGAAGAGGAGGGGAGTTAATTTTATATTTGTCCCGGGCGCAAAATACCCTGACTACGCCTCTGTGTGTGTGTTGTTGTGTGTGTGTGTCTGTGTGTGTGTGTGTGTGTCTGTGCAAGTGTGTGTGTGTGAGTGCATCTCAACCAACCTCAGAAATCTTCTCCACTGCCATCCAGCCTCCTCCATTGCACACCGATCAGCATTTGGCGATGGCTATGAGACCATTAGACCTGCTAGAAAAAATATTTCTGAATTTAATATAACAAATAAAAAATAATTTCTGGATTCAATAATGAAAATGAAAAAAATAAATTAATTAACAATTCTAACATTTGTGAGGCAGCCCGCACTGACTCGTGCAGCACCATCTTCCGAACGGCAGAGGATTGGTTGTGTTGTGTTCACTGTCTGATCTGACTTTTGCAACAGCATCATCTCTCGCGGATCAGATAGGGCAGGAAAAATTGGAGTGTTTTTTTTGGAGAAATATAATTTTTAAAGTGTTATTAACATTAAAATGTATGATGAAAACGAAGAATTAAATAATTGTGTGTAATGTTGTGTGTAATGTGTTTGATTGTGTGTAGTGTTGTGTTTGATTGTGTTGTAATGTTGTGTTTGATTGTGTTGTAATGTTGTGTTTGATTGTGTGTAATGTTGTGTTTGCTGTGTGTAATGTTTGCTGTGTGTAATGTTGTGTTTGCTGTGTGTTCGATTGTTTTGTTAGTGTGTGATGATGATGTGAAACAAAAACTAACACATAACAATCAATAAATGAGAAGTAGCAAGAATAGAAGTCACCTACCTACTATAAATTACGCTTAAACCCTAGCTTACCTATAATAAAAATTAGCTCAACTCAAATCTCACCTACTTATGATCAATTAACTCATCTTAGGCCCTAACTTACCTACTTTCAATTAAACTCAACTCACTCTTGACGTCAGTCCAGTAGAGAAGAAAAGTAGAAAGTAGAAAACAAACATGACAATAAAACTGAACAAATGAATGTTATGCATGCATATTTGTATGTATGTGTTGTTGTGTGTAATGTTGTGTTTGTGTTTGATTGTGTTGTAATGATGTGTTTGATTGTGTTGTAATGTTGTGTTTGTGTGTAATGTTGTGTTTGACTGTGTGTAATGTACGTATGGTATGTGTATGCGGATGTATGTATGTGTATTGATAAATGAGTTGGCGAACGTAAAAAACAACTCTACCTCAGAAATGATTTCTACCATTTGAGACTCATCACTGATTTGTCGAACCGAACCAAACAGCTATTTTTCTGTCAACATTTGAAGATTTTCTTTTTTTTTTTCTCTCTCTCTGCCAGTAAGTATGTTGATAGGTTAAGTTAGTTTATTAATGCTTTTTCAAAGTATAAAAAACATGATGATACAACCTCAGAGAAAACGTTAAGGTAATAATATTAAAATGCTTTTAAAGCCTTCCACCGAATATTATTATATCAAAACATGTAGCTTAACTAAGCTGCTTTTTAAATTAAATCAATTTCTCTCGCGAGATGTACTAGCCACAATGTAGCATTTAATTAATTAATTAAATTATTATCGAAACAAAACAACAAAGTTTACCTTTTTTTTGTTATTCATCTTTATTCTTTAAAATTTAAAATGAAATAAGGCAGATTGTTTTAAATTTCAACTTCATCCAGCCAACTAACTTTCAGTAGCTTATTTTTGGTATTATGAACTTAAAATTTTATTAGCTTAACTCCTGCGCAAGTAAAAACATAAGACAATCCCTTTTCACAAGACGTGTGTATGTACAGTACACGTTGTCATGCCAACCAACCAACCAACCAACCAACCGGTCAACATACACTTTATGCAATACAAGAAAATACTACTGCCATACTGCCACTACTACTACCATTAATATCACTACTGCTGTTGCTACTGCTACCGCTACTACAGCTGCTGCCACTACCTCTACTGCTTCTGATTGATTAGATTATCTGTTCGTTCATTCATCTATTCATTCACTCATCTACCCATTTATTTTATTCATTTGTTCATTTTTTCTTCCAGATCAAAGAGTGAACAACACAGAAAAAGATTTTACAATTATATTATAAACATATGGCCTGATGCCGAATGCTGCAATGATAATAATTATCTTTGGGGTTTTTATCAATTTAATTCTTATATCACAGTATATAAGTAATAGCGAAGTAGCATGAATTTTTTTATGTTTTAAAAACGTTAACGATTTTGTCCTCTTAACCCCTTTCAACTATCTTATAACAAAACATTTCCTCTTATAAGAAAATTAATACTGATTGAAAAATATATTACACATCTAATGAAATTTCAACTTATTTCAGTAATTTGCGATTGCTATTAAGTTTATTTACTCAATAAAAGCCCTGTAATAAATGGATGATTTAATTTAAAATGTTTTGCTTAACCCTCTAATAATATTTAAAAAAACAGTTTAATTGTTTTCAATAAATTTCATTTATTAACAATCATTTGTAGTTTACATTGTAATAAATACACAACAAAACTAATACATAATACGTAATGATGAAGATGTACAACCACAATATCACAACATTTTATTAATATACTCCATATAAATAGATAGATGTGTGTGTGTGTTTGTGCGCGCGTGTCTGTGTTTGTGTACATATATATATATATATATATATACATATGTGTATATATATATATATTATATATATATAAATATAAATATATATATATATAAATAAATAAATATATATATATATATATAAATATATATATAAATAAATAAATATATATATATAAATAAAAGTATATATATATATATATATATATATATATATATATTCTACAATAAATATTTAATGGTGAAAATATATTTTATATCTATTTAACAAAATTATTCAAGAATTCACAAGTTTTTAATAAATTCATAATAACGATAATGGTAGTAACAACACAACTGACTACACAAAAGCATTGTTATTATCGTAACAAAAATATGTATATTTATAACAATAATATTCTTGACAAACAATATATATATATATATATATATATATATATATATATACGCGTGTGTATTTGTGTGTGTGAGTATTTGTGTGTATGTGTGTTGTGTGTGTGTAGGCGTGTGTGTATGCCTATCTGTCTGTGTGGTGTGTATGATCCACACGTGTGTGTTCATTATAGTTATTACGCAACTAATAATGTGTTTATTACGTTTAACTAGACCAAAAAAATGTTTTAAACATGAGAGTCAATCAAATAGTATATGATGAATAACTGTTAGTTTTCCAATAAATAGTTAGAGAAACCAATTATAAGGTAAGCCAAATAAAAAAAAATAGTAATAATAATAGCAGTAGCAGTAGTCGCGTTACTAACAACAGTACTAGTGGTGGCAGTAGTAGTAGCAGTAGTTATTATGGTAAAATTATTATTATCATTATTATTTTTATTGTTATTATAATGGTTATTATCATATTATTATCATCTTATTGTCATTTATATTATTGTTATTATAATCATTATTATTATTGTTGTTGTCGTTGTTATTGTTGCTATTATTATTATTATTATTTTTATTATTATTATTATTTTGATCTGCCCGGCACGCTGCTGCTTCTCGCTTTGTTGGTCTCAGGAGGCAGGCTCATTCGTCTCCTGGTCATCATCTTGAAGATGCCTGCGTGTGTGTGTGCGTGCGTTTGTGTGTTGTGTGTGTTTGTCTCTGAGTGTGTAAGTGTGAGAGAGACAGTGTGCGTGTGTGTGTGAGAAAGAGAGAAAGAGAAAGAGAGAGAGAGAGAGAGAGAAGAGCGTCTGAACGCACTTTTTAGTTGCATGCTCTTGTTTTGCTTACCGTGTGTTTTTGTTGGACAATTTTTTAAAATGGTAATAAGGATGACAATTCTAAAATTTTAATAGGAAGCTTCGTTATAACAATCATCCTCGTTGTTATAATGGTTAAGAACTACGTACTTTTTCTTTTTACGTTCGGAGATTTGCCTGGTGAGGTTGAGTGTAACCAGTTTGTAAAATAATTGGCAATTCAAAATATAATTTTTAAAATAAATTCAATATTTTTTTTTATAAAATTAAGAATATAAAATATTTCATGTTTTATTATAGTCATAGACATTCGAAATACTTCGTTTCTATCGTTCAACAATATTCTGACAAAAAGTCAATAAAATACTTTAAACAATTTGTTTACAAGTCTAAAAATCAAATAATTTTTAAATATTATTTTGAAAAACATAAAAAATAATATGATTGTTATCAGTAGAGGTATTATATTTGTTATGGTTCGTAATTCTATGAACACATTTTACAAAATTTGAGAGATAATAAATCGTTAAAGGAAGAACGAACGATGCAACTGTCCAGTGTTAGCTGAAGAGATGTCCAGCCTCATCTTTGAAGCAAACTCGGACACCCTCCTTGTTATCTTTCCTATCTTGCTCGTTGAAGCTGCAGGCGGAACTTCTGGTGGAAAAATTAAAATATAGAAATGACTTTGAGCAAGAAATTTCTAATGACTATGAAAGTTTATTAAAAGTTGAAATGTTATCCGCTATTATAAATGGCTTTAATATATCCTTTCAATGTCCGTACGTTAAAAAACGTAATAAAATGAATAAATAAATGAATTAATTGATTAATTAATAATAAAATAAATAATAAAAAACTATTAACTACCTAAAATAAAATTATTATAAAAAAATTATAGGCATTTATTAAACTCATACCCTTTTCAGCAGAACTTGATTCCTCCAGCTTCTTGCCTGCAAATTACGCAAACATAGTTAACCATATTATTAAAAAGGCGAAAGTTAAAGTCATTTGATCCGGTCTCGTGTGACAGTTGCAAGGCCCAAATGTGAAGAAATCTCTACTTGCATAATGCACTGTGTATGAAGCGTTGATTCGGGCGCACCCAAATACGATGTGTGTGTGCAATTGATATTTCTAAGCAGTGCAATAAAAAAATAATCGTTTCCACTTAAGATCTATCACAAAATTTTATAAAGTTATAACTGTCAAAGTTAGAAAACTTTTCATTAAACGATGGAGCAACATACCGTGCAAAACATTCTCGCTGTCTTTACTTGAAGTGGCTGTAGCTGCGTCACCAGTCGCAACAGCCGCGCCACTACTGCTTCCAGTTCCAGCGCTGTTGTTATTCCTTCTACGACTTTTCACCAGCAAATATTTTGGCGAGGGTGTCGGCATGGGACCACTGGTAGGATCATGTTCCTGAAGTGACAAGGTCAAGGTGACCTCTCCTGTGACGTCAGCATCCTGGCAGACCACCAGCACTTCACCGTAGAAGACATCCGGATCCAATCCTCCGTCGTCCCACACGCTCATCTGCAAGGTCATTGAGGAGAACTGGCGAGGAAGAACATAATCATTATTCCTTTTACTGTTATTAAATTTGATGTTTATAATTGCACTTGATGTGATTAATTAATGTGAAGTGAGTCTCATTTCGCCAACAAAAAATCATAGTTAAAATAATCAAACTTTATGAAATTCTACATCGTAGTCGTCAAAGTCATCAGCAGTCGGAAACACATACAATAATAAGGATATGTGACGATAATATGATAAAATGACATGGTGATAATATGTTAATAATGTGATGACGACTCTGAGATAGAGATAGAATGATGATAATAAGTTAATGATATAACAATTATAATATGCTAATGATGGTAATTATAATATGTTAATTGCCTCTTCTTCAGTGATTCCATCTAGGGTGAATTTTTGATTCCATTCAGGTGAACATGTGCCAGGCAGAGCCCGCGTTCTGCACGAATGTCGGCCTCTGTATGTGTGTTTGTGTGCGAGAGTTTGTGTGCGTGAGTGAAATGTTTGTTTGTGTGTGTGTGTGAAATACGTTTGTATGAGTGTTTGAAGAGTATGTGTGTGTGTTTGCGTCTTAAGGAGGTTTGTGCATCTGTATGTGTTTGTAAGGTGTGTTTGTGTTAAGAGAGATTTTATTGTATATGTGAAATGTGTGCGTGTGTGTATGTGTGTGTGTGAGAGAGAGAGAGGTGGATGTGCGTGTGTGAAAGATGTGTGTGGTGTGTGTAAGCGATGTGGTTAAAAGTGTCTGTGATGTGTTTGTCACAGCTAAAGTTATATTTGACATTTAAGCGTAAGATGCAAAGTTAAACGTAAATACTTAAAAGGAAAAAGTCATTTTGTAATTTAACATGAAATAATTTTAAAAATAAAAAAATAAATGAAAAATAAACTAAATATTGAAGAAAAGGAAATGACAAAGTTCATGCGAAATGATGATACAAAAGCAAGCTGGGTGGGCTTCGAGTTTATAAAACAAAACTTTCAACCTTTCGATAAGTAAGATTTTGTGTAAACTCATCAAGAAAAACAAATAAAAATGTGATGTGATAACAAAATGATGACAAAAACACCATTATTGAATAAAAAAAAAATAGTAGAAACCCTTACAACGATCTTGGCAAGAAACTCATCTTCAGATATGGTTTTGGCATGGAGCCTGACTTATCAGCGAGGTACCCTGTTCTCTTGGGCAGGTCCTTGCACTTCATTATGAGGATCTCAAAACTCTGTTGCGTGGTTGGTTGGATGTCATGTGATGGATGTAATCATTTGATAGTAAGAAAGCGGTGCTGGGTGTTATATGATGTTTTTACAATTTGATGCTGTGAAAGTAATGGCGATTATGACGGCAAAGCCTGAAGCTATAAAAGTTGAGCCTGTCAATAGAAGCAATAATACAAACAATAATAACAATAATAATAATATATTAATTATAAAACTTTCAGACACAATTATTTTTATGTTAAAAATTAAATATCATTCTTTCGTAATTATTTTTAGTTATTTAATTATTTTTAATTATTTTTAATTATTTTTCCACAGGTCTCAACAATAAAAAGTCGCACACATTTTTTTTCAATTTTCAGGCTGCTAACCAAATTTTCATATTTCAATTGCAGCGTCAAAATTCCCTCTATGGATCTCATTATCTCCTCCACGTTCGTGTCCAAAAGTTTCTGCGTTTCATTTGTTCACATGTGTTTACACGGATTTGTTCATGTGTTTGTTTGTTTATGTGTTTGTTTCTGCGTTTTATATGTTCATATACGTTTGTTTATGTGTTTGTTTATGTGATTGTTTATGTGTTTGTTTATGTTTATATGTGTTTACATGTACGTATATGTTCATGTGTTTGTCTATGTGTTTGTCTATGTGTTTGTTTATGTGATTGTTTTTGTAATTGTTTACGTGATTGTTTAAGTTATTGTTTATGTGATTGTTTTTGTTTGTTTATGTGTTTGTTCATACGTTTGTTTATGCGTTTGTTTATTTGTTCATGTATTTGTTTATGTGATTGTTTATGTGTTTGTTTATGAGTTTGTTTATGTTTTCGGTTATGTAGTATTTTAACAATTAAGTTTATAATGACCGTATGATTCTTAACTGTAATCTGTATATTATATAATAGAGTTCATTTGTATAACATTACTCTAACAAAACTATTCATATAGGTAACGATTAAACTGTATACGTAATAAACCCCAGCCCAACAACAAAATGCAATTAACCTGTTGGTCAAACAAAACTGTCAATAATTTCTGCTTGACACCTTCCATATCTTTCTCTGGATAGTTGGCGATGTTGATAGCCGTGGTGATGACGATGATGACCATTTGTTATCGTAATCATTATAACCCTTTTCGCAATCGTCGTCTTCACCATCATCGTCACCATCATCATCACCATCATCCTCATCATCATTATCATCACCACCATCATCATCATCACCATCTACTAACCACTTGCTGTTGATGTCCGGTGAACTTTTTTTTCTTGCTTTCTGTTAAAAATAAACAATTGATCATTAATCAATCTTCAATGACGTCATCGCTTCTTCATTGTCAACATCACCAATCTTCATTTGTTCATCATTATCATAATCATTTTCGTTACCATCGTCGTTCATTCATTCATTTATTCGTTCGTTTGTTCGTTCATTCATTCGTTCGTTCGTTAGTTCATTCATTCATTCATATTCATTCATTCATTTGTTCATTCCTTTCACAGATTCATTCATTTCGTTCTTTTTCTTGATTTCATTTCTTTTCATCTGACATTTGTCATTCGTTCTGCTGAAGTAGTTGCCAGGAGAGAAGAAGAAAAAAGAGATCATGATGATTAATAGGTGGATGGATCTCTTTGAACATGATGACGATGACGCCGATGATGACGCCGATGATGACGCCGATGATGACGCCGATGATGATAACGATGATGATGACGATGATGATGATAACGATGATGATGACGATGGCGTTGTGGTTGTTAATGATACAAAAATAGCAAAGACGCTTGATGATATTATGATAATGAAGATGATAGTAAACAACGCTGGATGATATCATGATTATGAAGATGATAGAATAGTTGCTTACATATATGATGATATCGTGATAACACTGTAAAAAAAATTTTCTCTGCAATTGTTATTTCCATAAAGTAGCCAAAAAAACATTGAAAAATTTGGGTTTAAGATAAGAAAAAACACAAAATGCTTTTGAAGAGCGTTCTGTAGACAAGTGAATGTAAAGTGACAGACACACAGCGCAGTAATTGATTGTTTGCTAGTTTGAAAAGTTGAACTAAGCTCATTTAATTGATTCGTCTCAATGATGGATGGACGAATGAATTGGGGAATAGATGGACGGAAAACACAAAAATTATTATTTATTATATTATTTTTATTATACTATTATTGTTAATATATTATTTTTATTATATTATTATTATCATACAACTTTTAATTACCCAGGTCTTTTTATGACAAGTTGGACTGAGTCACACTTGGGCTGCAGTAGCAATTCTTTGATTTCGGTGATGCTTTTTCCTTGCAATGTCTTTCCATCCCATTCTAAAATGTGGTCACCTGGTTGTGAGGTTAGTAGAGATGATTGTGAATTAATTCAAATAGCAAATTTTGAAAATTTTTCCAATCCCATAATCAAATGTCTGCTAATTTAACCATTGAGAAATTACATCAACGTTAATAAACCAACAACAGCAACTAACACAACATTAAAATGACATCAACCACGTAAAATAAATAGAAAAATACATGAAGTTAAATGGAAAATGACACCATGACCAAAAAACGTAGAAGAAAGAACACCTGACATTAACACACGAAAATTGAACTAACCTTGGATGATACCCTGTCTGTCCGCTGGGCCTCCCTCAAACACGTTACTCACCACAACTGAAACGCTGTTGCCATCTAAACGCTTCTCAGCTAATTTCAAACCAAAACCTTTTTTTTAGTAAGTGTGTCAATTGTTTTCATGTTTTGTATAGTGTATCATTTTTTGATTGAATTTTGTAATTAATGTGTCAAAAAACAAAACTTAAATTTGTTTTTTTATATGAGAATAATAAATCATCTAAACAATCACTCATTCAATTAATCATTCATTCATCCAGTCTGCTCAAATCCAGCTGAAATAAATCATTTTATTTTTCTCTTCGCCATCCATTTTTCCATTCATTTTTGTATTTTTGTTTACCTCTCTTCTTTTTGTCGCCCAATTATTCTTTAGTTCATTCAATCATTTATTCATATTCATTCAGATGCTTCATCCATTCAGTTATTCATTTCTTTATTCATTCTCTCATTCATTCATACATTTGTTCAATTATTTATTCATCCACTGACTCACCATGATAACCGCTTTTGTTTGATTCTTTCTTCAACTCAACTTTGAAGTATTTGTCGCTTCCTAAAGTAAACATGCAACATCAATATTGCATCAGCAGCCAACACGCCACATTAGCAGCAGTAAAAACTAACACGCAACATCAGTAACAACAACAACTAACGTTCAACGTCAATTGCAGTTGCAACCAACAATACCAACAATGAAACTTGCATCCTCAATGTTTTAACTAAAAATCTAACTGTTGCTGTTGTATCCAAACTCATTATTTCATGTTATTACGATCATTATATTTTTCAGTAACTTTCGCTAACCTCTGCTATTGATATATCTATATTGGGTGACTACCGAACTTTCAAGGTCGCAAACTTTAATTTTCTACAGAGACAAACTTCTGAAACATGCGGTAGTACCAAAACAAGGCACTTTTCTGCACTCGATCAACGCTTTTATTCCAGTTGCTTATGCAATTCAAGTAGGATTTGTAGCCAAACTGACCGTGTAATGACTTGGTTTTCATTTTGTTATCAACGCGCTTGATCTTAAGCTTGCAAACATTTTGCGGTACATCTTTAGCCAGGTGCGGCCTTGTTAGTTGACAATAAAAAGATAATGGAAATAAAAGTTTTTGTCTTACTAGATAATTTCTCAATGAGTTGCCTAGTAGCAGCATCAGCAGTTGAATATGGTTTGATGACTGGCTCGGACATGAAGCGCTGCCTTGGTTTCGGCTGCTGATGTGGTCGCTGGCTGTCGTCATCATCTTCAATGTCATCGTCGTCGTTGTTGTTTTTGTGTTGTTTTGGTTGCTGAATGGCGGAGGAGGTGTGCTTGATTTTCGTTGAGCGGCTGTGTCTTGAAAACTGTTGACAAGGTTTTGTGGTTTAATGATGACTCTTGATCAATTTTATCAGTACGTTATGAAAAATTTTGAAGTTTTCTACATGTTTAACGTTTACATGTTTAATGTTTAACGGAAACTTCTCAAAAGAAAATTATTAATTAAAATTTAAAGAAAAATACGAGAAATATCAAAAATAAAGGTAATAAATAGAATGCACTCTCATCACTTTGTTTGTGGAAAAAAAATTCGTTGATAAATAGCGGATGGTCATAAAAAATGTTTCTATTAAGAAACTTGCCTATTAAAATTGAAGTATTGGCATGGAAATTTCTTATTTCAAATAAATTAGTTTCATCATCGTCGTCGTTTTCGTCACTATTTTAATCGTCATTTCCATCAACATCATCATCATCATCATCATCATCATCGTCGTCGTCGTCATCATCATCATCGTCATCGTCATCATCATCATCATCCTCACTTTGTATGATCCACTTCTTCGATGTCCAGCACTAGTCACCGGACTGACGGATGACACGCGTCTTCGAGCTTCATCCAGCCGTGATGATCGCTGCTGCAGTGGCTGCGCTTGTGGTTGTTGTTCTGGTTGTTTTTGTTGTTGTTGTTGCAGGTAATTTTCAGACTGTTGGTATTCATTTTCGAGACTTCCATTTTCATAAATGGTTTCCTCTATAACTCTTCTACTTCTATGTTTGATGGCGCTACCAATTTCAGGTTCCTTATTAATAAAACCGGAACCGGAAATGTTTTCATCTCCGACGTCCGTCGAAGTTTCCGAGTCAAAAATGTCGGAGTAATTATGACTCGTCAATATTTTTCTCTCGGAAATCGATTTTCGATCTTTGGATGATCTGCTATTTTTGCTTGACATTCCAGTTGCGTTTGCACTGTTGTTGATTGAATTCGTTGCTGTGTTTGGCGGGGATGTTTTGACTCTTTTTAAGATCGGTTGTTTTCCTCGATGACGAGTATGAGTTTCAGTGTATTTCTCCTTCTCATGCGTTTCATCGTATTTGAATTCAGCGCCATCCTCATATTCATACACACCATCCTCTTCTTCTACCTCATCACCGTATTCATTGTAATCATCTTTGTAGTAGTTGTATTGATCATCTTCATAGCCGTCACCATATTGTCCATCATCTTCTTCGCCATATTGTTCACCATACTGCTCGCCATAGTGATCGCCATACTGGTGGTCATCGTATTGGTCATCATACTGGTCGTCGTATCGTTCGTACTCATCTGGTTGCTGTCGCTGGCAAGGACGATATTGGTTGTTGTAAACTTGATGGCGATGATGATGGCGATGATGATTTTGTTGTTGATGTTGATGATCTTCCTGTTGCTGCTGTTGTTGGTAGTAATAATGAGAATGATCTTGTTGTTGCGAATAGCGCCTTGATCGATGTTGCTTATTAAAATCATCGGCAGTAGCACTTCTCACAGCAGCAGCAGTAGTAGTAGTGGTGGAAGTAGTTGCATTTTTTCCTTTCCCAACTCTTAATTCATCGTTAACAGCTTTTTTTTCTTGACCATCATCACCATCACCATTTTCATTGTTATCATAACTCCGTGAACGTGACCAAGTCAGTTTTCCACGTCTGCCGGCACGTACACGAGTTAAATTGTTATATTCATCACTATCATTCTTGTTGTAGTAGCCATTGTTGTTGTTGTTGTTGTTGTTGTTGTGATATCTTACATCATTCTCGTTTCCAACAATGTTGTTACTTTTGCGAAAACTTTGTGGTTTTGCAGTATTGGAACGGTTTCCTTCGTTTTCGCTCAATGTTTTGTCGTTGTTGTTGAGATTGTAGTTGGTTTTGTTGTGAGGGAGGTTGAATGCATCTTCTTTTCTGTCCATCATTTTTACAGGAAATGATTGCCTTCTTGCATCCAAATTATAGCCTCCCTTCGACTGTAGTTGTTGCGTTTGAGGCGATGATTGTGTTGTTGGGAGTGAATGTTGTTTATGTTGCTGCTGCTGCTGTTGGTGGTGCTGTTGATGTTGATGCTGTTGATGTTGATGTTGTTGTGGATGTTGATGGTGCTCCTGGTGTTGCTGTTGAGTTGGTGGCGGTGTAGAAATTGTTGCGAGATGATTTTTAACGGTAGAATTAGGTGTTGTCGGAGTTGAGCGCAGAGGCGGGCAGGGATAGATGGGTTGGCGCAGGTCTTTAGGGCTCTGAAAATAAATACGAGGGCCATTACGATATCATGGTGGTAAAATTTTAAAACTGTAAATTAAAAATTTTTAACTAATAAATATGCATCACGTATAAGTTGCAGCACTTGGGCCTCATGAGCTAACTCGCTGACTATTTTTCTAATTTTTATATTTTCGTTATTTAAAAAAATTAAAACGAGTACTAAATTTAATTTCAAACAGTCGTGTTGAAACAGAGTTTCATAAAATTGTAACCCTTTTCACTGTTGCTGCAATCAACATTGTAAGTTACAAAAGTAGTAATGGCAAGAAGGTGGCTGCTTACTCGTTCGAATGCACTCATCCTTCTTCGCTGTTCATTAATCGTCTGGTTTCTCAGGCCCATGATCGGTGACTTGAATCCCCTCTTGACTTGAGAATAATTAAAATTCAAATGTTGTTGCTGTTGTTGTTCACGTTGCTGTTGTTGAGGAGGAAGTTGTGGCAACTGTTGATGGTGTCGATGTTGTTGGTTGAACTTATCTCGATGATTTCCATGCATGTCTTCATCCTCATCTGCGTAATCTTCATGTTGTTGCTGCTGCTGAAAACGCAAATGTTGTTGTCCTTTTTGAAGTTGTTGGTGATGGCTCTCTTTATAATGCGGAGATTCGCGTCGCAACATGTTTTGTTGCTGAAAAACTTGTTGACGTTGTGGTAAAATGTTGCCGGAGTTTCGAAAATGATTGAACCCCCTTCTAGGTCTGTATTGTTGTTGCTGGTAAAAACGTTGAGGCAGTTGTCTTCTTCTTGGAGTATTCTGTTGAGGGTCCGGTTGAAATGTTGGCAAGTTTTGTTGCGAACAATGTTGTTGTTGCGGATTATTTTGATATTGATCGTAATTGCGGTAATCAAGTCTTTTGTTGGCCGTGTACGCATCATCATCAGATAATGCAGTATAATTGAACACGCTGACTTCTTTAATTTCCACTGAATTGTTGTTGTTGTTGTTGTCATCATCGTTGTTGTTGTCATCATCGTTGTTGTTGCTGTTGCTGTTGTAGTACGGACTCAAATAGTTGTTATTGTTGTTTCTATTGTTTGATCTGGACACGCTTTGAGGTCTTATTGACGAAAAAACTCCATCAGAAAATCTTTATGTAGGATTTGTTGGAAAGTTTATGAGCAGTTTCTCAATAAAGAACATTATTGGCAATCACAACAGCAACCATCCTTTCAATGTTTTACGCAAATAAAACCTACATGAGCTCCAGCAGCTATTGTACAAGCATGTTTTAAAATGATCAAAACGTAAAAAGACATCAAAAACATCACTAGCAACTGAATTACTAACAATATCATTATCAGATAAATAGCGGAAGAATCGAAAACCAAAAACGAACAACAAACAAAACAAAATAAAATAATAATATGCGTTCATCAACAAACCAAACAAATAACATTAACCAAAAAACATAAAAAAGCATCAGTAACATCCCTACATCAAAACATCAATAACCTTCTCGGGGCTTCTAATCTTGCTTCCATCCATAATGTGGCGGGAGATTTATCGCCATCATTCCGTTGTTGCTGATGTTGTTGCTGATGTTGTTGCTGATGTTGTTGCTGATGTTGTTGCTGATGCTGTGGATGTTGTTGGTGATGTTGTTGGTGGTGCAGGTATTGTTGCCCATGTTGTTGATAAAAATGTTGTTGCAGCTGCTGTGCTTGTTCTAAATTTTTTATCTGGCCAGTACAATATTCATCCCTGTTTTCAGTCGTTTTATTCATTGAAGGATAGTCAAGTGGCAGTTGTTGTTGTTGTTGCTGCTGCTGCTGCTGTTGATGTTGTTGTTTATTTTGCAGTTGTGTTTGTTGCTGAGCTGGTAGTTTATAAAGTTGATGTGGTTGCTGTAACATTTGTTGTTGATGCGACATTTGCTGATGTTGATGTTCTTCACGTAGAAGTTCTTGTGGCTGTTGTCTTGAAAAACTAATGGTGAAAATAATTAGAATTGAAGATGTATTAATGCTAATGACGGAATGTCACAGGCATCCATTCCTTACGGTGTTCAATGTTTTAAACATTGGACAAAAAACTATTTAATTTATGATGAAATAATTTAAATTATCGTTGGTGGATCCATAAAAATTTAGTGGCGGGCCATCAATATTTAGATTATCTGACGTTTTTGTGTCACTTAAGTAAATCATTTTTATGTGTATACATTACATAGTTTTCCAAATCTATAAATAACATCTAAGGCCGTCAAAACGATTAAACGACTGTACCACACACACACACACACACACACACACACACACACACACACACACACACACACACACACACACACACACACACACACTCACACACACACACTCACACACACACATACGCACACAAACAAGTCGTAACGCTGAAGCGACTTCAAAAGCGATTGAGTATCGTGTGTTGAGTGTTGCGTGCACATTTCAGTGTAACCCACTCACTCGAGAATGGAATGTCGTTATTGATATCTAACGATTCTGTTTGTACAATAACTGAACAAAAAAAAATCCGCCATACTCGAAAATTTTCATCTTTTTTCAACAAACATTCACAGTGAATTATTTTTTACAAAAATAGAGTCACAGGCCACCCAACTATAAAACTATGACGAGTGGCGGATTCATAATTTTCAAACGTTTGTATATCAACTACATTCCTGAGGTTGTGGGTGTTGTGGTGTGATGTGGTGTGATGTGGTGTGATGTGGTGTGGTGCGGTGCAAAAATTTAAAGCTATCGTATGCAGTACATTTCACGCATAATGATTCATGGATGTGCGAAGTCAGCGATATTGATTGTTATTAATAGATAAACTGGACTACTTTTTTATATCACTGTCGTTTATTATTGCGTGAAGAGCAGTTAAGATGTAGCATATATTTTGGAGAGGTAGTAGATGTTATTTAGAATTAGTGAAAGTACTTTCATCATGTATACAACGACATATTAATTTTAACAAGTCATGCATTTAAAATAAGTAAGCATGTCAAATTTTAAACAAATTTAACAGAAAAAATTTACTATTAGGAAAAGAATTTAAAAAAATTGTGGTATATTATGTCAAGAGGTTTGTGAAATTGTCTTCAAAATCTAAATGTTACTGAAATTTGTTCAATGGAAATGAAATTGAACTACACAAACACCATGTGAAAATCAATCTCAAGTTTGTTCCTCCCAAATCCAAAACTTATTAATCCCTCAGAGGAAAGCCTTTATTTTACAAACAATTGCAAATAATAACATTACACGGTTGGCAGAAATTCACAAATTTGTTACA
Organism: Helobdella robusta; assembly: GCF_000326865.2. Lineage (NCBI taxonomy): Eukaryota > Metazoa > Annelida > Clitellata > Rhynchobdellida > Glossiphoniidae > Helobdella > Helobdella robusta. The sequence continues at coordinate 404,616 of NW_008704902.1, forward strand.
CTGATAAAAAATGCTGATTGGGAGAATATGTTGAAAAAATGTCTTGAAAAAAATTTCATAGTTAATCCCTTTTTCAATCAAAATTAAAAATGACTCGTTACATAATTTGCGATGTTTTAAAATAGCGATATGAATACACAATTTTTTGACGTTAACAAATATTAAATATTTAAAAACTTGTTGCTTAAGACTTACTTTTTTGCAGAATTGATTAAGTTGAACATATTTTGTTGCGGGAGTTGTTGTGGCTGTTGTTGAGTAGTTTGTTTTTCAGTAGATCTGTTATCTTTTTGAATGATTGGAGTGTTTTGAAGGGTAGGATTGCTTGCACAAGTTGATGTCGTTGATTTCAAGTTCTGGCATATGTCGTTGATGGATCTACTGCAAACATTGTCAGTCTTGATGTTGTCGACCTTGCCACTGCTGCAGATGTTGCTGCTGCTACTGTTCAGTTTACTAGCTGCGGTAAATTTCCTGATGTCGGAAGCTTGTTTGTTTCGTTTGCCGCTGATGTTGTAGTAGTAGTAATCTTTGCTGGCGTGCTGTACAAGAGAATAGTGGAAAATAATTTTTGAAAATTAAACTTAAATAAAAAATAAATTAAAAAATGGTTTTTCAAGTGGTGTTAATGTGGTCTAAAGGTTTAATTCAGGTTGATTGCAGCATATTTGATGGATATGGCATTGTTGTTTTATTGCAGAAAAATTAGCCAACATTAAACATTAAATTGAACTAAAAATAATGTCTGTTGATATGTAATTATTTTTTGCGTTATAAAAACACTTTCATTTGAAAAACTTAATAATGAAATCGAATTTACATAACCACAGTTATTAATTGTAACTCTTTTATTGCAACCGCTTTTCAAATTTCAACCATCACATATACTATACGGTTATAGATATAATTTGTATTATTTTGCATTTGCATTTTTTCAAAACAACACGAACAAAAATTTAAAAATTTTTTGATGTTGTAAAAACTTTTTTTGTCGCTACAGTTTTTTTTTTCTTGAAGACCTGGCTTGATGCCTTGCATTTTTGGATGCGTGCGTAAAAAAAGATGATTTAGTTACTGAAAGCACGAAGAATGACTACGGAATGATAATGCAAATGATGACGATGATGGCGATGAAGATGACTATGATGATGTTAATGACGACCATGGTGATCATGATGAAAATGATTATGACCAAGATGATAGCGGTGGTGGTGGTGGTGATGGTGATAATGGTAATGACGATAATGACTGTAGCAGTTGAAGAGGATGGCTATGGTGATAGTGATAATGATGAATACGATGATAATGATAATGATGATGATGATGACGACGACGATGATGGTTATGATGATGATGATGATGATGATTATGATTATGATGATGATAATGATGACGATGATGATGATGGTGATGATGATGATGATGATGATGATGATTATGGTGGTTATGATGATGGTGATAGTGCTGATGACGATGCTGCTGAATACGAAGATGACAATGATGTTTATGATGGTATGGTGACAGTGATGCTGATGATAATAATTACGTTGATGATGGTGATAAGTAAAAATATGATATATAAATTGTTTATTATGAACAAACAATAAATTTGTTACATAATGGGGCATTCCAAAAGAGTAAATCTTAACTAAGCGGAATCTCCAGCATTCAAAAAAGTAATCCATAAATTCATAGTTCGATTAAATAAATATAAATTAAATAATTTTTTTTCTTTCTTTTTTAAAACTTTTAAAGAATCAATTTTTAAAATATATATATAAAATATGAAAATTTTATAATATTTAAAACCTATTAATATATGCATACGTACATATATACATACACATATTTACACACACATACATATACTATACATACTTACTGGGATGATAACAATTTTGATGATGTTGATAAAAATGATGATAATTGTGCGGATGACAAGAAGCAGAAAAAATAATAACATGGATAATTGGTTGCATTAGCGTCATGCCAGCCACACATCAACCTTTTCCTATTTATCCGCGGGTTAAACTTTTATAGCTGCACATTTATATTTATTTTGGCAGGTTTTAAGAAAAAAAAACTAAGGTAAGTTATAAAAATTGTATTAATTAATTCTAATAGTGAATAAAAATGAATTATAATTTGAGAGAATTATTTTTGTGTCATTCACGTCATCATCATCATCGTTGTCGTCGTCGTCGTCACCACCATCATCATCTTAATCAGGTCATATCACTTCATCATCGTCTGCACTATCATTTTGGTTTGTGTAAATGTTATCATTGTTCTAATCACCTTCGCCCATCTACTGTCATTAATTCATCACTGTCATCTTCATGATCATTTTTCTCATGTGATAAATGAAATCACATGCGTTTCGTCATCGTCAGACAAAAGTGTTTGAAAATTAATGACATTAAATTTAGACTGACGATCTAAGAAGCAAATGAGCTTGTGAGAAGCTCTTCATAAAGAAGACAGAATTGAAAATAAAATAATTTCTCTGTGAAAGAAAATAACTCGAGATAATTAACGAAATTAAAATTTTTTTCTTCCCTATCTAATTTGCTTATTTGTTCTTGAATTAGAAGTTACTTTTTTTACTTGTGCGTTCATACAAATTTTTGGACGTGTACACACACAAACACACGCGTACACGCATACACACCCGCATACACACACTCACACATACACACATTCACTTACAAACACATACATACACATACAATTTACATTCTCATACAAATACACACACATACACATACACACACTCAAACATACAAACACAAACAAACACACACACTCAAACATACACACATTTATACAAATGCATACAATCACACATACATACACACAAACACATACATACACACAAACGCACATACATACAAATTTTTGCGCACGTGCAAAAAACAAAAAAATATTGTTAATCTTTGTGCATATATAAAATTATTTACATGCATCTTTAGACATCTATATACTCAGCACACAATTTTCAGATATACCCATATACTAGTACATGTGAAAAAATCTAACCAAACGCCTGCCAAACGAAACTAACACTCAAACTTGAAAAATGGAATTGAGGTTTTAAAGTAACACAACACACCATCTCAAAATGGTAGTTTCCTTTCAAAATAAACAACACATCAGTATGCAAATGCTTGCTTCACACACTCATATACAAACGTGTAAATTAAAAAATCTAACTCAGCTACAGAGGAAACATGACGCAACCATAACAAAAAAAAACAGAATAAAATAAACCTTATTGATGAACGCATGCATATAAACAAATGCTTACAGACACAAACACATCAAATCGTAAACACACAATCACAAAGACAGACAACCACATCAAAAAACACATTAACAAACACATTAGTACACATACACACACACAAATACACACACAGATAGACATAAATACACACACAAACCGAATCATCGTCGTCGAAATCAGTTCCGAAGCCAGTATCCCCGTCGTTAAGTTTCTGTTTGAATGAGGTGCTGCTGATGACAGGCGTGGCTCTTCCTCCATGAAACCACAGACCACTGGCCGCAGAGAGCTCGCGGCGCATCGAACACAGATTGCAGCGCCATCTCGAGCGTGGAGGTTGCTGTCAGTGGTTGTGTGTGTAAGTGTGTGCGTGTGCGTGTGTGTGTGTGTGTGCATTATGGTGTTGACTGTTCAATGCATGTTTGTGTTGTGTGTGTGTATGTGGGTGTATATATATATACATATGTGTGTGTGTGTGGGTTGTGTGTGTGTGGGTGCATGTGTTTGTGGTTTGTGTTGTATTTTGAGATTTTGAGTATTATGTATTACTGTGGGTCTACATTTCTAGCAAACGCAGAGTTTTATAAAAATTATCTGTATTTATTTAGTATCAAATTGAATATTTGTACGTCAAACTTCAAACACCATAAACACACACACGCGCACACCATAAACACACTCACACTCATACACACAGATACACCCAAAAAATACATCATCATCACCATCATCGTCTTCATCACTACACCGCTTGCGTATCGTCATCATCCGTATCACATACATCACCTTCATCATCATCATCACCCGTACACAGTTCATGCATCATCACTTCCACCATCACTATCATCATCATCGTCGTCGTCGTCATCATCATCATCATCATCATAGTGAGGGGGAGAAAAATCTCATTTAGTCAGCGGAGACCGCTTTGAAAATCCATTGATACTGTCAAAGTGACTCCTCAAAGAACATTCTTAGAAAGAACTTTTTAGAAAAATACTCTGAGAAAAACATCAGAGAAAAAAAATTTTACATGTAAAAAAAACTGCTCTTTAACTCATTTCATGAAATGACGTGAAAAAACATTTAAACAACTGGATGTTTATTTAAGTTTTTGAAATTCAAGCTATTTGAATTATACAAGCAAATTGAATTTTCTTTAATTTTTAAAGATTTTGATTAAAATTTTTTAAAAATTGAAGCCGAAAAAAAATTTGTTTGTTCGTTTAAAAATTTTTCGTTTACTTTCTACGCATGAAAAATTAATTTGTCCAATAATTGATTCGATTGCGCGCCAGAAACTGAAGTGGAAGGATTTTCGGAAGAAATAAAATTTTTTTGAAGAATATCGAAATGAGTTTTGGAACGAAAATTTAACTTGGGTAAAATTGAAAAAATTTTCTCGAGAAAGAATTTTTGTTATATATATTTTTTTATTTTCATCGTGAAAACTATGTAAAAAGTTCATAATTTTCAAAGCGTCATCCAACACACATTCCCAGCAACTTTTAAATTCCAAACTGACAAATAGACAAAATTAATGCTGCTTTGTAACAGTGCACATGAATGTCTCGCTAATATCTGGCACTCCACGTTTCGGGATGAATGCACCGTTCTATCCGATCACACATCCGGTCACACCTTCGCACACTTACAAATACTTATTCACACACCACACACCACACACACACACACACACACACACACACACACACAAGCACACAGGCATGTACAAATAAACATAAACGTGCATCTACCCCGTTATTCGTGCACTGTTGACAGTTTCTTCAACGCTAAGTACAGCACGCGCCATCCATACAAAGTGTACACATGTCGTACGCACGCACACATACACCCAAGGGCACACACATGTACAAATGTACAAATCATACACAAAATTGTCGGATGTATACAAATGACACTCACGTGCAAATATGTGTGGATTGGATGTGTACCTGTACATATAGGAATATTATGTGCATAGCAGAAATTATGTATTCATGATTGCACTTGTATAGAAACAGGCATTGTTAATAAAATAATTCATTAGTAGAAACAAGCCAGGTATAAAGAAGACAAATAAATACAAGTTCACGCTCGTCAAATAAGTTAGAGATGTGTTCTTCGTCTACTTATTGCGGCTCACGCGTGCGCGCATCCATACAAAAAGAAAATCAAATTCTCCATTCTGCGCAGAAGTTCTTAGAAGTAAAAGCAATAAAAAGACCTAAACCAATACGTAAACCAAAACACACCAGCAAAGTACGAAGATACAAGCCCACCAGTGTATAATTAGGCAGAATTGAGACGTGCAAAGCGAACGTACAACGGTCAAACAGACAAAGACACACAATCTTTGAAAGGAATTCAGCATACCAACCAGCAGTATCAACCAACCAACTCTGCACAAAATTTAAAAATATTGTATTAAAACTTATAAACTCGTGCTTGTAAATATATATTAATACTCATTTGTTGGCTAGATGGATGCAGAAACACCAACGCATTACCAACACTTTACATCAACACATCACATCAACACGTCTCATTAATAGCATAGTTGGGTTATTTTGAAAAGGGAGCAATCAAATAATTTAACCATTGCATCGTCACAAAAAAAAAACATTATAAGAAATGAAACGTGGAGAAACAAATTTGCAAATAAAACATTGATAAAAAGATTGGTATCAATAATATCAACAAAACCAGCAACACAAAACATACTGATTGTCAAAAAGAGATTGAATCATATTAGCAATGTCAATAACATATTCAAAAACATAGTTGATGTCATCACGACTATTGACATCAACAACTAGATGAGCATTGCTAAAAACGACAACAGCAATAGAGCCATGACATTAACAAAGTTATCAAAAGCAGAAAAAAAACTGACGTCATTCAAAATAACATTAACATTAACAAATCACAACATCACCATTAACAACAATCACAACATCAACATCACCAGCAGCAGCAACAACAACAACAGCAACAAAATCAACAACAACAGCAGCATCAACATCAATAACAACATCAGCATCAGTAGTAACATCATCAGGTAATGACGTCATCATCAACACCATCATCAACACTATCATCAACACCATCATCATCATCATCATCATCAAAAACAACAACAATCAAACCCTACGACAACATCAACTAAAACAGCAACACCGTAATGGAATAATTTTCTACTTTGATCATCTGGACACGGAAAACTTTTGAATTGCACGAAATGATAATGTGACGATGACATGATGATGGTGATGTCATAATGATGATGTCATAATGATGATGTCATAATGATGATGTCATAATGATGTCGTAACGTAAGTGACAACGATGACGCAACTGATGAGATGTCATAGAAATGGGGCTGCTAACTTATAAGAAAAGGAAATAATATTCAATCTATACTTAACAATATGCACGCAGACACACACACAAACAGACACAGACAGACACACACACGCACCCACACACACATTATTTATATACGTATATATTGAAAGTTCAAACATTCATCAGACGAATATAGACCACCGTAGCAATTTTGATAACGGTTCAGCAGCAAACAAATTTAGGTTGTTAGAAATTTTTAAAGGTTGTTCGACTAAAAAGTTGTTACAATCATTCACACATCATTGCACGCCATTTTGTTGCTGACCATGTTGAAAATTGTTTTTTTTTAAATTAGATGCGTCATAAAAGCGAAACTGCTGCAAATGTTTTTTTGTTTTTCAATAATGAAAATGTTATGCAAATTTAAATGTTTTCTGGCAATCTAATTTATATTTTTTAGAAGAGAAAAAATTTCAGTCCAATTTATAAGCAATTGAAGTCGTGTTGGGTCGCCAGGCGTCCTGCGAGGTCGTGCGTCGTCGATTGAGCGTGTAATTGAATATAGGACATACAATTTACGATGAAGCAAAAAGGTTTTCTATCTTTATGGTGCGTATATTGCTGTGTGTGTGTGTATGTGTGTGTGTATGTATGTGTGTGTGCACAATGTTGCATGTGAACGTGGATGTGTACTCTAGTATGCAGTATGTAAGTACGTGCGTTCTTAACTTTTTGAGTATATATTTAGGCACGTTTGCACAGTAAACTGTACTGCGTTTGAATGTTTATCTGTGTGAATGTTTTTTTTGTGGGCATGAGTGTCTGATTGTTTGTTTGCACTTACAGTTTTTTGTTTTGGTTCATGCATTCGATTCGCGCTTGAGTTTGATTTTGTTTTAAATTTTAATAACTTCTAAAAAATTTATAAAAATTAATAACATAAGAAACTGTCTACAAAATGTGAAAAAAAATCAGAGCAGCTGTCCCGATGAAGTTGTTAATTAGCCGGAGCGTGTATTCATTATGCTCCTCCACTTGCAGCTTTTTATAAGGAATAAGGATGTATCGAGTTTCACCAGGGTAGCTGATTTTATTTTATTTTCTGAACAATTTTAAGATGTTGAAATATTTGATGGAAATAAAATTTCAAGCAATATAGAGAGAATGACAGAGAGAAACAGTGAGAGAGACAGACAGAGAGAGAGAAAAAGAGAGAGAGAGAGAGGATACAGAGAAAGATAGAGAGAGAATGATTGAGAAAAAAGAAAATTAAAATAAATTCAACGCAATACAACGGCCATTAAAGTTTAAGAATTCCCAAATGACGTCAGAAAAGAAAAGTGAAGTGATGTGCGGATGATAATTTTAATTTTGCAGCTGTTGAAAAAAAATTTACTGTCATAATTCTCTAATAAAAAAACAATAAAGAAAAAGAAAAATATTTAAAGCAAAAAAAATTCTCGTCCGAGTAGTTATTTTATTTAATTTTTAATACAATTAAATTTATTCAAAAAATTATAATGATTCTTGAAAATTTGTTAGATGTCTTCCCCGATGAATTATTTTTAGTTTTTCTACTGAAAAGAAAGCCTGCAAATTGCACCATCTGGTGCAAATAATTTTAAATAGAAAGATACCAATATAGTAGAAGTAGTAGAAGTGGCAGTACTTGCAATAGTAATAAGAGTAGAAGTAGTAATAGTAGTAGTAGTCGTAATAGTTGTGGCTGTAGTAGTAGTAGTAGTAGTAGTAGTAGTAGTAGCAGCAGTAATAGTAGAAGCAGTAGTAGTAATAGTAGCAGTAGTAGTAGTAGTAACAGTAGTAATAATAATAATAATAATAATAATAATAGTAGTAGTAGTAGTAATAATAATAGCAGTAGTAGTAGTAACATTAGTAGTAGTAGTAGTAACAGTAGTAATAATAATAATAATAATAATAATAGTAGTAGTAGTAGTAGTAGTAGTATTAGTAGTAGTAGTAGCAGTAGTAGTAGTACTACTACTATCATTTCATATCGGTTTCCCATGGCGCTTATTCAAATTATAAAAGAAAGAGAACAGAAATAGTACTATAAGTAGTTGTCGATGTTGTTGTATATAATAATGAAAATAAAAATATTAAAATAATAATAATAATAATATTGTTTACAGTACAACATTATGACAATATTGAAAAAATAATCTCAATAGTAACATCGCCATATTATTAATAATAACTTGCCGTTCTTAATATTTACTACTCGAATTCATTTTCCAACGAAAGCTGCCCCCTAATCTACTGTCCAACAGCATGTAGTTATTTGAATTTTACTCGCAGGACTAACTGACTTGTCAACTCTAAAAGCACTAATACTACCTTTTTACTACTGAAAAAAACGTAATTTAGTTACATCTCACGCAAGTAATTGCACTGCTCAGTAATTTTACTGCCTTCTTTGCGGTTTAATGACACCCTCATTCAGCCTGCTGTGTTTTGTAATTGCTCTGGCGACTCTAGCTTTTATCTTGAAATAATTTTTTCAGGTTTTTCTGCTTGAGTATTGTTAAATTTTCTTTAGTTTTTATATACGTGTGTATGTGTGTGTGTGTGCTTGTGTTTGTGCGTACGTGTGTGTGTGTCTGTGTGTGCGTGCGTGTACTTTCATCTTCATTTTATAATCATTCCGTTTTTTGTGTTATTTGTTTGAATGGCTATTTTGCGTGTCTCATAAATTAGAGTGCTAGCTAGTGATTGTATGCGTGTGTTTCGTTAATTTTTGTATGTGCGATTTTTTGTATATTATCGTATGCTTTGGTTTGTATGTGTGTTTGTGTTTATATTATTGTATATGTGTTTGCATGTGTGTCTGTATTATTGCACGCTTATTTGCATAAGTGTGCTATGCATCATCTACTAAAAACTGCTTTTTTAAGTCTATTTTTGTATGTTTTATGATTGCCAGCTTATTTGCATGTAAATCGTTTGCATGCCACGGAATGCGTTTTATGTATTTTGATAATTTTCAACTATAAAATTGTATACTTTTGTGTGCACGCACGCTTGTGTGTGTCTGTGTACGTGTATATGTGTGCGAGTGCGTGTGTGTGGCGTGTGTTTGAACATGTTCAACTCTCTGTTTGTGAGCACGTGCTTGTGTGTTATGTAGGTGTGGCGAGTAAATATAAATAATGTTGATGCTTGTGCAAGCCTGCATAACAACACGCGTGCACTGTATTTCGAAACATGAATAACATTATTCACTAAAACTAACAAAGAAGTTTTATTATTTCTATGTTATGTTAATGTTTCATTCATTTTCGTTATTTATTTTATTTTATTTCATTTTATTCAAGTCTAATTTATTTTAATCAAAAACGCAGTAGAGAGAGTGAAAAAATTTTTTTTAAACTTCCAGTTGAAGTATCATTGAGAGATAATGCGTTCAGTTCAACGGCCTTACTCCCTATCTAACAGGTTAACAACAACATTATCAACATTGACAGCAGCAACGACAGCATCAGCTGCAACATCAGCAGTTGCTGCAACAACAACAACAACACAAAAACAACATAACACCCGGCACAAAACAACAACATCAATTTACATCAACAACAATAACATCAATAACAGTGATAAATAAACAGCGACAGCCCAAACAGCCAACATACCAACACAACAACAACAACATTATCAGTGCGAATTACAGAACGTCAATAGTGACAACAAAACCATCACTTGAAATATTCAAATATGTCAAATAACGAAAGTGTAACCGCTAACAACCGGGAACAATGAAATAATTTCAAAGCGTTTTAATTATACCGTCAATCAAACTCATCTCGTCAAAATGTCTTTCACAAATAAGCAATTCGATAAAAAAAACAAGTTGTTAGCGTTTGGTTGATAAACAAATAAAATAGAACAATTGGTAACAAAAAATAAGGTCCACTCAACTTTAGCACATTCGCTGATTACAACTTTTAGGATTTCATTTGATTTTTAATGTACTTCGCGTTCAGACGTCAACTTATGTTAAAGTTGTTGTTGATGTTTTTGTTTTTATTGAAAATTTTCAAACCTTTTTTGTTGTTGTGTCACTGCTGCTGACATTTTTGCTGTTTTGTTGTGCCTATTATTAGTGTTTTGAAGTTTTTATTGTTTGTTGTTGTTGTTGTTGTTGTATAATAGCGGTTTTTATTATAAAATGATTTTGTCGTTGCTATTGTTGTTGTTAGTGTTATTTTGCCCTCTATTCATTCACTTCATATGAACAATGGAAGAATTAGTTTGTTGGGTTCAACGATCTTTTCAATGATTAATTCTTTTTCTTATATATTATTTTATTTGCTATATTAAATGAAATTATATCTTTAAACTTAATTTATAAAACAACTATAATTCCATTTTAATTGAAATTGAAAAAGGAAAACAATTAAAAAATAATTAAAGAAAGTATCTAAAAATAGCTATAACTGAATCAATGCAAAACAAACTAACGAAATAAAATAAAGTAAAAGATTTATTGCTGACGCTGAATTTGCTGAAATGAAACAAAATATACATAATGGAAGAATGCAGGTTAGCAAAGCAGTGCCAACTCTGATGATGGTGACCTGATAAGAATAAAATTTATGATAGTGAATGAGTAAAATGATATGACGATGACGATGATAATGATGGTGATTAGTACTAGTACAATGATATGAAGACGACGACGACGATGATGATGACAACAAAACTGATTATTGTGATGAAGATGATTTGACGATGAGGAGGAAGACGGCGATGATTTGATGATGATGGAATGATGTGACAGCAACAACAACGATGACGACGATGATAAAATCGATATTGAAATTGATGTTTTGCGCATGTTGATGTCATTAAATGTCATTAAAGGCACTTGCAGAATAATTGTACTAATGGCAAACTCATGTTCTTGCAGAATCGCTCCAGCTGACATGGCAGGCAGTCAAATATTCAAGGCCTACAATTAAATTTCTCATTAGTAATTAAATTATAGAATTTGTAAAAAATAATGTTAATTTAAGAGTTGTGAAAACAATAAATAAATTTAATAACGATAGTAGTTAAGCAATGAAAAGTAGTGTAGCCGTGATGGTATTTTAGTATTTATGGAGGTTGTATTAACCGAAGTAATTGGGGAGGCTTTATGTTACTTTTTGTAGACGGTGGATCTATTTCCAATCAAATTGGCGATTAAGTCTCATGTAATAAATTTTTAGCATTTAAATTTTTAAACAAGCTGAATAAAATATGGTTGGATGAACAGATGGATGGATAGATAGATAGACAGATGTATGGATGGATGGATGAATGAACATATGGATGAACGAATAGATGAATGAATGGGTGGAAAATGGATGGGTAGTGGATGAGTTAAAAATTTATAAACCTAGGTTGCCGATTTAATCAACTGTCATTTTACTAAAAACTGCAGATATATGTTTTCAAACAATTTTTTTAAATTTCCGATTTTTTAACTAATTAATTTGAATGTCGCTACGAACGTCAGTGATGGTGATAACGGTTCATTTACGACAACAAAGACAACCATGACGATGATGGTTATGACATTAGTAGTTGTAGTATTAGTGCTGCTAGAGGTAATAAAATTAGTAGTATATAGTAGTGGTAGTCGTGGTAATAAAAATAGTATCAGCGGCAGCTGCTAGTGGTGCTGCTGCTGCATAGTACTAGCCGTAGTAGTAGTAGAAGTGGCAGTAGTAGCAGTAGTAAAAATGGTAAGATTAGTAAAGTGGTATAGTTAATAATAGCAGTTGGAGTGGAATAGAGTCCATCATTGAAAAATTATTAACAATTTGAAAATAGTCACTCCTTTTTTACGAACCCACGCACAGAGAGATACCACTGAAAGAGAGAAAGAGAAAGAGAGAGAGAGAGAGAGAGAGAGAGAGATGAGAGGGAGAAAGAAGGAGAAAGAAGGAAAAACGCAGAAAGCACGAAGCACAATAACCTAGTTCGTGTCCTAAGGAGTTTGTTCTTACTATTTGAGGTGCACTACAATCGATATAGAGAATGTTTAACAGGGCGACATCTGCCGTTATAAGTCTCCACCTTTTTTGCGTGGGTGTATTTTCACGAGGTTGCATTAAAATCTGTTCTAAATTGAATATTCCAAACTACCTCTTCCATGACTAAATTACTATAAAAAAAAGCATATTTCTCAGAAATAGTTACAAATTTCATTTATTTAACCCAAAATACAATTTAATAACTGATATACAGATAAACGTACGACACAATCTTTGATTTGTATACATGTAAACACAAACAGAAAATCGCTATTTTCAACATATGATATATTTGCCCTGCTAGGCAATTGACTAGAAATCGATGTCAGTGTTTTTTCAGTACTGATGCATTAATAAAAATTATTTTTTATTTCAATAAAAACATTTTTGAGGCTTGTTTTTATTCCATTAATTTATAATTGCAACAATCATTCTTACAATCGTATTTTTTCATCTCCTAACTTTGGCATTATTGAAACTATAGCAACAACAACAACGTTTAACAAACAATACCCAAACAATATCTTCACCCATACATTTATCATTAAAATCAGTTTTTCTTATATCAGCTAACTGTGGTGCCAATGATATTTTTGGTTATTATAGTTTCCATTGCATTGCGCCCACTTTCATTTCTGTCATTATCATATTAATCATCATAATAATGCAAGTACATCATCACCACCATCACAAATAGTAACAATTTGTTTCTTACACCATCAGTGTCAACCTAGGCGTGTTGCATTTTGTTTTGAAGACTGATTAAATGAATGGAGAAAAAAACGTTGTACACATCCCTTCCATCATCATCGTCGTCACCATCATCTCACCATCATTGTCATTCTAACGGTAACACTAGCCACATCATCATCATTTTCATCACTAGCCACATCATCATCATTTTCATCACTAGCCGCATCATCATCATCTCCATCACTAGTCCCATTATCACATCTTCATCATCGTCACCATCTCCTTTAACGACATCTCATCTTCAATTTCTTTTCCTTGCAAGAGCGCCATGCTCCTATCATTATCCAATTTAATTAAAAGCGCTCTGCACTTGTTGAAAATTCATTTTTATGCTCCATCAAAGACGTCTGCTCATGCGCGTGTGTTTGTGCGTGCGTGCCTGTGTTTGTGTGTATGTGTTTGTTTGTGTGTGTGTGTTTGTGTGGTGTTTGCTTAGAGTATTTCATTTATGAGTGTGAAGATATATTGTGTGAACGTGTCTTGCCCAAATGTTTAAAAAAATATATAAATATAAAAATATATAAATATAAATCACATGCATGTTATCCTCGTATAGATAGGTTTACTGTTCTTATTTGCTGTAAATTTGTCTCTGAATATAATAAACCCTCATAAATATTTTTATTATTTGTGTGCACGTTTCAAGAGTCATTGTTCGTCGAATATATGTACATTTATTTTTATCTGGCTGGTGTGAATGTTTGTATCTATCTGGGGATATTTGTATCCGTGAGTTTTTGTATCCGTGGTTGTTTGTATCCGTAGTTGTTTGTATACGTGGTTGTTTGTATTCTTAGATGTTTGTGTCCGTGAAATGGACTACTGCATCAATGCTGCCGAACTACCTGTGTGCTTCTGTTAAAATATAGCAGCCAAACAAAGCCGCTCCTTAATAGTGAAAAATTATTTTGTGATCATTTATTTAGCCAGTTTCTGTTTTTTCCAGATATTTCATTCTTGCATATTCTAAAATTTTTTAATTTTAATATTTTATTCATTTCATTTACATTTGAATAATTGTTAATTATCTTAAAGTAAAACTGAACTTTATTGGCCCCAACCAGAAAAATAGTTCATTGAGGCAAGGAAAATTTGAGTAAAAAAATTTATGTAATTAAATTAAAATGTTTTTTGAATCATGTCATCGACTCATCAAGAGAATCTGAAAAGCGTAGTTTTTTATGATTTCCAACACTTTTTGCGTCTTTTGCGACAAGAATTGATCGTCAGATAGTTTATGTGAGTTAAGAAATTTTAAAATTGTTAGCGTATCAACATTTTTAATAATATAGTATTAGTTAATGCAAATTATAATTATTAGTACAGTTAGTAATTTTAATTATTAATCGGCTTAGTAATTATTTAAACGTTTTCAACAGAGAAATAAATTATCAATTTAAAATAATAATTTAGTATTATTACTAACCAAAATAGTAAAATTACTGATGAGCAAAAAATTTTATTACCTTGTTAAAACTACTGACGGAGGTAGTAGCAGCGAGAGAAGATTTGGACTTGCTGAGCGAACCGCAATCGTTGCAAACCCTGCGATGACACGAAACACAGACACGACCTATGCCGTCTGGGAATCTGGGAAGGTTGTGTTTTGCAATTTGAATATTTCATTGGAAATATAGACCTAACCTAACTCTATTATACTTTTACTTAGTGCAGTTAATATTTTTAAAAATCAAAATTCTTTTTCTTTTCGATGTTTCATACCTTGCATTTTCCGCGTTTGTCAGAGTTTGATTTAGAAAATTTTAAAAAAATATCCAAACTGTTTTAGAATGAACGTTGAACGTTGTAGAATTGTTTTTTTAAAATAAATTATATCCTGTGACGAATATCTATAAAACAGAGTCTCTATTGTGAGCAGATTTTTAATGAAATTCCGAAAAAATGATCTTTTTATGTATAAAATCGACCAAAAAAAGGTCGTCAGCCACAGTACCACAAATCTGGGCCCCCGTGAAAATTTTGGCCCCCCCGTCAATGTTGTCTAGATCCGCCATTGATTATATAACTAAAATAATACAAAGACTGTTGCTGGTAGAATTTGTATTACAACAAAATTTTATAAACAGAACAGGTCAAAAATAAAATATAAATGCTAAAATAAATATAAAGAGCGATGGTAACAATACCGTCACAATCACAGCTTCATGGAATGGCTAAAATTTAAAATATAGTAACAGAAACTGTAACAAGTGGAAAGGATGTTAGGAACCTGTTGACGAAGCAGAGACGACACAACCTGATGTCATTTTGTTTCAGGGCATTCCCGCGATTCGCTGTTTCACTCTTCACCATTTCTTCATATTTTCTCACTTTTTCTTCGAGTTGTCTGGTTGATGGTTGATAGTTTGTTTGCTTAATTGATTGTTTGACTGGTTAGCTTTTTATATTTTTAAACAATGCTTTAGTGGTTAGTACCTATAAAATTATTCAATTAAATTTTCCGGTTAATTCCTTAAAAGGCGCGCTTAACACCAGTCTGAATGCAACGGGTTTGAATTTTCCATTCTGTCGGACTGATGCATCGTAAAAACAAACATTAAACTTCAATGATCCTATACAAGACTAAAAAACATTCAAAATCAGGTTTTGAATTAATATTGAAGGTGTGTTAAAAACGTTGAAATTACAAAGTCACGATAATTTCTAACAACATAGAACAATTTACCATAAACATGGTAAATTAAATTCTAAATAAGTGAAATCTTGCTCTAAATAAACTTAAATTAAATATTAAAACCTTATTCTTTCGGATTCTTCGTGCTCGAATTCTTCCATCTTAGAAAAAACTTTCTTAAGTGCATCAATTTCCTCCTTGTTCAAGTGATCGATGTCTGGAGAGGGTGGATATACGGGGTTGTTGGTGCCAACCACTTGCTTCACGATTGGCTTTGGTGAAATTTGAGAGCCTATTATACTCATGTGGCTGACTGGCTGGTTGATTGACTGGCTGGTTGGTTGACTGGCTGGTTGGTTGACTGCTTGTCGCTTCTTTTGATTAATTTACTAACTGTTTATCAATGATTTTGAAGTGTTTAAAAAGTGAAAAATGATGAATGCATGGTTCAAATTGGTAAAGTTTATTTTAATTTAATTGTGACATTTTTAATTTTTTCTGTCATCAAATGCTCTGGTAGTGTATATAAATTAAAATTTAATAGGATTTAAATGTGTGGTACTTTGTTGCATGAAAGAAAATCTATTATTCCATATTTCCTATTATGATATCTTATGTTTTGTGTCTACCGTTATTTTCGACTGTAACAGTAATTACATTAAATAATAAAAATAAAATAATTATGTAATTTGTAATGAGTTATAATAATTGTGTTAATTATTATAGTATAATTGCAAATTTAAAAGCTCTTGGCCCAATGTTACAATGCAAGGAGACTCGCCTATCATAACCAATCGTTGATAAAGAAGAATGAACCATTACATGTTCATATGTTGAAATCTAAATACTTTTTCATCTTAAATCAAACCATGTTGAAACCGCAGTCTAAGAATTTAGCTTTACTAAAGATATACCGAAAAAGTTTGCAGGGCTGGGTTGTGCTGAAGAAGGAAGCCTGGACTGCAAAGATTTTATGGTTTTTTTTTTGATTGACGTCATCGTTGCTATCAGCCAATCAGCAATCATCAAAGGATATTGATGACATAAAAAAATGACGCAACAATCAATAAATTTGACACTGTAAACATTTTGAGTTATTTTGATATAGTGAAGTCAAATTATTATTCAGCTCTGTGATTTTTTAAGCAATACTACTAATTAAAATCAACGAAAATACTAAAAATACTATTACGGGAGGAGTTATTTTAATTAAAATAAAATGATAACAGTATTTGTTAATTTAAAATAAAAATAATTATCATTATAATAAAATAACAAAAAATTATAGAATGATAGAAATGGCAATGATAGGGTCATCAGTTTTATGGTTTAATTAATCTTACCTGCTTCTATAGTCCAATTCAAAATTAATTAAAACTGTTGTGACGTCCTTATCGTTATCATTCTTGTTGCCCGCATCTTAATCATCATCTTTTTCATATTCGTCATTTCTATCATTATCTATTTCATCATATTCATCATAATAATCATCACCAATCTCTCCATCTTCCCGACGTAAAATTACTCGAGTTACACGTACACAACATTCACAAATGTGCACGTGAAATCACAAAAACATACTCGCGAACTGTTTTAAATTAAAACGCACACTCAGACACATACAAAAATTTTCACGCACACACAGACACACACAAAGGCGCGCGTGTACACACACATACACACACGTGTACACACACGCACATACGCACATAGTATGAGAAACATGGTTAGACATTAATTATGAACCACCGCAAACAAAGGAGAATGATGGAAAAGATGGAAAAAGAAGAGAGCCTGAAAAGAGAAATGAAATTAGCTCTAAAAATGATGCTGCTAGCTACTAACTACCACATAAAAACATTACTACTACCTACTACTACTACCACTACTACTACTACTACTACTACTACCACTACTACTACTACAAGAATTTACCAGTGAGTAACTGTTAAAGTATTAGTAATTGCATAACTA
Source organism: Helobdella robusta (assembly GCF_000326865.2). NCBI lineage: Eukaryota > Metazoa > Annelida > Clitellata > Rhynchobdellida > Glossiphoniidae > Helobdella > Helobdella robusta. Next base: position 422,647 of record NW_008704902.1, read on the forward strand.
ATTTTACTTTATTGAAGAGACTTAAAATATGAATGTTAGTAATATTTTTTTTTAACTTTTTTATACATTGTTCTTTATGTTCATTAATTTTTAAACTGTCTTCGGAGCTTTACTAGCAAAAATTTAATGAAAGTTCTTTTTCGAACTGCAACTTATTGAATTATTCGGGGAGCGATGAGATGATTGCAAAGAATATTGCTTGCATGCAGTCTGTGGTCTAGTTTGTGTTATTCCACTTTTTTTTTAATCGTGATGCATGTTGTTCAACTGCCTTTAGAGTTTTTTAAAATGCAAAAATGCAGGTTTTGATTATTGAACATTACATCTCTTCAACGTTAAGTGTAAACTACGTTTAATGTTGCGAATTTCTGTCAAATACCCCAGCCATCACCAGATGAAAGTTTCAAGGCCACAATTTTGGTTTGAATTATTTCAACTGGACCTTACCAGTTCGTGAATTTGTTTTGACGATTCTAAAATATTATCAAACTTATCTCCGCAATCACACGTATATATTTTCATATAAAGTTTATGTACACCCACACGTACCATTAACCATACATACAATCACCGACACACACTCAAACATATTCACACACACACTTATACACATACACAAGTTAAATCAGCCATACTTGTACGTGCGTCTTTAAAACGTACTTAGGCACATAATGAATTCCAGGTGCAACCAATTTTTTTGTTATTTGTTTTCAATGCGTTGTCGTCCGCGTTTGAAATGTCTGACCACACATTTTATAAAATAAAACGTTAAGCACTTTTGTATTGTTTGTTCATTTCGAATCGATTTATAAATGCGATTGCATATGTACTATTTAAAATATCGTAGTAATAATTTCTAAAAACAAATAATTTTGTCATATTTGTTTACTCCTGTTTCTTATTAACCTCACATTTGCTCTTTCATTCTCCACTAACGCCCACGCTCCAGTCCTCCAGCTCCTGTATTAATGTTGTACTGGTCTGCAGTCACAATCAAAATCCTAGCAATGCTAACTGACCCCTACACATATTTGTTTAATCTCGTGTTAAGCAATGACCTCACCGTTACATTATACTGGTCCTAGGCAGGTTGTTTGACCACCTAGCAATAGCAAACACCGATCCTTGCTGTTTTGTTCCTAACGTTAAATAGCTACTTCCGGTTAGACGCACTGTCTTCATGTTGCAGTAATTTCAAATCATGTTATAGACTCATCATTTTGAAACAAGTTTTCAGGCGCTTCACAAGTGTTCAAATTTTGTTATTTAACTTGAACATTAACATATGTTTACATTATATACAAATGAATTCAACATAGGCCTACATTTATAGAAAAAACTTTGTTGTTATAATTCAAACAAACTCAAAATTTTATCAAAATCACATTAATTTAAGTCTATTATCAATTTTATATGAGTTAAAAATTAGTTACAGTCTTCAACAATTTTAAAAATTGTAACAAATTGTTCAAGTTGATATCATCTGCAAGGGTAAAAAGGAAGAGTAATCAAACTTTTAAATAAAAAAATAAAAAATGCAAAGCATAAAATCTGAACATTCTTTCTTTAAATTGTCAACAAGTTTAACTCTAGGAAAAACAAAAAAATTATGCTTAAAAGCTTCTTTGAAATTTCTTTGTGAAACAAAACAAGTGTTTAAAATAAATATTGAGAAAAACGATTAATTAAATTGCTAGCAAGAGTTAGTGAAACATTTCCAATACAAATTCAAATAAGCAGATTTCATTCAGCCCATCTGATTTGCTAACGTCGCATACGTAAAGCTGCAAATATTTATTGGTATCGTTATGTTGTCGCGCTGTTTCCGGCCTTGTTTGCTATTGCAAAGAAACTTACACACACACGCGCACAAACACACACACACACATATATATATATATATATATACACACCACACACGCACACGTACACACACGCACATGTATATGAAACTACACTCTTATGAAAACCAACACATATAAATACACACACACACACAGATGCATTTATTTGTATTGCAAATTACTTAAAGTCACATACAACCACGCAGATGAACGTTATGTGTAAAGAAGGATTATCTCTTAAAAAGGAAATAAATCAAAAATAAATCGATTCAACGACAAAGTAAAATAATAAAAAAAACAATCAAAGTGAAACAACAACAATAATAATAATAACAATAATAATGACGATAAAAATGAATAAGATAGCTAGCATACAAATGCAGGCATGTTACTCCGTATTGACTATTCGGCGTTTTATCGCGAGATAAGTAAATGTTTATACAATATGACAGACAGCAGCTTAATTACACATACACGAAGATTCACACACACATACACACACAAACAAATACAAAACACACAAACGCACACATACACCCAAATACAAACATAAACACAATTTTTACATCTAGAGTGATCAAAATAATTTTCTGAAAAAATTTTGAAACTCATTAAGTTTAGAATGATTGGCATTTAATGATATTTTTACTTTGGGTTTTATCATTATAATTTAACAATAATAAAAGTCATTCAAACAAATTGCTTGTATAAGATTTAATTTTTTTCATACAACAAAAATAATAAAGTTTCACAATTTTCTAATTTTTCAACATAACATTGATTACGTTTTTGAAATTTGCTGCAAAATGTTCCTTTTTGTAAAAAAAACCGTAAAAATATCGAAAAAATAAGGTCAGCTTAGAATTGAAAGAAAGAAAGAACATTTATAAAGCTTACATGTCGGATGATTTCAAACAATTGAAAAAAAGAAGATGAAAAATTTAAAATGTCAGGACTTTAATCTTCCAGATGACATCACCAAAGCACGAGCTACACAACAATACTTGGAATTGAAAACTTCCACGTCACGAACATTCTGCCTCCCATTGTTCATTTCAACGATTGATCGTGCCTGAAGTTAGTCAAGTTGAGATATCAGAAGCAGAGGCATCAATTCAAGTTGAGAACATTTTTGGGCTAAGCAAAAATTCTAAAACATTCTATCCGAGCGAAACAAAAAGACGAATTTTCCAATCTGAAACAATTTATCACATATTGTAATCCAGGGACATCTTGAAGGTGTGAGATGCGAAACCAAAAGTACAATAAAGAGAATCGAAGAGATGTACCGTTTAGATTATTTTGGAATAAAATTTTCTTTGGTGTTGTTTCATTTTATTAATTGTAAGTGGATTAACTTTTCAAACTATTCCAACTCTACTGATGTTCTGCACGAATAAAATTAATACTATGAGCATCTTGAAACATCTTGAAATAGTGAACATCACGGATCGAGTTAATTTATTATTACTAATTGATCATAAAACCTCTTATGAATATTCAAAGAAATGATCAAAAACATGGTGCTTTTGAAAATGAAGATGATGGTGACGATGACAATGATTATGGTGGTAAAAACAATACCTACACGCATACAAACACACACGCACATACACAAACACACACGCACGTGCACAAACACACTCATACGCCTACTTCTAATGAAATGCAAATGAGCGAGCAATGTTCCTTTTAAAAATTTCAAAGATAGAAAGCTAAAATATATTTGTCCTATTCATTCCTGTGTAAGGGTAAGAGACACATATCCAAAACACCTAGAATCAGACACCTAACTTCTTCAAAAAACTGCAACCAAAATGTTCACATATTGACGCGCATAAAATGGCTCGATGCGTTGAAATATGAAGAAAAACTGTAGAAAAATAATAAACGAATGATGTGAAAAATATAAATTTCAAGTGGCGCGGGCAGGCCAGCGAGTTTGAAAATGTCTCAAGTAGGTTGAAAAGTTTTTAAAAAGTTTCCAATGATTCAAAGTAATAACAATTTTTAAAATGAAGTTTTTTGAACAAATTTAATTAAAAGGGTTTTTTGCAAATATTTTTTATAATGAATTAATAGTAATTAATTACTTCAATTAATTAATAGCAATTAATTATTTTATTGATACGTAAAAAACATTCACAAGTTCAGCCAGACAGACACGATACAGACACACGTAGGTATACAGACACACGTAGCGAGACAGACACATGTAGACAGACAGACACATGTTGACAGACAGACGGACAGTTCGTGAACACATACGACGCAGTGCAGGGCATCGGTATGCTGGAACGCACTCACCTATACATCATTTTAAAAGCTTTTTTGATCATGTCATTTTATAAGTCCCTATATCCTATTGGCTGGCTGGCACTAAGTACCTCTGCCAACACGCGAAGAACTTCACACGCAAATAAAAATGAATTAATTCATCATAAATGAATTAATTTACCATAAATGAACTAATTCACCATAAATGAATTAATTCATCATAAATGAATTAATTCACCATAAATGAATTAATTCACCATAAATGAATTAATTCATCATAAATGAATTAATTCAACATAAATGAATTAATTCACCATAAATGAATTAAATCAACATAAATGATAAATACAAATTTGCCAACAAACACTTATTTCTAAATATCAAAATAAACACTAATTATATTACAGACTTCAAATTTTCACCAAAATTTTTCAAAAAATACTTAATTGCATTATATAAACATAGGAATGAAATGATGATTATTGCGTTTAATATTACTGTTTTAATTATTATTATTATTATTATTATTATTATCTACAGTGAACGCAATAACACTTGAACTGTTCGTTTAAAACTAACCATATCTCGTTGTACTCGTTTATTTCAAATGATGAGCATCGTAGAATACTATTGTATTTAATTTAATTTAAATCAATTTATTTATTTTATTTAATTAGATTTTAATTAGATTTTTATCTCATTTTACTATATTTCATGTTTTTCTAGAAATAAAAGAGAGTTCACATTATCTAATTATTATTATTATTATCCTAACCCTTACAAATGCGTGTAATGTGTCAAAAAGGTATCAGATAAATTTTTCTCTTCTCCCTTAAATATATAAACGCCATTGAAAGAACTCTCGAAATTAATACATAAGTAATGTACCAGACAAGCGCGCGTCTTTTTTTCGCAAAAATACATTTGGCGGCTTTTTTTCCAACTTGGCGCGCGAATTACGCTCCATTTAGAACACTCAGCCTCTATTATCATCATTAACTCTGTCATTATCGCCCGTGTTTAAATTTTCCGTAATTATCGCTATTTCCGCTTGTGCCATTATTATTATTTTTTGTTTTTATTTTAATTATTATTTTAATGAATTATTAACATTACTAGCAATAGTAGTAGTATTAGTAGTAGTAGTAGTAGCAGTAGTAGTAATAGTAGTAGTAGTTGTAGTTGTAGTAGTAGTTGTAGTAGTAGTAGTAGTAGTATTAGTAGTTGTTGTAGTAGTAGTAGTGGTATTGGTAGTAGTAGCAGGAGCAGCATCACCAACATCACCGCAATTATCTTCTTCTTCATCAACATCAACTTCACCAACGTCATAAACATTATCATCGTCATCACCATCATCATCATCATTAACAACAACAATAACATCGTTATCTTCATCAGCCCCAGCAGCAACAACAAACAGCAACATCAACAACAACAACAGCATAATCATCATCATTATCAACAGTTTCATCATCATCACCATTAAGCCTCTCATACTTCATTTTCATAATAGATATCCTTTAAGCATTTATTTGACGTTTCGAAATTGAAAAAGCAAAAAAAAACTTTTGAACCAGGCGAGAAATAATGGTTTATTATTATTATTATGATTAATATTTGATGAAGATTGCAACTGCAATGAAGATGTTGTTGATGATAAAAGTGGTAATGATGATGACGTTGATTATGATAATGATGATGGTGGTGGTGATGATGATGATGATGGTAAGGATGGTGGTGGTGATGGTGGTGATGATGGAGGTGATGATGGTGGTGATGACGACGACGATGAAGATGAGGATGACATTTATAACGATGCTAATGACGATCAGATTGCTTTGAATTATATGACAGCGAAGATAGCAATTATAAAAACAACAAAAACAATAAGAATAATAATATGAATAAAAATAAAAACAATAATAGAAATAAAAACAATAGGAATAAAACTACAATTTATGATAAAATAAATATTGTTACAATTTTGTGTTTAGAGTTTGAAGAATTATACTACTTTAACAAATTCATAATATGTATGGTCATGTTTCGTATCACGCTGATGCAGATGATATCCAAATAACAGTGAGTGGTAACCAGAGCAATTTCAAAGTAAAGTTGAAAAATCTTTTGAATGTCTGACAAAGGAAAAAATGTGGATGTCAAACAACTGCCTTAAATTAAATCAGGACAAATCGCGGGTTCTACCTATAGGTACCTGGCAAAAACTGTCAAAAATTAAAATTAATTCCTTCGAAATTGGTAATTGTGAAATAGAATTTTTTCGAGAAGCAGCTAATTTGGGATTTATTTTATATTCCAATTAGACATTCAATAACAATGTAAAAATGTTGTCAAGTCAGAATCATGTTCTTTTCAGCTTTGCCAGTTATATCGCATTCGAAAGTCTTTGCCTTAATCTACAGTACAGACATTAATTAATACAGGCATTTATACATATAAGGTTAGATTACAGCAGTAACATGGATTGTTGTTTCATGGATTGCCACATCGGTCTATTGATGTTCTCCAGTCTATTCAAAACAGAGCTGCAAAAATTGTTGTCGGTGGTAGAAAATTCGTCCCCGTGACGCCCATCTTGAAGGATCTGCATTGGCTCACCGTAAAAAAAGAATCATTTATAAAATCTGCTTAATGATGTCCTAGGCTGTATGTAGAATATTGGGCAAGTAAAATCAAAAAGAAACCAGCTCTTTCAACGGGTCTAAAGTTGAGATCCGATTCTAGAGCCATCTACTGATCGCTGTGTTGGGACCAGTTGTTTGGATGGGTCTGCCAAATTCGTTTATAACGCCTGGGTTGAAGGTTGATGACTTTTAAAAAAATCTGAAAACACGTTTATTTTCTTAGTAGATAATATTTATTATTTTGAAATGATTAGACCATTCGTTTGTTTTAATATTTTACTTTTATGGATAGTGGTTTTGAGAAACTTTTGTTTTTATTTTAGTGCTTTATAAATCAATAATATTGCAAGTTAATTAATTTATTTGTTCAAAAAAATTAATCGTGATGATTTATATCTAGTCATTTAAATATGTGTGTGTGCATGTTGTGTTTGTGTGTGTGTGTTTGAGTGTTGTATGTGTGGGTGTGTGTGTGTGGGTGTGTGTATGTATGTATGTGTACGGTGTGTAGAATGAGAAAAAACAAAAATGTAGAGAAAAGGTGAGAAAGAGAGAAAACATTTAAAAAAATTTTAATTAATTTGAAAAAATTTAAAGTTTTATTAAACATCGAAAAATGATTGCATCTCTTGAAAACATTAAAAGCTTAATGAGGTTTAATGGAAAGCGAGGGGGAAAATTTAGAAAGTTATTAATATAATATTACAATGATGATGACGACGATGATGACGGTAAATATGATAATGATGGTGATGATGATGACGACGATGATGACGATTTCGAAAATGATAATAATAAATAAGACAATTTCGGTAATGATGACAAAGATTTTTAAAATATTTTTGATAAAAAAAAACAATAAGATGAGAATAAAAAATTAAACATAAAAAAATCCACGTAGACAAGCGGTGGCTAAAAGTTTATTCATAATATTAAACACACTTTATAGATAAAAAAAATATATCTTAGATATTAACAATGATGATATGATGAAAATCATATTATGATGATATTACATCATAATAAAGTGATTACAAGATGATGATAACAACATTTCTGCTGTGCTTGGTGGTGATATAAGAAATGTTTTGATGAAAACAAAATAAATCTTATTTTTAAATGATTTTAGTTAAAACAAAATTTTTTAATTTTTCCAAAATAGAAATTTGTTGACTGTTTTTTTCAATTTTAATCTGGGAAGCGCTTGTTATGTTATATCAAGATTTGAGAAGTTTTGAGAGAAAAAATTATCACGATGAAAAACCAAATTTGTTGTTGTGGTTTAAATTTACTTGTTAGTTTAAATTCAACTGCGTCATTGAGAAGCTTTATAAATCACAAAAACATGTAAAAATGATTGTTTTATTCAAGTAAATAAACAATCTTTTACTTAATATTTGAGTGGAGTTATTATTTTGAAATTTATCTTCTTTCCAAATATTTCTTGTATTTTTGAAACAAGTTTTAAAAGTATTTAAATAAAAATTCAATTAAATTTGAAAATTAAATTTTCAAAAAAAAAATTGATTGTTATTCGATCTCAAACATAGAAGGAATTTCATACTAAAGTTTAAAAAAAGAGAAAAAAATTTAATAATAATTCAAGCAGACCTATGTTGGTTGTTTAGTCATCAGTCTTTTTATGATTTCAATTGTTTAGTTACTTCATACCATCACTTCAGTCACTTCACGTCGTCACCGGCGCTAAGCATGCATAACATATAGACTCACATACTTCGAGTGGATGATCACATACAAACCAATAAACATTTTCACGTACATTATCATCAATGCGTTAAAACTTTAGTTCTCATACAATTAAACTAACATAGGCGTCAGTGGTTAGTACATGCACGCTCAAAAACATACACAAACATTCACATACACACACACATTTAAAGATACAACCACTATACTTAGCATAAAACAAAAACCATTGAACCGCGCAAACACACGGGAGTTCATGTTTTTTATACAGTAAACCCAACAAAAATTAACCATCCGCACGTACCTCAACATACAGAAACACAGCTAAAAAAACACAAACGTGCATACAGAGAAATACAATCAGGCACACACACACACACACACAGACTGGTAAAAGTGATCTAGACAGAAGTTAGAAAATATTTATGTAGCACGGGAGTGTTTTAGTTTGATGGATGGCTGTCACATACAAAATTCAGTAATACTTCCAAGCTACCAAGTCCCGACTCATATTTATCAACGTAATCCCTTTACGTTTTAATTACTTCCAAAAAATTAATTATAACTCAGGATATACTCAAATTAATAAACTTATAGGACAAATTTTATCTGCCAAAAACAAATTTTCCTACAAATACTATACAAGTGCTAAACTTTAAGCATAAATAAATAACTTGAAATGTGATGTAAAAAATGAATTGAGTCATACATCACCGACAACATCATTCACTCATCCCATCTCATCATCATTATATTATTAATTTGGCATTTTTGGCGAAAGAAATGTCGAACAGTTTTTCAATTTTATTGATTTCTACAGAATTTACTTGGGATTAATTTCGGAAAGAAACACATGCAAAGAAAAGAAGAAAACAAATGAAATTTTCTACAAAACAAACATCCCTTTCTTTAAAATTTTCAAAATTTTTATTATGTTTCTGTATTTTGATCATCACCTATTATCAACATTTTCAACATTATCATCGACATCTTCCTCATCGTTGTTATTATCGTAAGAGATATGATACTTATCATCGGCTTCATCATTATCTTTATCATCATTAAGTCATCATCGTTATTTAAATTTAATTTTATTCATCAACATCATCACATAATCATTGTCCTCCTCACATCGACATTGTCACCATCAAATTACTAAGAAGTAAAACCTCTTTTTCGGTGTCAAAATATCTTTGAAAAATCCTTCACAGAAAATTTTTAGTATTTCAATTATTTTTTATTTGAAATTTCTTCCATGTAATTTTAGTTGAATCTCGGGACGCTTTATAATCTCGTTAAGTCCAGTTTTGCCATTAAAAGAGTAACGTGCAGTGGAAAAATCTATTTTTTTTCCTTATCTTTAGCAGCGAAGTTGTTGTTGTTGGCGCCATCACCAGACACATTGGCATCATCATAAACATCATCGTCATCCTCATAAACGTCATCATCATTATCATCAGTTTACAATTTTACCACTTTTCATAAATATCATCACATCTTTATTTCCATCACCACCATCATCGACTTTAGAAATTTCCTAACCAAACATTTTTATGCTTAACACAATTTGATGGTTCGGATGTTTCATATTTTTAAAATGATCTTGCTGAATAAAATTTTGCTCCTGAGCTGAAACCATATCAAAAACTATAATTATAATATGTTAGGTTAGAAGTTTTGCTTATGCTTCATTAAAACGTAAATTTTTTGACTTTTTTACTGCTATAAGTACTTAACAGCTGATTCATTTTGCACTGACTCATGGATTTTAAAGCATTCCAGAACTTTTGAAAAATTTTCATGGCCAAATTCAAACAGAATATCTTTAAAAAGAAGTCAGCAGTTGTTCAGTCTCCACTTGTTTCATTTTTTTTCCAAAAATAAATTAAATTTTTGTGTTTAACAATACAACATGGTCTTTCCAAATTATAAATTGTACAACGCAGTGTACATTTACTAATATAAAATGATGTATACATCTTGTGTATCTTTTGTTATTTGATTGTAAATATGCTTTCTATCCATTTAAGACCCCTGCCTATTTAGACCTGACTTCCATGACATTTTCAAAGTCGTTAATTGGGAGTACCACTGTTCTTCTGATATTCGTAATAACAATAATAATAATAATGATAACAATAATAATAATAATTTGAATAAGATATATAAACAAAAGATAAAAAAATAACATAAAAAGATAAAAAAAAAGATAATTTTAGAATTATTCCATGAATTTAAAATGTTTTTTTCCTGTTTTTCAATAAACATTTCAATTCTTAATTGCGTTTGTCCGAGTTGAAAGAAATGGCGTAATAATAATAGTAGCATCAACATCGTCGTCGTCATCATCATTGTTTTTAATCATCCTAATCATCATCGTAGCGTACAATCATCTATCTCCATCACCATCATCTTAATCTTTCTACATGTTGTTAACTTTGACGCATTCATCATTAAACTTTATCACGTTAATAATTGTCGTCATTATCATCATCATCATCATTTCCAACATCATCATCGCCACCATCATCATTGTTATCATTCTCATCATCACCACTATCATCATCATTATCAACATCATCATCATTAATATCATCATCCCCATCATCACCATTATCATCATCATTATCACCACCACCATCATCACATTCATCATCTCTGATGCCGTCATAGCTCTCATTAAATTACGCTGTTTATCTACCGGCTAAACAATGTTTGATTCATTACGGTGGTGATGTTGCGGTTGATGATGATGAAGATGACGACGACGACGATGAAGATGATGACGACGATGATGATGACAATGATGATAACGATAATGATGATGACAATGATAAATAACTTTGTTGATGTTGATAATAAAAATATTGTTGATAAAAAGTTGGTAACCACAATTTTGGTGTTTTCAAACAGATGGTGATAATGCAGAAGATGATGATGATGATGATGACGACGACGATGATGATAAAGGTAATAAGGAGAATAATGATTAGGATGATGACGATGGTGGTAATAATGACGCCATATAGACGCAAAGGAATGAAAAAATAACAGAAATAACAACACGAAATCACTAACCTTAACGTTTCCTTATCATCGGCTGACTACATCATCAAATTCATCATCATCATCTTCGTTGTTATTATTATTATTATTATTATCGTTTATAACGTGATAATCGCAAAAATAAATAACATTATCATCATCTATTATAACCACTATCATCATCTACTATCATTTATCGGCGTAGAATTTGAATTCATGTAAAAAATTTCAAAAACAGCATTTAAAATATTAATTTTTAATATTTTTACTAATATTATATAGTTGATTAGAGCGTTATTTTTATTATTTACGTTATTAATATTATTTTTGTTATTATATTCATTTGCTTTAATTATTTCATTAGTTATCTGTAGAGAATTTTTAAAACCAAACTAAAAATCTGGTAGATACTCATCGTACAAAAAACTTCAATTTTATACATAAATATATTTTGCTTTTATGATTAAACTGAATATTTATAACGGGTTCATTTTTATTTTATAATGTTATATTAATTAATAAAGTTTTTTAATTAATTTTTCTAGACTATTTAATAATTATATTTTAAATTTGTTTTTACATCTCGTGTTTGTCAATCAATCGTTGCCTTATAACTTAGTAGGGAAGACAGATTGGCTGCTGGAAACTGCGTGTTCCGACAAACGTATAAGTATATGACATGCGCAAATAGACGATTACGCAATTATCATCTACATGCAAATCTAAATAATTGCACTATGTTGTGTTTTTCATTTGTAATAACTGTCTATATACATTTTAGTTGTATCTCGTCAATATCGAATTTATGACTTTAAAAAAATTTTATTAAATATTAAAAAAAGATAAACATGCTGTTAGCGCCATTAAAAAATTTTCAATCGAAAATGAAAATTTGAGCAATTTGAATAATATAACCATATTTCCCAATCATCCATTTAAGAAAAAATTGAAAAATTCAACTATGGAAAAGTTAAATACATTTGAAAAATAACAGACTGGAGATGAAAATTAACTAAATTATAAAATTAAATTAATTTAATTAACAAGACAGAAAATTCCAATGACGTTGTTTGAACCAAGACAATTAATTAACGATGACAGTTGGCATGAAAAAGAAATATTTTTCGGATGTTATCAAAATCTCTCAATGTCGACCCTTCTTTAAGCGAAACTTTTATACAAAAAAAACTTTTTGCAAATTGGAAACAGCTTTTTATCATGAATTAAAGAGACCTCTATAACAAACAGATCACACAAATTAGCAAAATACGACTATACAAAGTTGCACAATAATAAAAATCATATTGTAAACTGATATTTGAAGAAAAAAAAACAAACAAAACGAAACGAAATAAAGATAATAAAAATGGAGATGATGGTTGAAATATAAAGGACCTAATGACTCCTGGCACATGGATAAAGGTGTAATCAATGAAAGGCAGGCGAGCGCATAAGTCAGTTCCTTCACGTTCGTGACCTCATCGTCCTCGTCATCTACATCATTGTCGTCGTCATCGTCATCTTGGCTGTCATCTTAATCGCTTCTAATTCATCGTTGTCATTCATTCTGTCATCATCTCTATGTTATCAGTGATCTGTCATCTTTGCAGTCATCATTAATTGCCTCAGTGTCGTAGTTGTTGTTAATATTAAAGTCGGGGTCAAGTTCATTGCTTACGTCATAATTATCAGTTTCGTTGCTGCTGTCTTATTAGTCGTCGTCGTTATCAATTTTTTTCACAGTTATCATCGTCATTGTCGTCATCATCATCTCTACCGTCGTCATAATCATTGCCGTAAAATCCACCAAGGTCGTAAACTTTCCTTGCTGTCATGCACGTCATAAACATAGACATGATCGTAGTCATCATCCTCTTCCTCCTTCTCATCACCAACATATTTTTTCGTCTCCTTATTCATCTTCATCTTCTTCGTCATCCTTATCTTCCCCATCATCAGTATCATTATTTTCACTATCACCATTATCAACAAAACCCTCATCAGCATGCTTACATTTTCACCATCATCATCTTAATTAAAATAAGAACAGCATGAGGCGAACAGGCAAACAAGTCTGGTAAATAAATAATCAAACAGTAAACATCACGCGGTGTATGACGTCACACATGACGTATCATGCATCATAAATGATGTAATGTCTAGATTTATACGTTGTGGACTCGAATATGCACGAGTTTATTTTCATCTATTTATTTATTCATTCATCTATTCAATCATAATTAGCATAGGTTATATCTTATTATTGTTTATATTCAACTATAAAGCTCTTAGAGTATTTAGTATTTTACTGTACTAATATTTACTATTTAACTGCGTAAGTGAAACTATATGCGTTGACAATAATGGTTATGATTATTATGACGATGATTATGATGTGATGATAATAATGGCGACGACGACGATGATGGTTACGATGATTACGGTGTTAATGATGACGACGATGATGATGATGACGTCATCTCAATCTGATACATGATGCTTTCATCAAGCATTCTTCCGTCTAATTAGCTTTTGTGATTTTTTTTCTCTTAGAAAGACCTTTCCTTTAAATTCAGCATTATTTTTTTCAGTATTTTATTTTATATCTCATGTTTTAAATTTTTTATTTTTCTTTTTTAAATTTTAAATCTTTTATTTTTAGTTTTTTTCGTTCATTAGAGTGCTCGCGAATGATGCACGCTAGCGTGTTTCAGATGGCTACGTTGAATGCCATGATATATATGACTGACTAATAATATCCGTAATTTCTGCTTCTTCTTTAAGTGTGCGATTGCATTTCTGTACGTTTTTTGTTTGTGTTCGTTTGTTTGTCTGTTCGTTCGTTCGTTTGTATGTTCGTTCGTTCGTTCGTTTTTTTGTTTGTTATACGTAGGTTTACATTTTTGAACGCTTCAAAGATTTTTAAGTTTAATGTTTGAATCGATCGTTTGGATGTCTGTTGCTGTTTATAAGCTTAATAACCGTGTTTGTATTCGTGTGCGTGCCTCTACATCATGTGCATTTGAGTTACTTTTACTACTGCTGATACTTTTAAATAAACTAGATAGTAACTAACAATTTCAATGTTCTTATCTTCAATATTGAAATGATTTAAAGTGTATAAGTAAATTGTAAAAATAGTTACGAACTTGTTTTTGAATTCAGGCAAAATTTAAAAAGTCACAAAAAACATTTAATTAAAACTTGAAAACAGTCAAAATTTCAATAATTAAAACCTGCCAGCCGTCGGCGTTATCTTCCAAACTGCGTGAACAGACAGGTTGATTGGCTGGATGTTGAAGAAGATGGATGTGACCAGTGAAACCAACAATTTTTTTTAAATTTTACATTCCCGAGTTGCAATCTCAGGATTTTAATTGTGAAAAACTTGTACCAACAAAAGAGAAAATTAAAATTGAAATTATCAAAAAATATTAAAAAGAGAAAAAAAAGTAGGTAATACCCAGCAAACCTTTCATAAAAACATTACGATTCAAGTAGAATTGTTTTTGAAAACTAGAATATCTTATATAGAAAATTATTTTAGAATGAAATTATGAAATCTAGGACAAATTTAAAAATTTCTAAAGTAGAAAACAACACAGGATGAAATAATTTCATTAAAACAATTCCATCTAGAAACATTTTTAAATGTTTCAGACCGTGTCTTCTTAAACTTCATAACGAAATTTAATTAGATATGGTTTTTTATTTGATTTCACTGCTTGTTTGTTCTTGTTATTTTTAAAAATTTATTTATGCCACAAAAATCATCTTAATAGCATTTTTTTCATTTAAAAAAATAAAACAATGGAAATAAAAACCTACTTAATGATGCGAATTTGAACGCTAACACGTGCACACACCACACCAAAGATATCAATTTTAATCATACATTACATAACATTAACGAATATGTCAAATGTTTGTTTCTGCCACATCATAAAATACTTCAGTGTTTTGTCTAGACGTAGAAGCGCCACCAAATAAGCAACACACTGTCATTACTGCACAATAAATAATCACCCCACACTTTGACATTTAAAATTGACACATCTTTGTCACTCTATATATATATATATATATGCAGGTCCTAACATTCTAAATGTCAACATCCAAACCAACCATTTCTAATTTAGGAATTAACAAGCAGAAATAACGCGCGCATTAATACGTGTTTAAGGACAATCCTATTAAAATAAATTACGCCGTAAACTTTCTTTCGTGATAAGAAAATAATAAAAAAAATAGACTAAACGAAATGTAAGGAAAAAATGAACGACCGAAAATTATAGCAAAGAGTGAATACAAAAAAAGAAAGAAAGGGAGAGATGGAGTGAGAGACGAGAGAAAGAGTAGTGTCGGAGGAAGAAGAGAGGAAAAACCAGACAGACGGGAGAAAGTTTAAAAAATATATTTTCCCGGTAAAAATTAAAATATGAATAAAGTGAATGAGTGATAAATGATGATCAAGAAAATGAAGAAAGCGCTAAAAATGCAAAACGGAGAAAAATAAGAAAATGATAAAAGAAGGAAAGGAGAGATGGAAAGAAAAAATGTGTGAGACTCACGCGCCAGTTGACATGCTTGCACAAAAGTGAAATTTAAAAAAAAAATTAATTCCCATTGGCAAAGGAAGTGATAGGATGACGTAATGACTTCTGCTTTTGAAATTGGAAAAACCCAAAATGAAGAGAATGATGATGATGATGATTATTATTATTATTATTATTATTATTAAAATCAATAATTCACATATATAAATCGAAATCTTCTCCGTGTCCATTTTATCAAATTTCAACAATTCCTTTGAAGAAATGCCCAATACTACGTACAATTCTCCACACACTGTTCGTTAAATGTTGGGGTATTTGCAAAATTCCAACCTGTTGGAGGAAGGGCTTCACAATCCTCACTTATATAAAAGAAAAATTAATTGATTTAAACCAGGTCTGGTGCAAAGCTCCTGGAATGAGTTTGAGGATCGACAAGTGCTTCTCATTTGGCATAAGAAAACGAAACAGTGTTCACGCACAGTTTCTTCAAGTGCCGTCTATCGACGACGAACTTATTCTTCAAGTTGACATTGGAGGTACAATTTAAATTAAAGATCTTTAAATATTACTTGCCATCACGGTTTGCGTTTGAGTTTTGCTGACCTGGACTGAAATGAACTTGTATCCCCTGGTCACCGAAGCGGTAAGAACATTGCTGTCCTTGCCAATCAGTAGTTCAATCCATCAGAAAGCCTGTCGCTCCCCTATCAGTCAGGGGGCTTAAATGTTAGATGAATCTACAATTTTGCCGAATCTTTAAGAGTGAAACTCCGAAACTACACAAAGTCAAACGCAAATGTAGAAATAAAATGTTTATGGAGTGAGTCATACAGTAGCTACATAAGATTGACAACTTGCTTCCAGATACTAAAGACATTAAACCGACTCTCAGGACGTTATCGACCCGGCAAAAGAAAGCAGAACTAGAACATTTGTTATCGCTCCGCTGCTAAGGAGCAATTTTAAAATCGATTAAAGATCACATTCCTGCGACAAAATTCACAAGTCAATCAAGAAAACAAACATATGAACCACCAAACCAACCAAGCAAACACACACACAGATAACCAACCAACCAATCAATCGGCTAACCAACCAACCAGCCAAACATGCAGACAACCAATCAAGCATGCAGACAACCAATCAAGCATGCAGACACCTATCCACAAACCAAATGAGGTTTCTGCCTTCATAGCCTCGTCAAGCAACTCCTGTCTGCAAAGTTATTTCAAAATTAACTTAGAAATATCAAAAACATGAAAAATTAAATTTAAATAAATATCGCCTTTAACCGGCAACAATCCTTATTTGATATATTTTTAAAAAATATCTAGCCTTACATAATCAAACACAACACAACATAATGGATGCAAATAAGAAGTTGATACTACCTACCTCTTACAATAACATTAAAAATCATGGAAACATCAAGTAAAATTTATTTGCACTTTTTCTTCCCGTCAAATTCGAATAATAAAATTCCGGGCATATTTGAGGTTTCCATGTGTCTGTAAGTATTGTAATAATTTAAATTATAATATAACAATATAATTAATTAATTAATTAATTAATTAATTAAAAGATAAAAAATAATATAGTAATAAAACATAAAAGTTGTAGTAGTGTTGGTGTTGGAAATTTATATAGCGCCACTCTTTGTTAAACTAAGAAGCGCAGAATAGACGTGTTTTTTTATGAGGAACATTCATCAATATTTCAATTTTGTTATTAAGAATAACAATTATAATTATATTAAATATAATATAACGAATAATAATAATAATCATCATCATAATAATCATAATAATAATAATCATAATCATAATCATAATCATCAACAATAGAAATTCTTTTATTCATGTTATTTTAAAAAATGTAAGCACTTATTTGTAGTGTTGCGGTATATCAATATACGAAGCAGCATAAATGCACCTATCTTGAAATAATAAAAATAACCACAATGATAATAAAAATAATAATGCTCTATGTTTAACGCAACGTTGAAAATAATCATCACCATGAATTAAATTTGTTTGCTTGCGTGTGTGTCTGTGTGTAAGGATGTGTTTGCGTGTGCGTGCGTGCGTGTCTGTTCAGGAGAGATTCAATTTACAAAATTCAATTTATGATATTCCTCTGATGTTTTCATTATTTCTATTATTATCATCGTTATCATCTTCGTCATCATCATCCTCATCATGTATTTCTTCATCTTCATCATCATCATTATCGTCGTTTTCTCTCGACATCATTACATCAGCTTGACCACAATGACATCCTGAACCATCTAAAAGCATCAATCGCTAATAACATCAACATCAAATGCATTCTTACATCATCATTTTATAGTACATTAGAGGTCTGAAGTTTGGATACATTTTGCGAATCGAATGTTTCGCTTACATATCAAAAAGAAGCCATCAGAAATTTTATGATTTATTTTAGTTTTTTCAATTCAATATTCTCCTAAAAAAAAAACCTTTTTTTTGATAAAGCAACGCTCAGCGCGCAACTTTTTGCACAGTTATTCTTCAAAAAAGCTATTGAACTATCAAATTTTGTTCGAAACTTCAGGTATTTCAGTAGATTAATGAATATGGTCATATCCAAAATCCATTTGGAATCCGAACGATTCTGCGAATCGATTAATTTATAAATCGAATGGGTAAAAACCGATCGATACCGAATATTTTTTGTACCTGAAAATAAGTATTCCTGGCTTTTATATATTGACACGAGCATCAATACAGCCTACCCACCACAAAATGTTTCATCAGCTCATCACTATAACGTAAACAATATCAACAATAACGAATTTATTTAAAGATAAAACTGATTTTAATCATTATCATCTTCGAA
Organism: Helobdella robusta; assembly: GCF_000326865.2. Classification (NCBI taxonomy): domain Eukaryota; kingdom Metazoa; phylum Annelida; class Clitellata; order Rhynchobdellida; family Glossiphoniidae; genus Helobdella; species Helobdella robusta. Next base: position 441,580 of record NW_008704902.1, read on the forward strand.
TGTAAAAATTGTTAGTATTATTATTATCGTTACCACCAACACTATCATCATCATCATCATCATCATCATCATCATCATCATTGCATCAACACCATCATCATCACCCACGACAATCCTTTCATTTTTCATTTTTCTAGTTATTCCAGGCATCCATCTTTTTTTATTTATCTTCCCACTTATTTCCCCAACAACATTTTTTATCACCCTCACCCTCACCACCCTCACCACCTTCACGGAAGTTTTAAATTCTAAACATTATCACAACTAATATAATCACCAGCACTGTCATCATCGTCATATCCTTCATCATTTTCACTTATCAATTACTCACTTTCTACTCATTCATTCACTCGTTCACTCGTTTACTTATCTACTCATCCGTCTCTTCATTTATTCACTCATTCACTCACTTGTCTACTCATTCAATACACTAATTCACCCAATTATTCACTCACTCACTTACTTACTCACTCACTCTCTCACTCACTCACTCACTCACTCACTCATTAACTCACTCATCAGCATATTCAAAGAGAAACCATGTAACGAATTGTTTTTTAAACTTCCTTGCAAGCAGCAAATACGCATACATAAGTTGCATACGCACACACACACGCACACACAATTACATTGATAACAGCTTTCTTATCATTTACAACATCATCATTATCGCTTGTAGACATCATCGTCGTCCTTTTATTATTTATTAAATTTAATTTAGGATTTTATTATATAATAATTATAATTGTAATTATTATTATAGGTAAATAATTGTATCTTGCCGTAAGTTGCTGATCCAATTTTAGCAAGCATTAATTCCGGATTATAAATTTTTTTCAACTTTTTTATCCTAATCCGCCTGGGATAAATTTTGTTTGTCTTAAAAATTTAAACATTTATGTTTATATTTCATGTTTATTTCCTGTTCATTTGTTTATTTTTATCATAATTAGTTTAGATTTGTGATAATTAAAATAACGCAGGAAAAACATTTTGGATAGAAATAATAATAAGTAAGAGTAAAAATAATAACAACAACAACGACGACAACAACGACAACAACAACAATATTTTATAATTGAAGTAAAGTTCAGTGTGTTTGTTTAACAAATTCTTTAGATGAGGAATTAGCTTTTGAACGAGCGGGAAAAAAATTAGCAAAGAAGATAGAAAGAAAGAATTAAAGGAAAAATAGGTAAAAATAAAGGAATAAAGATAGAAGGATGGTTAAGACGGCAGTAACCAGGAATCCTCAACTGCTCATCATCAGACCGGAGTCTGAACTGGAGTTTGTCGGTAAGTTGGGATGAAGGAGATGATGACGGTTATGATGATGATGATGATGGTAATGTTAGTGGTGATGATGATGATGATGATGGTAATGATGAAAGTGATGAAGACCATGATGATGATGATGATGGTAATGATGAAAGTGATGAAGACCATGATGATTGTGATGATGATGGTGATGATGAAAGTGATGAAGACCATGAGGATGATGATGATGGTAATGATGAAAGTGATGAAGACCATGATGATTGTGATGATGATGGTGATGATGAAAGTGATGAAGACCATGATGATTGTGATGATGATGGTAATGATGAAAGTGATGAAGACCATGATGATTGTGATGATGATGGTGATGATGAAAGTGATGAAGACCATGAGGATGATGATGATGGTAATGATGAAAGTGATGAAGACCATGATGATTGTGATGATGATGGTGATGATGACGACAACGACGATGATGGTTACGATTATGATGACGATGACGAAAAAATTGATAGAATGCCGATGATGACGAAGACAAAATTGGGAAGGATGATAATGATGATTATGATGACGAAAATGATATAAATGGTTATGATAATGACGTCATTGCTTAAGCTGATACTTTTTTTTTATAAAAATAATGATGTTGTCATTCATCGCGTAAAGTCTGTTATGATTGTGATGACGAAAATGACAATGATGATGATGATGACGTTGATGACGATGACGATGATGACGGTGGGGGTGGTGACGACGACAAAGACGATGATGAAGGCGTTTTTAAATTTTATTTTGTCTATGTTACTTGAAAAAATTTAAATGACGAAGTTGAGTATTTTACAATTTTCAAAAAGCGTTAGTATATTTTTGTTGTTGTTTGTATGCTGTAGTTGTGTGTTTGTTGTGTGTAATTGTATATTTATTGTTTTTGTGCTGTTGTACTTTTTATGTTTGTTTATATTACTTCTATGTTTTTAGTACACTTTCGTTTTTTGTACGTTGTAGTTGTACGTTTGCTTCGCAGTGCATGCAAGTGCAACAACAGCCTGTACATTTTATTTTAATGTACCAGCTTAAATTGCTCGTGCCAGATATTATGCAGAACTTTAAAAAAAAATTAAATGAAAATATCTGTTATAGCCGTAAAAATAATTATTTTATGTTTTGCTTTTTTTGTTTTTTTTTCTTTGTTATTGTTTTTGTGTAAAATGTTTTTTCGTCTTTTTGCACTGAATTTTTTCTCGCCGTTTTGCCGCCGCAGTTTGTTTATTAGATGAATTCTCTACCACCGTTTGCTGATATGCTTTTTGATGGAAGTTGTAAAAACTTTTTATACTGGGTTTGTTTGATATTGTTGTTGCTGCTGCTCCCACTGTTGCTGCTGCTGCCATTGTTGCCGTTGCTGCTGCTGCCACTGTTGCTGCCACTACTTTTAAGGTTGTGTCAGATGTTGTTTTGATGTTTTGGAGTAAATGTATTGTTACATGTTTTTGATGTATACACTAATTTTCGGTTCTGATCTTGTTATTTTGGTTTATATCTTAGTTCTGTGATCCATTTATTGTTAATTATATTTAACTGAAAATTAAACATGTGGTTCGTTTTTTCGTTATAAAATTGCTAACTTGTTTGTTTTTTGTTTTGGTGTAGTTTTTCATATTGGCGGTTTTTAGAACACAGAAAACACCAGAAAAACATTGTTATTATTTTTATAAACACAAATTAAAAAAAAAAGAAAATGTATTAGTTTGAAGAGAATGAACAACTGATGACGTGATGAAAATTTCGGTTCAAAAAAATTTCCCACCGCTGTTGCCTGATGCAATGTTTGTGCTGTTTGTTGGACGCTATTTGCCTTCCAAATATTATTTCTCATGACGATGATGACGACGACGATGGGGATGATAATGATGATGATGACGACGTTAATGATAATGATAATTATTTCAACAGCAATAATTATGAAGTCAGGTTGATTGACAGCGAAGATAAAAAAAACTGAACGTAAAATTTGATTCGACCGAATAACCACATTAAATATTGATGGACCTGCCTTTCCTGTTAAACTTATTTATCGCGCTTCTAGGCACTAAACTATAAAATTAATTTTTCTCGTACACAATATATAAACTTATTTTCTTCAATATTTACTAAATTTATGCTCACACACATATATGTATCTATGTCAAACGTATGTGTATATATTTGTGAGTATGTGTGCATGTGTGTGTGCATGTGTATGTTTTTGAGTGTAAGAGTGTGCGTGTGCGTGTGTGCGTGTGTGTGTGTGTGTGTGTGTGTGTGTGTGTGTGTGTTAGTCTCAAAGAACGCACTTGTCTGAAGAACGTAAGACACGAAGGCGTAAAATTTAAAATTTTGCAGATATGATTAAAACACGCGATGCATCATTTCCACAGTTGATCATCACTATCATTATCACTTATCGTCATCATCAACATCAATTTTCATCATTATCAACATCAATTTTTATCATTATCATCATCACCTATCAACAACAACTGCCAACGTGCAAATCACCAAATTGATCAGCTGACATATTCGTTCTTATCATTAAAAGCTGCATCATCTTAGTTCATCGTCATATTTATATTAACCATAGTGACAACGTACAATTCATTTTCATTATCATCATCGTCATTATCAAATGATAATGTCTCGACATGAAATGCACTGAATTTTGTGACATCTTCATCGTCGTCATCATCATTGACATTGCCGTGAAACCATCAATTAGGTTATTCAAAAAGTTTTCGTGATATTAATAAATTTTATTTAAAAAATTGTGATGTCGTTGTTCGCGTCATTTGTCCTTTTTCTTTCATTGTTTTTCTGTCATCCTATCTAAAAATCATCGTCGTCATTACTTTTAGCAGCAGCATCATTTTGATGTTATCATCCCTCCCCATCCATCCTAGCCACCACACACCACACACACTCCAGGTGATCCGAGCCAGGTGAACACCTCTCAGATAGTCTTACAGAACACGACGGACAGGAAGATCGGCTTCAAGGTACTCACCAATGCACCACACCTTTTCTTTGTCAGGCCTGCTTTCGAGGTCATCTTGCCCTACAGTCAGTGCTGCATCAGTGGTCAGTCTCAGTGCTCATTGGTTTTTTTTGGCGTTTTGTTGTTTAATTTTAGTCGGTGTTTCGATTTCTGCTTAATGGTTTTGCATTTTGCTGTTTTTCTGCACCGGTAAAATTTTGTATGATTATTTTCACGTCATTTCATTATTAATGCCGATAAGAATTTTTAATCATTCAATGATAGAAAGATTCATTTTAGCAAGAGGTTAATTTTGAATGGATGATTTGGTAGTATTGACCAATTATGTGAAATATGATTCTAATGATTCAACAAATGATCACCATCTTCCAGTGATGGTCCAACCACCGAACTCAAAAGAGTTAGAGAACTTTCGGCACCACAAGTTAATGATCCAGTCCATCGTTGTTCAACCGGAGAGTACTGAAAGTATCGATAAATTTATCGTAAGTATCGAAACCGATGGTCGGTCACATCCGCCGCACTCATGCGTCGCTCGTTTGTTCATTGATTTATTTGTCTGCTTAGTCATTTACTCATTTAATCGTCACTCATTTATATGTTTAGTTATTTATTCATTCACTCGCTCATTCATCATTAATTCACTCATCATTCATTCATTCATTCATTCATTCATTCATTCATTCATTCATTCATTCATTCATTCATTCATTCATTCATTCATTCATTCATCATCAATTCACTCAATAATTCATTCCTCCATCCATTCATCTATCGACCGATGAAGATCCATCCATCATTCCAGCTTCGTATATTTTAAAGAACTTTTTGGCTTCTATTTTTATCCGCGATTTATTACCCTCGCTTTCTTTTTAAACTTCATAACAGATTTTTCCAACATGTCTGAAAAAAATAAGCAACAATTAATTTTTGCTATTTTGCAAAATGTTTGCTTGTTTTATAAAAAAAAATAAAAACTCAAAGAAAAAATAGATTTTAAATAAAATAAAAAAATAATATTTAAGGAAAGTATAAAATAAAATTTATAAAATAAATAAATGAGAGTAAATGTCCCTATCGAATCATTATTTGAAAAAAAAATGAATGATAAAAATGGTTTCACATTGATTCCACACGGTGGGAATAAACTTTAATATTATAACTATAAGTAAAATAATTATTAATGAATTTATAATATTAATTACTATTAATACCATAATTATTTCCCCTCGCAGGCCAGAAACGCCAACAGTCCAGAAATTATGGAGACCAAACTAATTTGCGCATTCAAGACAACCTACACATCGGTTAGCTTCTCATCTCCTTTTTAAATTTTAAAAAGCAAGGAAGTGATTTACCTGATGTGGAAGACAGAGAGAGAGAGAAAGAGAGAGAGAGAAAGAGAGAGAGAGAGAAAGAGAAGAGAGAGAGGAAGAGAGAGAGAGAGAGAGATTTCAAGAAATATAGAGAGAATGACAGAGAGAAACAGTGAGAGAGAGAGGAGAGAGAGAGAGAGAGGAGAGAGAGAGGAGAGAGAGGAAGAGAGAGAGATGGGCGAAAGCGCGCGAGAAAAGATATAAAAAAGCAAAGAAAAGAATGAATGAGATAACGAAATTAGAGAAAGAGCGAGTAGAAAATGTAGATGAACAGAAATGACTGATCTTCTTTTCTCTCTCAACTCGCTTAAAAAAAATTTTTTCTTCCCTATTAAATCTTCACGTGATGATAAAAAATTTAAGCCGAAAAGAAAAACACGATCAAGTTTTTTTTACTTTGTGCATTCTTTCCAATTAGGTCCATTTTACAATATTTTTGAAATCTAATTATTATATTTTACATTCTTTTGTCATCCAACCATCGTCATCAACATACAATCATTTTGTATTTTACAGCAATACTTAACGAATAACATTGCGCTACTTAACGTAAGGAATAGGCAAGTCCAATTACAAACACCATTACTGTCTGCCTACAGGAATTGGAACTTCCTCTGGCAGTCAGTGGAGACGATTCACACGACGGAACGGGATCACGCGGAAATGAGATGCCAGGATTTGGAGATGACATTATGAAATTTCAAGAGAGTCTGCGAAATAAATCTTCTACGCAGATGAAACTATGTCTTCTTGCCGTTGTCGTTGCTGTGGTTGCTTTCCTGGCTTATTACTTTTATTTCGGAGTCAATGTCGATGGTGACGCGGAGAATGAAACTGAAGATTGAAGAAAATAACGCATAATAACAAATCAGTTTAGAACATTTAGGATTAGTAAATATATACTACCTAATATAAATTAACATTTTCGTTTATTCACCGATCTATTCTAATTATCGATCTAGGGTAATAATCAAAAGATGAGTAACTTAAATAAATACTTAATGCTTGCTTTTGGTAATTCAATATAGATTATTAACGATTTTAATTTGAAATTTAAAAATAATACAAATCTTTAGAGTCACCTTAAAAGGCATGGATAGCCATTAACTAGCCGGGTATGATGAATGTATGTGCGTGGATGTGTGTCTGTGTGTGTAGATGTGTGCGATCTTACGTGACGTGTACGTATAAACGTATGTGCGCTTTCGTAATTTATCCGACTGTACGAAAGGTAACTGTCAATGAACAATTTTTTTAGCAATTCTTTTAATTCCAATTATAACTACATCGAAAAGAGAGAACTGAAAAGTAACAATGATAAAATGATTAGTACAATAAATAATAACCGCGACATTATGACACGGAACAAAACTAATTGATCATTATGAAGAATTAATAAAAAAATATAACAATATCTATTCAAAAATGTTCATTTACCGCCATTCGTAAGAATTATAAATACTGCATTATACAAACAAATGCATACACGCATTTATTTTACATTTATATTATACACGCATTTTATGTATGTATGTGTGTGTGTGTCTGTGTGTGTGTGTGTGTGTATGTATGTATGTATGTATGTATGTGTGTATGTATGTGTGTGTGTGTGTATGTATGTATGTATGTATGTATGTATGTATGTATGTATGTAAATATGTATGTATGTATGTATGTGTGTGTGTGTGTGTGTGTGTGGTGTGTGTGTGTGTGTGTATGTATGTATGTATGTGTGTGTGTATGTATGTATGTATGTGTGTGTGTGTGTGTATGTATGTATGTATGTATGTATGTATGTATGTATGTATGTATGTATGTATGTATGTATGTATGTATGTATGTATGTATGTATGTATGTATGTATGTATGTATGTATGTATGTATGTATGTATGTATGTATGTATGTATGTATGTATGTATGTATGTATGTATGTATGTATGTATGTATGTATGTATGTATGTATGTATCTTTTGTTTGTATGTATCTTTTGTATGTATGTATGTATGATATACATAGCTAGAGTAAACACGTATATTATTAATTAAATAAAAACATTTTCTCTGTAGAATATGAAACAATGAAATTACAAACGATGAAGGCTGACATAGAATATACATTGGAACTCAAACCGCAACAACAATTTATATTATATATATATGTATATATTGTACGTATGTACATATTTATATATAGTATTATATATATGTGTGTTTGTGTGTGTGCGCGTGTGTGTGTGAAGGTGTTATTTTCTTGATATTTTTTGCAATGAATGAAAATTAAAATACCTACAGTAAGTTGAAAGGAACTAATCAACACGTTCTCTCTCTCTCTCTCTCTCTCTATATATATATATATATAATATTATAATTAAAATTACGTAATGTACGTTCCTACTAAAAAATATTATGAACATCTATTAGATTATGAGTATACGATTTTACAAAAAAAAAAGAATCAACTTAACTAAATAAAAATTTTAGTAAAAATAAATATCGCAAGTAAAGAATTTTTAAATCGAGTTAATAATTGAAGTATGGATATAAAAAAATTATGAATGGCTAATAACAAAATTAATTTAAAAAAATAGCGACACCCAAACGCGCATTGATTGATTGATTGATATTCAACGGTCCGACGATTCGATGAGAGAAAAATAATCAGAAGAAGAAAAGTTGGAACCAGCGTTAAAACTGATGAACGAATCAGTGTAACGTTAATTAGTTAATTAACTCTACAAGCATAATTTCACGAAATAAAATTCTTGAGATGGCAGTAAATTAATTGTATGATAAAAAAGAACAATTGAAAAGCTCTGCGATTGATGTTCATGTACACATTCAATCACAGTGAATAAAAATAAATAAATGAATGAATGAATGTACATATACAAATATTTTTGTATGCTTAGTTACTAACCTAATAATGTGCCTACATGTTGTAGACGATATTTGACTTAATTCTTGAGGAAAAAAATTATGCACAAGATGAAGTTGCTGAGCTTGAGACAGAAGAACTAGAGGAAGATGAGGTAAATTAACGTGAGATGATTTCTTATTAATTCTTTGTCTTATACAATGAAGTATGCACTTACGAAATTGTGCATCATGTTTGAAAGAGCAAGAAAGGGTTGGTGACTTCGGGTTTATATGAATTTTATTTTATATTTTCCGGGCCCAAACATTCGCCCATTCCAACAAACGACTAAGTTCAGAAAATGCCAAATAAGGTAGGAGAATATCGAAGTCACCATGCCTTGACTCGTTTTAAAGAAAAAGAACAAATTACTCCAATTATAAATGATTGAAATATCAGCAAACAATGAGAACTGGCTAATGCCTGCAATATACATTGCATTGATTTAATTAATGAATATTATCCAGTTCATGAGCTCTGGACACCAGGAATTTAATTTTGAAAGTGGCCAAGCAGCAAAATCATCATTACTAACAACGAATCTGTCCAGTTAAAAATGGAAAATTTGAAAAGATTGAAACTAAATCAATTTTTGACTCGAAGTTTCAAGGTGGAAACGAGAAGTTAGTTTAATAGATGGTTTTAACAAGTAACAAAGAAATGGCGGTAACATACTTCACTTATGTTATGTTGCATGTTACGTACAATACATGCTACGTAATAAAATGATATATATCATATAAGTTGTACACTTTGTTATATACCATACATACATTTTAGATACAAAGTGCTTTACTTATTAGATTGATGCAAATATCATTTTGCAAAATGTCCGAACCAACTGAAATCGCAATTCCTGTACTGCCACTGAAGTATTTGAAAATATTTGAAATAAAATTTACAATGAGATTGTAAACGAACCTAACGATCTCTAATTGATCAATTAAAAAATAAAAATAAAAATAAAGAAATCACTTAACTTTCCATCCTACTTGAATTTATCTATAATTACAAACATATACAAATAGGTATAATGGTGTTTCAAAAGAAGTTTAGTCAGGTGTTTGAGCGCTAGTGCAGGATCTATATATCTATATCATTGGATATATATTTATTTATGTATTTATATATATATATATGTGTGTGTGTTAAAAATACTACAAATACCAAATGAACTACATATAATATATATATATTATATGTTTATATATATATTTATATATATATATATGCATACATATATATATATATATATATATATAAAACCATATATAGCTTTAAGGACAAAATGATGGTGTTTATATTGTCGCAAACATTCCATGCAAAAAAAGATATATTCACGAAATTTCAAAAAAAAAATAAAAACAAAGCTAGCATTTATTTTGATTGATAAGTCTTAATAAATCAGATAATAATGTAAAATTGAAGTTGTAAAGAGAGAAAAACACAGATACAATACAATACATGCACTGATAAACGTAGTAGGAACGCAGCTTGTTAGCGTACGTACCACCGATGATTAGCAACACAAGCCTCGAGTTAATTAAATTATCATGATGTACGCTCGTTATTAAAAACCGTAGGGTCAAATTTGGATGAGTGGAGGTCCTTTGCTGTGGAGGCCCTTTGCTGTGGATGCCCCAAGGCATGTCCTCTCCTAAATCCGACCCTAATTCTATTTGACTATTACCAATGGAGGATTTATACGGCGCCCATCAATATTACCGTTGCAAACGTGTTCTTGAGCCGGCCAGATAATATATTTAAGAGAGAGAATGGAAATATAATGATCAATGATCAAAAAAGTGATTTCGTGAATGAGTTAAATTAATGGATGAATAAATACAAAAATATTATAACTTAACTTAAGTTATAGTAATCGTATGAAAATGATGAAGAACGTTTAATCACAAATTGAATAATATACTTTGGAAGATGATATAGCGCAGGCATGCATGCACATGCATCAAAAACGTAGGCCATATGTACACAGGCATAAATACATGTACATATATACAAGATACAAATTATATCCAAAGCAATCATACACGTGTGCTTATGTGTGTGCGTGCATTACGGCGCACGCACGATCAACACTTTTCTCATGTGTGACTACTGTTGTTGTGATGATGGTAAACTAGGCGATGTTGTTGTGGCTGTTGTTGTGCAGACCTCTCCCTAGTAAGGCCCGCCAGTTGCGTGTGGTTGGTTGTGAATTTGCGAGTTAGTGATGAACTTGTCGGCTGTGGGTTGACAGAATCTAGGGATGTGCTGTCGGATAACCTCCTGTCAGAACCGATACTCAAAATGTTGTCGAATTCTTTGTACAATAGTCTGCGTGCCTGGTTTTTGTGTGTAACCAGTAACTTTCAAGTATAGAAACCTTACAATTATGCATACGCATATATTCAAAATCGTATTACATGAGTATCAAAAACATGTACATACATGTACACGTACGCACACACACGCACACACACGCACCTGCACATTGCTGGTTGGTATTTGAAGCATCATGGCAAAACAGTTGTGATCAAAGGAGGTGTCGTAGGCCAGCAGACTGCCGTGCACTCCTGATTCGACGAGATTAGATGAATATTCTTTTAGTCCTATTGACTGTAACCATTGTATTACGTGTTCGTTCGTCCATACTTCAAGTTCTAAGAAAATGTAAAAATGTGTCAAGAATTATAAAATAGTGAGAAAAGCTATATGTATATAAATATTTGCTAATAAAATGCATGAATTAAATAGTGAATATGAAGGACAATTATTAAATAGATTGTTCAACATTTATTACTAAGCATGTGAACCAGGAAGCATTTGAAACAAATAATACCAGTTCCCTGAATTAAACAAAAGCTTGATTTAAATTAAATAATTAAACTTGAGCAATTTTAAATAAAACTATAATGTGATAACAAAAACCTTTAGGGTTCAAGGCTGCCTGACTTTTCCTTCTCGAAAGTTCCTCTTTGTCGTAGTTGAGTCTTTTAAGGCATGCAACACCATATTGTAGGCTGGTTCTGTTTATTGATTGGTTGTCGTTTGGTTGGTTGGTTGGATGGTTGGTTGTCGTTCGTTTGGTTGGTTGATTTGTTTGTTCAATTAGATACATATTTGCAAAAAATCGACCAGTGTTATAATCTATTGGTTAATCACTTTGTGTATAGCTAGTGAAACAGCATAATCCAATAAATAAACCAATACATTGAAGGTAATGATCTTTGTAATACTATCAACATCATCTGTCATCTTCATTAGTTTAGTCAAACAATTCAGCCTGTCCAGCATAAAAACATCCAATCAAATAATGAACGCAAAAACAAGCAGTAAAAAAGCAACTGATTGAACAAGGAAACAGAACAGCAACTAGCCAGCCAATCATGGCAAAGCAACAAAAAAGGACCAACCTATGAAATCCATCGACCATCTTCAAATGGTTGCAGAGATCTTTTTTGGTCAGATGGTCGAGCATCCTGGTATCCACCAAACACTCCATGAAGGTGGTTCGATACTGGGGCAATCCCAGAGAGGGTAGCCACTCATTCCCTATCCATTCATGGCTCATCTCACCGATTGCTGTTAACTGCATGCAGTGCATGTGGTTTGTTCGCGAGGTATTTATCAGAACAGACAAATATAAATGAAATCAAAGATGTACAATAAACCTCCACAAATCATCACCATAAAAATAATCTGCCACCCACCATCATCCCAAACAACACCATAAAAAATGAAACATCTATCCATCCGTCCATCCGTACATCCATCAAGCAGGTAAGCGAGGAAAAGAGCAGAGGACTAACAGGTTGCTTGGAGAGCTTAGGAGCAGAAGGACTGGTGATGTTGACCATCTCTTGGATGGCAAGTCTCAACTTCAAGCGATGCAGCGGATTACTGATGCCGATCTCCCTCTGAATCTCCTGGTCGGAGAGGGCCGACATTATGGCGCCACTTTTCACGTTGGCCTTGCAAGCCGCCACGTACCAGGCGGGCATGCCGATCCACAACTGAAAGGTTAGCCAATTGAAAGGTTAGTGCCGTAGTTTCCATTAACGAGGAAATGATTAACAGTGAAAATACTGAATGACATATCAGGCACTCAGCTATTAATTTAATCGGGCAACTGGCCAAATAAATTTTAAACAATCTGAAAATAACAAATAGGAAAAAATCAACTACTTACTTAACCAGTCAAATCAAACCACATTTGATTTAATTAAAAAATTAACAAATCTACTTAGCAAAAACCACAGAGAAGATCAACCAATCAACCAGTTAACTAACCAACCAAACATCCAGCAAGTCATGCATTAAGCAACCGACAACATAATTAACAAACCAAGCAAACAGCTCGCTAACTAACCAATCAATCAATCAACAACCAGTCGAGCAAACATGCAGATGACCAACCAACCAACCTCCAACCAGGCGACAATGGTTGGTCCATTCCACATACCGAATGGGGTTTCTGCTTTCATAGCCTCGTCAAGCAGCTCCTGTCTGCAAAGATGTTTTAAAATTAACTTTGAAATGTCAAAAAATAAATAAAAATTAAATTTAAAAAAATTTCAACCTCAACCTACAACAATCCTGATTTGATATATGTTTAAAAAATATCTATAACCTAACGCAACACAGCCAGGGCGCAACATAGCAGAACATAGCCGAACATAGCACAAAATAATGAATGCCAACATATAGTTGATATACCTACATCTTAAAACAAAATTAAAAACCATGAAAACACAAATTAAGAGGAAACATCATTTGTACTTTTTCTTTTTTCTTCTGTCAAATTCAGATGGTAAAATTCCGGGTATGTCTAATGTTTCCATGATGCTTGTGTCTGTGAATTTTATAAAAAATATGAAATGTAATAATTAAATATAATAAGTAAATAAGTAATAAATATGATAGAATGAATTCTAATTCACAAATAAAAATAATACATTTTATAAATTTCTTATAAGCTTCAACTTTCGACCACGCAGCTACTTACCTTGATCTCCAGCACCACTGACACCACCGGCAGCTTGTAGCAGCTGTTGCTGCTGCTGTTGCTGCTGTTGTCCTTTGTACTTCTTCTTCGAAGCACTGAATATCCTACCGAGAGAAACCTTTATCCCAGGTTTCTTCTTTTTATTCATCTGTGACTTGAAGAGTGAATCTTGGCTGGATGATGATGAGCTGTTGTGTTGTTGTTGTTGTTGCTGCTGTTGTTGTTGTAATTGTTGTTGCTGTTGCCGATGTAGCGTGTTGTTGCTGAGTTGTTGCAGCTGTTGCTGGTTGTCTAACGTCCTGTCCATAGACGGATGGTTATTATAAGTACAAGTGTGTTAATAGAACGTCGCTACAATCATCACAGTCATTATATTTGTTATAATAATAATAATAATAATATCTGAAATTATAGCAGTAACATCTTCTCATCATCACAGACATCGTCATCATCATCTTCATTATAATGATCCAACTCATCAGCAGCAACCGTACCTTAGAATTGGTTGAGTGACGGTCGAGTTCTGGTTCATCATGTACATGTAACTGTTTGATGAAGACCAGGCTTCTCGCGACTGCTGAGTGAATGAGTGAAAGAGTAAGTGAACCCAAATGAGTAAATGAATGAGTAAACGAGTCAGTGAATATAATAAACTAATCCAATACATAATATAAAATTGATAATGATGAATGTAACCAATAATATAATATAAATAATACACCTATCTAATTTAAATACACAAATTGCAAAGAAGGAAGAATGTTTTAGAATGAATGAAGATATAAAAGTAAAGAACTGAACCGAAAAAAAATCACCAACATCTTGGTTAGATTCGTAGAACTCAGTGATAGATGGCGATGGTGATGTGGTTGTGAGATGTTGATGAGGGTGAGAGGACGGCTGGGCAGCTGATACACCCTGATCGAGAATTATCAGTTCTAAATTTCATCATCGCCATCATCGTCGTCACAATCAAAGCGTAAGTCATCACATCGTCGTTGTCATCATGAAAAACATTATCAGCATCATCATTACCATCCCAATCAACACCGATACAATCAACATCATCATCAACATCATCACTTTCATAATATCTAAAATTGAAAATTGATCCAATAAATAAACTATTTATTAAATTTATGAAAAAAAATCATACAACAAATCAATATTTACACAATTTTCAACCAACCAAAGAACAAAACGCAAATTAACTAATCAAAACTTATACAAATAAGACAATCTAACAACCAGTCTGTCAGCTGGATAAATTGTTTTAAATCTACGTATATCTGAAATCGTTGTTTCACAGTGATTTAAACTAGCAAGCAGGTCCCACAACGTTGAAAAAAAAGCACGCACCTCAACTTCAACATCATTCCCCCGAAAAGTGAATTCACATTGCAATCGCCACCGTTATTTGTATTCATATTTTGAAAATGCGACAAAAACCATCGACTAACACATACACACTATCACGTTAATTAGTCCGCGACTGCCACATACCATTCAATACACTACAACAATCAACCATCGTGAAAAAACGATTGCTAGTCGATGAAAGTTTGTCAAAAAAAAGTTGAACCGTTGTCTTAGATATGTTAACAGAATATGGTAGCAAGTTCAATTTTCAACTGGAAAATGCTCTCACTTAATGTGAAGTTTTTTAATCGATATTTAAAGTATTTTTAGATATTTTGTTGAAAAACCATATTTGAGAGAAAACAAATTTGTCAACCTATCAATCAACCCACCAAAAAATTAGTCGGCCAACCAACCAATCAATTAATCAATCTTCTAACCAACCATACAACCAACTATCCAACCAACTAACCAATCAATCAATCTCCGAACAAACCAACCAACCAACCAACCAATCAATTGGCCAACTTACCAGTCGATATTTTTGCAGTCCACTCCTCCTTTGCATGGATGGACTCGGATAATCAACAATCACTCCACCTTATGAATTATTATCATTATCATTAAAATCGTAACGATCATTATCATTAACATCACCATAATCATAATTGTCATAATCATCATCATTATCATCATCACCTTCATTTGACAAATCAAGAGGTGGATACTGCTTATCTCTCCAAGTAGATCTCGGTGATGGAGTCGGTGATGATGACGATCCATCTCCTCCTCCCCCACTTCCGGCAAACAGATTACTTCCGCTGTGATTGCTAAGCGACGGAGACTTATCAACGGCAGCCGACGTAGCTGTGGCCACAGCAGCTGAAGCAGACGTGGCAGCGGATAAGCTAGTCAACGCCGATTGTTGATGATCTGTAAACTGCTGTTTGCTGTCATTGCTGCTGTTGTTGGATGATGATGATGACGTCATTGCAGTCGGATAATGATGACGATTAGGATGATGATGAGGAGCAGGTGATTTTTCTTCTTGTTCTTTTTCCTCTTGGATTAGTCTATAATGGATGATGATGCGGTGACGATAATTAATGTATTAAACGACGATGAAGATGACGAGGAAATGCGACGAGTCAGTGATTAGGACAACGGTATAGTGATGGTAGGAGCTTGCAAATCGTACACATAAGGTCAGCAACGAAACTAGGGCAACGATGAAAAAAAAACCACGACAACAGAACGACGACGAACCTGATCTCGTTGTTGATGGCATCGAGTTGATCCTGCAGTAATTTAGCGACAGAATGTGCGCTATCATCAATGATGTCAGCTCCATCAAGCTCGCCAACGCAACCGCCACCACTCACGACGTCTTGCGCCAACTGCATAGACCGTGACGACACACTTACGGCTGGTTGCTGGGTGATAATAAATGTGATGATGGTCGCGAAGGTCAAGGTGATCCATAAAATGATGACGATGATTGCAATGAATAATAATAAGTTGTTGACGTTTACAGCGACTATGATGAAACTAAGAAAAACAGATATAAATATAAGAAAATATTTATCAACACAACGACACCACCATCCTCATATTAAATAAGTTAATTTAACAACACATGATTGCAAAATTGAAAGTCACACAACAACTCGTCCGTACCACGTGCTGTGGATCAGAAAATTCAGTCCATCTACTTTTTGGGAAGAGATAGAATGCAAAGTCGCCAGGAGCTGATGCTTCGACTTTCATTGGCTGACTGGTTTGGGTCATGAATATTTTATGAAATGCTATCAGTATTCAAGTTTGTATTGCATTATAACATAGAGAACAATAACATAGAGAGCATATAACATAGAGAACAATAACATAGAGAGCATATAACATAGAGAACAATAACATAGAGAGCAATCGTTAATTATACAATTATTAATTTCTCAAAAATGTTCATTTCAATGCTGGCGGCCTTATAGAGGGCTACCAATTAACATTGCTGTCGGAAAATAAATGTCACCATCACCGTCATCAAATCGAAAATTTCCTAATTACCTACCTGTTTTTCTCTGTTAAACTCTTAACCTCCTTCATTAGTTGATCAATCTGTTTCTGCATTGAATCCTTGTAGACAAAATTAAATAAACATAAATGTAGAAAATAACAAACTAAATAACCAAATAAATAATTCACATACAACCAAGCAACATGGCAACACATTCAGTTATAATAGAAAAAGAAGAATGATAAAATTTTCAACTTCAATTTTTTAAATTTCAAGAATAGTCGTTCGGTTAATACCTATTTATATCTTGAATTATCAAATGAATCAATGCATTAATCTCACGGTGAATAAAATTATTTTTCCTCCTTAAATTCTCATATAGATTATTTTTGTGGTTACAAATTTTTGGCCAATCACCTTTTGATTTTCTAGGTCAATTATTGATTTTTTGGACTGTTCTAAGTCTTCGGTGACCCGATTTTTTTCTTCCAACACTTTAATTCTTTCCTTGAGGTGCATCTGCAATCTTTCGTTCGACTCGGAGAGCAGCCTGTCAACAGTAGATGACAGGCGATTGTTGTGTTCCTCACTCAATCTATCCCGGTGTCGTGCCTGTGGTAATGATGATGACGATGGTGGTGGTGGTGGTGATGATAACTGATAATAACGATGATGGCGAATAATGGTGAACGAGTAACATGATTATGTACTTTAAAATCATGAAAACTTTTATTAACTTATAATTAAAAACTTAATGTGGGCAATTTCGTTGTGTGTCTGTTTTGACCACAAAATAAAAAAATTAATTTAGTAATGGGTAATAGAAAGAAAATAAAATAACTTTCTGACCCTTTCAAGTTCTTGATTCAGTTCATCAACTTGCATCTCGAGATTTGAAATTTTCGACAGCAGCGACGCCTTATCCTCCGCCAGGCCCGTGTTACTTTTCTGTTGTCGTGTATGTTGTTGTTCATAGTGCAAACATTAATGACAATGCTATTATCCGACGCTAACTGTTGTAGCAATGATATCATCAATGATAGTGGTGCATACTTTTGAGATAAAATTGCGCTAAAAGCCTGTAATTTTTAGAACTGACAAAACTTTCTTATCAGTAGCACATACTCAAGTGTTCTACTTTGTAAATATATCAGCTTCTATGTGGACGACGTTTGCAGAAAACCAAATAAATTAAAAAGGTGCCTCGTGATTACCGTCTCAACGCTTCAAGAGAAGAAATTGGTTAAATAATTCGAAATGAAAATGACTAGACTTGTAGAGGAAATAAAGAAGATCTGATGAAAATGTGATCTATAGTGAAGAAGTAAAATATCAATATAATATCTATCTTATTTTTAGAGATATAGGGAAGAACATATGGAAGATAGTGGAATCAGATCAATGGGAGATACAAAGTAGAAAATTTAAAGATTTGTATGCATGGGATGGGTTTTATCTTAGATAGAGTCATGACAGAATGAAATAAAAAATATTAAACAAGAAGATATAATTATACCATCAAGCATTATTAGGATAGCCACAAATTGCAGACTCAATCGAATGTTATTCATAAGTATTATTATATGTGATTTAAATGCTTTCATGCAGTAATTTCAATATATAATTTGCATTGCATAAGAAAATTATCAACAAACAATACTGAATTTGTTTCGTGAGTGTTTGTGTTGATGTGTGTGTGTGTGTTTATGGTTAAACATATAAGCACGTTTTTGTATGTGTGCTTGTATGTGTGTGTGTTTGTGTATGTGTGTACGTGCATAAACATATGCAAAACTAACAGAAAGTGACGATAGTGATGTGGATGTTGGTGGGGCGTTGAGGGACTGCAGTTTCTCTTCCAACTGTGTGTGAGTACGATGGAAAATATTCCCAACAATTTCATTAATAACTAATCTTCAAACAGTACATACCACAACAAATAACATTTTTTAAAAATTAACAGAAATAAGGTAAAACTACCAACTTAACATTACCATCATTGAATTAGGGTCCAATATTAATCAGTCCAACATTAACACAAATTACCAGCAACATGAATAACCAAATACTAAGTTGATGCAAAAATAATGCCGCTTTCCCCTCTAAAATGCGACAACATAGTTTTTTATTGAAACAACTTTGTACTGGCACCTCCTCATGCTTCCAGAATATTACAATTGTATTAATTGAGCTAGGCCAGAGTTTAAACTCGTGAAGCAAAATAATTTGATAATCACACTTTGACAATATTTTGAAATATCGCTCAAAAACAAACACAGTGCAAGGTTTAAAAAAATATTTAATATAAACTAGATACAGAAACAAATAATCTGTAGAATGATATATATATATATCAATACATCTAATAAAATTAAATTAAAAAACAATTTTGTGTCATAAAATTGAGTCACATAAAACCGACATTATTTTCGCACTAAAATAATAAATAATTCAAAAATCTTTCAAAAAACCACCTATAAAATAGATACTTTATAAAAAAATTTTCCAAAAATGGTAAAAAAAATGAACCACCATTTTGACGAGGGTTGTCTTGGCATCGAGCTGATCCATCAGTTGGTTGTTGTCTTCCTGCAGTGAGGAGCACTCCCGCTGAATGTTCGTGTACCTCTTCTCCAAGGTTGATATCCTCTCCTCCTGGTCTTCTTTCTGAGCGTTGCACTAAATATAGGACGTGCATGACATCGTGTGATGATGTGCGGCCGATGAAGATGATGATGATGGATATGATGAAGATGGTGCTAATGGTGGTGGTGGTGATTGTGGCGCTGATAGAAATGATGATGAAAATGATGAAGATGGTGCTGATGATGATGGTGGTGGTGATGGTGATAACGATGATGATGAGGAAAACAAGTAGGAAGAGGAAGGAGAGGATGAAAAAAACGAAGTGTAGTTGTAGTAGCAGAGTGCATAAGTGGGGATGAATATGTTGCATTCTTACCAGTGATGATTGGAATAAAAAAGCCTGCAACAATTTGCATCATAAATCAATAAATTCGCCATCTAGTAAGCAAATTACCATAATTATAGCCACCACCACCACTATTATTATTATTAATATTGTCATTTGTCACTCAATTCATTGTCTGTCACCATTATTACTGATGTCTTCCCAACAACACTTAGAGAAATAACAACAATAACATCAAGAGAAACAATGATGTTGATTGATATTAATGACCATCATCATCTTTATCATCACCATCATCATCATCTTTATCATCACCATCGCCGTAATCATCATCATCATCGTCGTCATCATTATCGTCTCAATCATCATCGTCATCGTCTCAATCACCATTGTCATCACTAACCTCCTTAATATCATTCTCTAATTTTTTATTAATCTCTTGCTGTTTCGTTGATTCTTTCTGCCAAAATAACAAATCCTCATTCAGAGATGTTATCTTCGACCTTGCAGAGAAAAGTTATATTTTACATTTAAAAAAAAATTATGATTTAATTATTATTTTAGCCCCTATTTAGTATCAATTATCAACTACTTACTTATCATATGTAAATTCCATTCAACTTATTCTAATATACCACGAGAAACTTTCACAATGTTTCATTTATTAGTGAAAAAAATTATACACTGTTCATAATAATTTTTCTATAGCTAAAATGAAAATTGGATAATTGCAGAAGAATTTGACCACAATGATGTGGTGATGATGAAATAACAATGGTGATGATGATGAAAAAGCGATGGTGATGATGATGATAAAATAGCGATGGTGATGATGATGACAATAGACACACCTAAGATCAACAATCTGGGATCTACACATAGTAAGTTCAATGCTTTCCTGCTTTTCCATCAACAATGATATCCTCTGCTCACCATTCAATGGTCGAAAATGTGGAATGGTGGATGATGATTGGTGGGTGAAAATAATTATTATAATGACAATTTATCATATTATTAGCCCTAATTATAATATCAATAAATAACAAAAGCTGTTGCCATTTTTAGTAGTGGCAGTAGAAATAACATACACATTCATAGACGCGCGCACACGCACAAACCCACACACATACACAGACACACATAAACATGAAACACACACATTTGCATATGCATACATACACAACAAACACCCACATATATTCACACACACACACACACACACACACACATATTTGCACTTGTACACAAAAAATCCCACAATCCCATTCGCATGTTAAAACACACACACGCACGCACGCACACTCACCTTTTTATTATTTTCCTGTAATGAAGTTGAATTAGCGGTGCTTTCCTCATCGTTATCAGTACTGCCTTTCATCTTAAACTCCATCTCTCTATACTGAAAGAGCTAATTGGACAGGATGAAGAATAATGAAATATCATAAATTCTTCCTTCTAAGAGTATATAAGAAGAAAGTAAATAACACTGTTTTACTCACACATACAGAGTTTTTACTCACACATACGCATACACATACGCACACACATACGCACACACACATCGCATACATAAACATGCACATACACACACACACACACACGCATTGCATATATAAACATGCACATATATACACACACGTCCATGCATTTACGCATTCAATGCATGCCTGTTTGAGTTTATTTTTCTTTTATTGTTAGCTGTTGTAACAACAGAAAAAGAAAACATCATCATCACAAACATCATCACAAACATCATCACTAACATCATCATCACCAACATTATCATACTTTATATCTTCAGTAAATTAACAAACATCAACAACATCATCATCATCAGCTGCTGTCACAATGATAATGGTGATACAATTGGTGATAATTTAAACAATGATGGTGTTGAAAAAAATCACCACCACAAAATTAATAACAGGTAAGGCTAGCATCATTATAAGCATTATTAAAAAATAAAATCTCATCATTAATCATCATCATCTTTTATCATCATTATCATCATCTAAATTGAAATGGATGACAGCAACCTTATCACAACCCAACCTATAAAAAAAAGTTAATACAAATTTTGATACGAAAGTTTTTAATTTCTCACACCAGACATTTTAAACAATCCTCATTTTCAATGTAATCATTGCTGTCATCAGTCATTGTCACCACAATATGCATAATTTTCTTTTTTTCTAAATCCTTCTCTCTCTCTCTCTCTCTTTTTCTCTCTCTCTTTTTCTCTCTCTCTTTTTTTTCTCTCTCTCTCTCTCTCTCTCCCTCTCTCTTAGCCATCACCATCATAACCACATTATATTCTTCATCAGTATTTTTATGAGCATCATCATCCTTCCTATCAACTGCCAAACAATTATTTTTTTTATTCACCACCATTTGTGATGATCATTAGCATCACCACAAAATCATCTTCGTCGTTGTCGTCACAACATGACCATTATTATTATTGAAATGATTTGATATACAAGTATTTGTATATAACCATATCATGTCATCAGTATTGTTAATGCCGCTGCAGTTATTAGTCAAAACCATGCCAGAAAAATCATCATTGTCATCATCATCGTCATCATCAATGTCATCATCATTTAAGATGATAACACTCTGCTATTTAGAGAAGCTTTTCAAAGCTTAATAAATGAAAATATTTATCAAGTAATAACTTTGGCCAAACTGGACCAGGCTTTTTTTCATGTGATGAAAGAGTAAACAAATTATGATAAAATAAAAATTCATAATATATCAAAAATTACTATTACCACCACTACATCATCTCTACAATCATCATCGTCATCAGCAGCAGCAGCAACAGCAGCAACTGCAACTTACTTCGTTATTGGCATACATCAACTCCTCTTCCAGTTGTACAATTCTTTCCATAGCAATCTTCAACCTCTGTCTCAACTTTTTTGCAAAATTGTGATAATAATATAATTTTATTAAATTATACCATTGCGATAATATAATTATATTATATTATGACAATAATATAACTATATTATAATTTGAAATAATATAATCCTGTTGAAATATTTTTTAAATGATTGATCAAATGATTGTCGATAACATGACTGTTGCTGTTGTTGTTGTCACAGTTGTTTATGAGTAGCACCATTGTAACTAACATTAGCATCATGTTACTTGCAATAGCAGTACAACCACTTAAGCTTGAATAAGAGTAGTAATTAAACTGCTAACAACAAGATAGTCATGATAAAGAGGATGAGGACAAAGAAAATGATGATAAAGTATGGTAATGGTCAAGTTGCTGATACAAATGATGATACAAATGATGATACAAACACTAATAAAAAAAACATTTATTGAAACAAAGCTGAACAAATAAACTGCAATAAAAAATAAAAACAATTTAGAAAACTTATACTGAAAACATACAGTTGACTAAATTGACCATCAATCTGCAACCAACCTTTTCATCCAAAGCCTTGTGATGTTCAAACAATGACTTGAGGGCCTTGAGGACTTCGACCTCACTGGACACACCCCCACTTGCTGCTGATTGCCGTTTTACAACTGTCATACGAAGAGATTTCTCATGTCTAGCAACCAAACACTCCAAATGCTCCAGTAACAACTGTGGTGATTATGATTATCATATAGACAAATATATCATAACATATGCTAATAGTTGATGTTTTTATTTTTATATATTTTATATATTTTTTTAGACAAATAAACGATTATGAAGTTAATAAAAATGATATTAATACAATAGCTAAGTAATAAGAATATGCACCTTTGTGTTACTTCTCTCAGCCTTCAGTTCAGAAATTTCTTCATCTTTTTCAAGTACCTGTTCTTGCAGTAACGTCACCTCCTTGCACAAGCTGACAACTTCCTGGGGCTGGTTCGAATACAACTGCTTCGTCAGTGCATCTCTTTCGCGTCGCAACTCTTGAAGTTCAATGTTGGCCGATGACAATTCATCTTGTGTCTTGTTCAATGACTCCAAAAGTTTCTCTCGTTCATCAGTCATATTCTCAATCATGAGTTCAAGGTCATGTACATTATCTTCACCAGACGAACATTCTTCATCATCGATGTAGCCAGCGCCAGTTCCATTGGACCCCCCACGGTTTGATTCCGACATCAACAGCGCTGGACCATCCTCCGATATCGTTGGCAAAACGTCACACATCACTACTCATCCAACTGAGATTTGATTAATTTTACAAACAATTAAATTATTAAATTAAGTATGTTGTTACGACTTAAAAAAGTTTCATATTTTATTCTTTAAAAATTTTTAAAAATCTAGTAAAAAATTCTGCTGAAAAACAATTACATAAAAATAAATTGACGAGATAGAGAAAAAAAATTTTAAAATTAAAAAATTTGTAAGAAGCGTACGTCCGAGGAGCCGAGAAGCATGACAATCGCAAGAAAATAATTAAAACTAAATTAAAATAAATTAGTGGATAATTGGTGAAAAAATAAACAGCAATGACCAAAAACAAAGATTGTTTAATCATTAAATGCAGAAATACAGATTTTATGTAGGTGCAGCCTACATTTAAAAAATTTTTTAAACAATTATTATTATAATTATATAATAGCAACTTGTAATTATTAAAAAAAAATTTTTATCTTTCATTACGTTTATTAATCTTTGTTGTATGTTATATATATATATATGTATTATCGCTGTGTTTTGGTTCCTGTGTAATTGACTTGAGAAAAAAGTGAGTTTTGTTTACGCCGGTTTTATAGTCCGTATTTCTGTATTTCAAAAATATCGAAATGGCCGAAAAAGTCGAGAAGTCTATGGAAATTGATAAAAGTGTGGAGTTTTTGTACAGAACAATGCGTTAGTTATTCATTTTCAGTGTTATTTTTTAAAAATCAATTTATTTATCTCTCTCTAATAATCTAAAATTCATTCTATTTGTAATGTATTTAATTTTTTTTCTCTAATATCTAATTCTAATGCTAATCTAATAATTAGAGAAAATTTATTCATTAATTTAGTAAATAAAATGAATCAAATCACATGTCAATGTAGAAAATTTATTCATTAATTTAGTAAATAAAATGAATCAAATCACATGTCAATGTCTAATTTTGTGTTTCGTCTCTCTACTAATGCTAATCTAATCTGATATAATTGATAATCTCCAATGAAATGACCAAATTCAAAAATATCTTTTTTAAATTTTATTTTTTCTTTTCAATTTTCATCAATACAATTATGTGCAAAGTTTGATTTTCTAATTGCAATGTGCAACAACCAACAACAATCAACATTGTAATTAGTGCAAAAACAATTAATATTAATAAAAATCTAACTCTGACTAAATGAATTGGGATTGAAATGATTGTCACTATTTCATAAAATATAAATAACTGTTAAAAGTTTATCATATCTTAATCATCAACAGAATGTCCATCTCCTATTATTAATTACTACTTTGTTTCAGTTCATTTTCATTTCATCTTGATCTTTCACTGAACTCAATGATTAAACTTTGATTAGTTGAAAGGGATCCAAGAAAGAGGCGTGTTAAATTGGTGCAGCCCCACCTTTTGCAGTTGGATTTTGCTGCCCTTGGAGACAGTTCAGATGACAGTGACTTCAAACTGAACAGTGACCTTGAGGATGATGAAGAGGACGACGATGATAACGCCAATAATGGTAAATTATAAATTCATCTAAATGCTAAAGTGGTTAATAGATACATTCATTTTTTCATTCATTCAATGATCCTCTGTAGTCTCTTAAGGGACCGTTGAGGCCGATGGTATTCTTCTATCTCTCCAAAATTCTTTTCTTTCCCTAGCCATCTTCATTGAGCCCAATGTTCCAACCCTCGTCCATTCCGTGATATCATCCATCCACTTCCTCACAGGACTTCCAACTTTTTTCTTCCAGTCCCTCTTTCTCATCAGTACTTTTTTTTAGATACATATTAGTTTGTTATTTATTTTCAATTTTTTTACAGATAATAGCAGCAAATCCAGCGATGACAAAGATGACGATGACGACAATGATGATGATGAGGATGATAGCAGCCATGAGAACAGTGAATCTGATGCAAATAATAAGAAGAAGAAATCAAAGAAAAAACAAAATGCCTCAGAGGATGAGAATTCTCAAGATGATAGAAAAAAGAAGAAAGAACAAATCTCCAAAGATGAGGAAGAGGAAGAAGATGATGATGTAGGCTTTTATTGATGACACTCTCATCTCACTTTTATTGCATCATTTTTTGTAATTAACATATTATAATTAATCCTAATTAATCAATAAATCACATATTAATATGTTGATGATTATCTGCTGAAGATGTCCAATACTGAGATGCAAACGAAGAGAATCAAGGTGCCTATATGCTGTGTCTGCCTTGGCGACTCCAAGTTAGTGAATGTCATTATCGTTGTATATTTTATAATCTTCTTCATCATCGTTGTTGACATCATTTTATCATCATTTCCTAGTGTTGATATCATAAATGTCACCATTAATCCTTATCAATCTCTTGTATATTGCTATCATCGTCTTTATCATACAGCAGCTCCGTTAATGAGATCATCGAATGTGATGGTTGCTATGCTCCTGTCCACGAAGGTTGGTTACACTTTTTCCATATTTATTTTTTGTCTTTTGTTTTTGCATAATTTTACATCTTTTAATTCTACCTACATCATTAATGTGTGGGTTTTATTGTGATGTGATGATGATGAATTCAATGTTTATTGTGTTATCATAAGTTTTCTATTTTTACGAAAGCCGTATTGTTATATTTGTAGCATTACGTAATATATCAAAAAGGCTGCCATTTAATATAAATTTCAATATTTTTGCCAGTCATACTAAACTTTTTCATCAAATGATTTTCATCAGCCATCTTAATTGGTTATAAGAATTGATGTTTTGATTAAATTATGTTAATTAATCTTAATAAATTATGATAATTTTTATTTTCAGGTTGTTTCGGAGTGTCAGATTCTCAATCAGTGTCGAGCAGCGATTCGTCATCAAGTATGGAACCTTGGTTTTGCGATGCCTGCAAGGCAGGAGTCAGACCCGTATGTTTATGTCAATTCGTTCATTCATTCATTTATTTACTCATTCATTCATTTATTTATTCATTCCATCCATCCTTCATTCATTCAATTAATTATATGACCACAGTGAATTAAAATTGATGACTTCATGAGAGATGAAAAACCACTACTGATGTTAACTGTTGTTCCATTTACTAGGATTTCTCTTTTTAATCATTGCTGCTGGTTTATGTGAATTTTAAATTGAAAATATGAAATTGAGGGTTTTCATTTTTTTGTAAAATAATTTTTAATTAATTATTTTATAAAATAATTTTCATTTAATTATTATGTAAAATAATTTCCACCACCCCAGCACTGTGAATTGTGTCCGAATAAAGGGGGAATCTTCAAGGAAACAGATACTGGAAGGTTTAGACATTGTCACGATAGTCAACGTCATTACTGTCATCCTAGCATCTCTCATCATTTTCATCATCTTTATTATAATGTTTAACCCTTATCTCATCATCATAACATCGCCGTCGTCATCATTTTAGCAATCAGTAATCTTCGTCATCATCATCATTGTAATATCAGTCATTATTATCATCATCATTGTGATAACTAAAATTGTTATTCTATACTATAATAACCATTATAGTCATTGTCATTATAATCTAAATTTCATTCATCATGGTTGAAACAAAAATCCTTATCATCGTCATTATCACCATCTTTTTCATTACCATCATCATCGTTATCATCATCGCCATCATCATCATCATCATGGCAGGTGGGTGCACTTACTATGCGCCCTCTACACCCCTGGAATGGCATTTGGGGATGTCGAGAAACTCAACAACGTCACCCTCTTCGAAATGCCATTTGCAAAATGGGGTGCCAAGGTAGGCGTGGTGGCGACGAGGATAATGATGTAATGATGGTGATGATGTGGCTATGATGTTGATGATGTAATGGGGTGGTTATGGTGATGGCATTGGCGGAGGGATGATGACGATAATGATGGTAATATAATACTTTCAAAATGCCATGTACAAAATGATGCTTAGGTGCTGGTATAAATAATAAAAAGCGCTAATGTTAATGTAGACGTCGATGCTATTTCCATGATAAATTGTTACAACATCAATAACCTTGTTAGCCTATGTACAAGTTGCTTAATTATTAATTAACATTAATTAACTTTTTTATTTATTTATTTTTCATAAATTCTAATTTAATGTCATGAATATTAATTAGGAGTGTTCGCTGTGTGAAGATGTACGCTTCAGTAGAACTGGCGTCTGCATAAAATGTGATGCGGGAATGTGTAGGGTCTACTTCCATGTTACTTGGTTAGTTGGTTGGTCATTTGGTAGACTGGCTGGCTGGTTGGTTGGTTGGTGTATTGAATGGTTGGTTGGTCATTTGGTAGACTGGCTGGCTAGTTGGTCATTTGATAGGCTAGTTGGCTGGTTGGTTGGTCATTTGGTAGGCTGGTTGGTTGGTTAGTTTGTTGGTCAGTCAGTTGGTAGGTCGTTTGGATCAATGATTGTTTAGTTGGTTGGTTGAGGAAATGTTTTAATGACTTGGTTGGTTGATGATTTTTAAATTAATCAAAGCGAACGGTTTGTTAAGTTATTTTTCTCCATTAGACAAATGTTTTTATGAATTTTTAGGGAATAGTAATTTATGACACACAATAAAATTGATGTCAACGTCACAACGTCGCAACACACAATTCGTGCCTGACGTCAACATTGGCTTCTCCTGATTGGCTCTTAAATTAAACTTCATACTCACTTCATCATAGCATAAAATATTTTACTACTTTCAGTGCACAGAGGGCAGGCTACTTGAATGAGGCATCACCAGATGAGGTTTGCTACATTCTGATTATTTTTATATTTCCATCGCATTTTTTGTAAAAAAAAAAATTTTCAAAATAAAATGACTGACATTTACTGCAATAACTTAACACAAATGACATTAACATTTGCGACATTAACATGTACTATAATGACGTAGTAATGATAATGACGTTAACATTATTCCAGGAAATAGCAGACCCCTATTATGCCTACTGCAAGCAGCACGCGGATCGCAACTCGACCCGACACCACCACCGCAACTGGCTAGCTCTCCAGTCGAACCTCAAACAGACTGCTATCGAGCGAGAACTCAACACTGTGGAAAAGGTTTGCTGGCTTTTTTGAGTTGGTGTGTGCCTGCGTGCGTGTGTGTGTATGTGTGGTGTTTGTATACTATGATATAGATAGTTGCTTTATATTTTTTTACCATCACCTCACAGAGTCGCATGCAGAGGAAATTGTTGAGTCACCAATCCAAGTACAAGCTGACGAAATCTCTCAAGCCCCCGTGTTGGGGTGAGTCTTGCTTGATCACGTGATGATGTTGATTCGGTGGTGGTGGTGGTGTTGGTGGTTGTGGTGTGTCCTTGCTGCTGTTGTTGTTGTTGTCGATTGTGGTCATGTGACGTTTGAGGTTTTTTAGTATTGGTGGTAGGCAGTAATTGTACATGAACTTTCTTATTTTCAATTATAGGTCCCTTCAAATGTCATTAATTATTTTCCATTTCCAATAATTATTTTATCGGTAATGTACCTTTATCTGACATGAATGCCATTATATTTAAGGCTGCGGTAGATGGATGCGTTGTTAATATTCCAGCTGAGTCAAATGAAGCCTGATTAAGTACTCTTTTTCATTTTGATATAGTGCCCAAGGAGAAGGTTCCGAAGATGCTGTTGAGTAATGCATACGTTCTGAAGCAGCTGTTGAGAAAGGCTGAGATACTGGGCGTCACTGATGTAAGTTTTTACTTTTGTGTACACTGTACACATTGTCACCTTTTTGCATCTTGGAGATATTAAAAATTATTATTTATGAATAAATAAACGATTGGTTGGTTGGTTGATTATTGAAAAAGTTAATTATTTGATTGCTCGTTTGATCCATTGGTTGATTTATTGATTTTAATTATTAAATATCTACGTTAACGAATAAATGAATGAATAAATAAATGAATTAATGAATGAATACAGGATGCAGGAAGTGTGGAGTCAAGAAAGAAGGGCTACTCAGCTCCAGCATTCAACGTCGACTTCATCAGCTACTATTTGGGTATCTGTCGTTTTTAATTTCTCTTGTTGTTTTCATATTCTTTTTTTTTCTTTCTTATTCTTCCTTTTTTACTAACCCCTGGATAGAGGTGTAGTTACATTTGTGAGTAAGTTCATTACCGTCTGTCGTATTGATAAGTAGTTTTTTGCTGAAATTTTTAGATTATTGAAAGTTTTGATTTGTTAAAAGAAAAAGGATGCTTGTCATACACGGTGTATAGCGTTTTTTAATTGCTTTCAAACTCGTTAGGAAGTATGAATGTAAACAATTGTTATCCATTTCAATATACATGCCCTGTGTCATTTTTGATTTGTTTAATATTTTATTCTTCTGCATTGTTTTTATAACACTTTGTAATTATGACATTTATAACATTATAACATTTGTATGCAACTGACACATTCGATTTATGCTAATTAATTTATATAAATTAATTAGCATAAAGTATGTAATTTTATCATTGAATATTTTATTGTCATCATCAACGTCAGAGCGGAATGAAGTATGTAATTTTATCATTGAATATTTTATTGTCATCTTCAACGTCAGAGCGGAATGAAGCAATTGATTCAATGAGGTTGAAGTCTGGCGAGATGGAGAAACAGAAGAAGGAGCTTCAGAGGGAGGAAAAGTCACTGACCGCCAAATATGATGATGTGTGTACCTTACATGCATGTGTGTGTGCGTGTGTTTGTTTGTGTGTGTGCCTATGTTTGTGTGTACGGTGTGGCTGGATTATGTGTGATATACACTATATAGTTGAATCTTTTCGGATTTTAGTCTGTTATTTTTGAAAAATATTTTATAAAATTAAATGAAAATAGTTTTTCTATAACCAAAAGACGCAGGTAGGTTATTTTCTGTCATTTAATCATTTTTATTTTTTGCTGTTAAGTTGAAGCTAGAGTTAGCAGGCCTTCAATCGTCGAGCATTCAAATTCAGCAAAAAGGACTCCGACTTTGGGATTACATTATGTTCCTCTCTGGCAAGGTTTGCATCCTATTAACAAATAATAAATGTATCTATTTAGGATAATTTATGTATCTTGATAATTTAATACATGTATCTAGATAGATATATATATATAATTAATGTAATATGTAATATATGTAATTGAGTTTCGTATTACATGTCCAGTTACCACTGCACATATCTTCAATCAGTGCAAAATTTTGTATTTCAACGAGTTTTTTCAAATTTTCATTCACACAATATCATCGACATTTTAAAAACTTCTTTACAATTGACAAACAGAGGCTTAGAATTCCTGAGAGTGTCAGTTTCAGGAACCTGCCCATGTCATCACCGGCCAATAAGGATGCTTCAAAATCAGCTGGTACTTCTGGACCATTACAATGGTTAGCTGGTTGCTCATTTGCATAAATTTCTATTCCTATTATTTATCTTATTATTATTATATAAATGCCGGTCGTCTTACTAAAGATTTATTAAGTATTATATGATTGTGAATCTTTTCTGATGGTTTTTATATTTTATTCTTCGGTGTGTTCTTAAGCATTGCTCTTTTAATGCCATCATTATAACCTTTTACGCAACCGGCACATTCTATTTGCTTGACTTTAGTTTAATTAATTAGCTTATTAATTTATTCAAATGCAGTTGTGCGTCATGCATGAAGCAGCATGACCAACACCTACTGGCCAAATGTGACAAATGTAATTCGCACTATCACTTATCCTGTCTCGATCCTCCGCTATCTCGAATGCCGAAAAAGACCAAACTCCAAGGATGGTTAGTTCTCCTTTACTGGGTTGAGTTTTTCTAGGGTTTTGTCGTGTTGTGGGGGGCTGGTGAAGTTGATGATGGTTATTATGATACACACACTCACATACACACACACACATGTATGCACACACGTTGGTGATGCTTGAGATGTAGTAATGTTTTATTTGCATGGTAATTTGTCTAATGTTAAAAAAAGTATGATTTCTAGGCATGTTATTTTATTGATGTAGTAAATTAGTTTACACAACAAAACCATTTTGCTACCACTACCACTACATTTTTTATCGTGTTTCTATTATCATCATCTCATTATGATGGTCAGGCATTGCTCCATGTGTTCGAAAGATTCAGCAAACGAAGGTAACGAAATTGAATCAGATAACCTCGACCCAAACGACAACACGGTGAATTTGACTGCTACCACAACAACTACAGCTGCAACTACAATGAACTCTGATGCCGCTGCTGAAGATGGTGCCAACACTAACCAGCGCAGGCTTAGAAAGAAATCTCTCATCAAGGAACCATTGAAATATACGACACAGTTTGCTCAGAAACTTCGAGATGTTAGTTGTCATTTCGTTAGTTCTGTTAACGCATTTTTAACCACTCATCTTGGGCTGGTTGTCATTCATAAATTTCTATTAACAAATGTTTTTATTTAAGAAAATATGTCAATATTTGATTCGTTTAGTTCTAGAATTTACATATGTTTCATATTTAATTAAAAAATAAATATATTTTATATTATTTATTTTATTATTTGAAATTGAATGCAACAGTGGAGGGAGCACAAGTACAGAAGAAGGCAGAAAAGCTCCAACAAGAGTCACAACAACAAAAGCAATCAACTCACATCTCCCAAGGTCTCAAGCCAAATCCAGCCACCAAGAAAGAATAATAATAGTAATAAAAATAACGGCAAAAATAATAAAAGAGCGGCAAACACCCCATTATCGATATCCTCATCAGATAGTAACAACAGCCAGGCTGAAGATGACGTGGTGGGTGAAGATGAGGATGACGTTGAGAGAAATGGAAACAGAGAAAAACCACGAAGCAACAAAAGAATAAAACTACGACAGCCACCAAACATCACCACTGTCATTCGCAATACCAGCACCGCAAATGCTCCCACCGGAATTAAAATAACTTTCACTCCACCTAAATTCTGTGGTAGTGGCAGTAGTGCCGTTAGTAAAATAGAACATCTTCCTGGTACAAATATAGCCAGTTCTGGAAAATTATCAAACTCACAATTTCAGACATCTATATTAAGTAGCATCTGTAGCGGTAGCGGTAGCGGTAACATCGTCATAAACGCTGCAGACAGTAGCATTAAAAAAAGTCCAACTGCCGGCTCTCGCGTTAACCCTGTTGTCGTTGTGAAAAAATCTCCCCAACTGACTTTAAATAACGAGAGCTGCAACGGCTCCAGCGCCAGAAACCTCAGCGCCGACCTCACTGACGCTGCGACAAACCTCGCGTTAAAACCCACGAAAAAAATACCAATCGTACTAAGAAAGAAAATTCATTTAATAAATAATAACGACAATAACAATGACAAGAATTATTGCGACGGTAACAACGATGGTAATAACGAAATCGCCGAAAATAACAATATGACGTCACAATCGACGCCAGTTGCCGCACTGGCTGAGGAAAATGATCAAACTACCCGCGATGACGATGACAATGAAGATGATGGGGATGATGACATCATCGATGATGATCAATTAATTGAAATAACCGACTCCGAGTGAGGTGTCTATTATTGTATATATTTGAAATATTCGACAGATCTCAAATTTTATATTCATAATTTCAAAGATTTAGTAATTATTATAGAACATTTTATTTTTTACGGTTGTTTTATTTTCTTTATTTGATGTTTACAAAATAAAATGTTTATAATTAATCATTATACATTATAATAAACTGCTCGTATAATGAACACTAAAAATACCTTATTAAACTGCCAGTCGTTTTAAAAAATTATGGATTGAAACTTTATAGTTATCCCATAAACAACTTTTTGGAAGCCTTATTCAATAAGTTTTAACCTATTAGATTCTACAGTTAGAATTACTTGAGGTTTTGAGGATTGTTACTGTTTAGTCCGTGTATGCACTCGGCTTTGTTGCAGCTGAACGTGCAAACTACAAAATGTTTTAGATGTTAGCTTTCGAAATTGAGAAACAAATATAAATTTATTTATTGTAATTTTCTATTTATTGTAAACTAAAATACAGATTGATTGATAACATTAGGTTGGATTTTTTAATAAATTTAATAGTTCTGCTACAATAATTTTTGAAAAGTCGTTGTCCAAGAATGGATAATGTGTGGCGCTTTCAAGTTGGACTCCTCTTGACAATGACTGTGACGCCAGCGACGATGGAAATGACGACAGTGTCTGGTCATCTGTTTAAATTAATGAATGTAAACCATTTTTGAAAGCTTGAAGTTTTGTTAAAATAATGTATAAGAGTGAATCTGAAATAAACTATCACCGAAAAATAAATTTTAAATTATAACTGGTACAATAGTCAAATGGCGAAAGAAATCATGATTACATTTTACAGTGTTGTCATTATATACACCCAACGTCTCCAGATATTTGTCAAGGTCTCCCTTATCGACTAGTACATCGTTCCTACTTGAAATGGAAAGGAATGGAATTTTCCGGAAAGCAAGTGACGTCACGATGTTACCCATCTGTTCATTGGGTCATCAAAATTATGCTTTTTCATTGTGATGTTTATTGCAGTTACTGTAGTACCAAAAAAAAATAAGATACAACATTGATGGTGGCTGTGGTTTGATGCAGGGCTACTCATAACTATAATAATTTACATTTACCAGTAAAAGAAGCATTAAAAATTAAAATATAAAAAAGAATAAGTGACGAACCACATTGAAGTTGATCCCATGTGAGACCTTAGCCATGTGTAGAATTTGTTCCTTGGTGCTATGGTCACCCATCAGCCCTTTCATCTTCCTTCTTGATCTTTCTATCAACAATCTGCCCAGTGGCCACAGTAACAGGTGGTTGTAACTGTTAATCATCATTATGCTTCTTTTCAATGGCTGGATCCAACTGTTATATAGTACAGTGATTACAGCATTTAATTCTAGGTGGGTGAGAAATAAGTTACAACATCATATCTAAACTTGTACTGTTTGACTGAAAATTTAAAAATTTATTCAATTCACCAGTGTTAAGAGACAATAGTATTTAGGAACATCAACCAAACTCATGAAGAAGATATACTTGCTTAACCTTGGTGGTTTGAAACCAGGAAGAGGAGAAATGAGAGCAAGTCTCTGGAATGACTCACAATTGGAGGCTAAAGTAAGAGCTGAGAAACATGCCATGCTGTGCCCAACAATCATATCAACCCTTGAATGTGAATATGCAAATTGTAAATCAACATCATGAAAATTCAATCATTTAGATTCTTAGCAGAAAAATTGTTTTTGCATCTAACAAAAAAATCAAAACTAATTAAAGAACATTTTAATTCTTCTGTTGGCCAGGAAGTCCAGTACAAATCTTGACCTTTCTCCCAATAGCTGGTAATCAAAGAAGTTATCATCTGCCGGAGAAACACCTTCAGTGTATTTGGATCCTGTGGAATAATGAAACATCACCTCTTATTAATATTAATTGAATGGCGACATAATTTATAACATTAATTATAATATTATTTTTAAATAGTAATAAACTAAGACTGATGAACTGCTTACCCACCAAACAAGGCATAAAAACCCTGCAATTTTCGTTATGTAGTGGCATAAAGACATTGTTTTGCAAGCTTTCCAAAACGTTGTCATCATCAATGCTGTGTTCATTCAATAGAAACAGCACATTTTTTGCATTTTTAATATCTTTTGGAGGACCTGTATCAATAAAACCGACATAAAAAGTTGCTCCCGCCGGACGACCAGACCATAATTCCTGACACGTCGTCATGTATGTTTGTAGAATTGGCCATGCTAGGTTGTCACTTGTCCTGAGTTTCATGTTGTGTAATAAACGTCGTCTGATAGGACTGAAAATTTAGTTTAGAATAAATTTTATAACTTTAATTAACTCTAAAGTTTAAACACCTTTAAAACATTAAAATTAAAAAGCTTTATTTGCAAATAGAGAAGAAAAGTTAGCAAATAGATTTAGTAATTTTAAAAATAAAAACAGCAATTTGTGACAATATTTTTTACACTTTACAATATTACAATTATATTAATTATTAACCTCTTTTAAATTTTTAGTAAAATCAAAAATCTAATTGTTAAATAAATATTAATTAATTAATTAAATTAAAAAACCTTACAACCTAAAAATAAATAAAAAATGACTGAATGTTTTTGAAAAATGTTGTGAAATTTCATATAAAACGCTTAAAACACTATCACTAACTTATTTATTTTACTGAAAATGGAAACTTTGTTACAAAGTAGAAAAAAATTGGAGGTGATCATCTTCATCGCTGGCTTATCGCCGCTTCAATGTAAACACATGGATGGGCAATTTTTTAATTTCAATAGCGCGCATGCAGCTACTAACACACTGCCTGCTAATTGAACTTTTAAGACAGAGCTGCAAAACTAATTCACATCATATTTATATACTCTACCTACCCATACAATTAATCGATATATATATCTACACAAGCGTATTTATACGTTTAAATCCAGAGTATCGGGAATTAGGAACTACGTCAGTACGGCAAAGCGGAAAGAAAAACATGTATATCGACGACCAATCATTTATCTGGATGCGTGTCGGTCATTACAATGGCATTCTGTATTCCGGCGTTAAACATAAAGGAAACGATTGTTCGAGTAATCTTACTCGCCCTGCTGACAGAACTAGTTTAAGCTGGTGGACTTCATATTATAAAATTTCATCCGCGCACATTGCCGTAAACTGCCATCACAATTTCAAGATTTTTGTTCAACTTATTTATTGTCGAAGGTGGCCAATTTTCGTCAAAAAGTAAAACGAAAAAGCAAACATTAAATGAGAAACATCTGTGCTTGAACCAATCACATCAATTTATCAACTACAAAAAAAATATTAACAATCCTTAAAAACCATCTTCAACAACCAATTTATTTCAAAACATTGTTAAGATAAAGACATTATCTTGATTTAGCTACATAATCTTAACAGTAGATGGTCTTAACGTAGCTCACAAACTTAGAAACGAGATAAATAACTGCTCCAATGTGCATGTGACATATAAATACACAAAGCATGGTCATTTAACTTTTGTTTTCGACAGTCGATGTGGTGAATTGATAACCATAACCATCATAAGAATATCTTTAGGTAATAATTAATATATATAAAGGTACAAACATATTAGCATTCCATAATTTAAAATAGACTACTTAAAAGTGAATTAAGCTTTTTTGGTTTTAAAATTTTAGTAGAAAAAGAGCCCTAAAGATGATAATAAATATTCAACATTAATAAAAAAAATGAAATATATAGCTAACACACACAAACACATTTTAATATTTATACACATATTCACATCCACACAAACACCTATATAACATAAAATATGTATAAGTGTAGGTATGTTCGTGTATATATGCATGCATATTATATACATTAAGAATCATCCAGTTAGTTTTGTTGTTCAACTGTCTCCTTGCAAGGCTTACTTCACTTCAGTTTTGGATGCTTCGTCAAAGTTTTCGACCAGTTCTAGTGAGAAAATTTGAAAAAAGATACAAAATATTAAAAATGAGAGATTGTGATGAAACAGGTTTTAATCTGAAAACAACCATTAGTCATGGCATCTATAGAATACATCTTACTTACCTGGTACTTCATCATCATCTTCAATAGTTCCAAGTTTAGATTTGTTCTCAGAAGCCCCTAAAAAATTATACAAGACATTATTATATTTTATATATTAATATTTGTCAGTGGCATTTAAAACATCATTAGGAAAAAAAACTTTGATAACATAAACAAAAACTGATCCAATCACCTTCAGCTTCTTGTGAAGCCATTTTTTTCAATACAGCCGTCAAACTATCTGGCCTGAGTTGACTCAATATAGATGGCAACAGATCCGTAACAGCTGAAAAAAAATATATCAATTTAAAAACAATCATCGAAAGCATCAAAACACATAGCAGGGTTATGCACATCAACCACAACACAACCTCGCTCCTAAACTAAATTATTTGTAATAAAAATTAATAATAATTATTACATTTAGTCTCACAATGACCAGTGACAGCAAAAGTATTTGATTGCAAACAGGCTTGAACCTTCGGGTTGTTGAAGTGAATAACATCCCCATCATCTTTGATCATGTTGACCTGAACATTTAAGCATAATAAAAGCATTGTAATGATTTCAACTTGTAAAATCGTCTTCCAGTGCATCAGGCGAGTGAAGTTTTAGCTAAGGATTTTATTCTAAAAATTTAAAGCTAAACTAAAAAAGTAAATATGTTAAATTGTTAAACTCATATGTTAAATTAGAACAATGAAGACAATGATTAATGACACCAAAAAAA
Organism: Helobdella robusta; assembly: GCF_000326865.2. Taxonomy (NCBI): domain Eukaryota; kingdom Metazoa; phylum Annelida; class Clitellata; order Rhynchobdellida; family Glossiphoniidae; genus Helobdella; species Helobdella robusta. The sequence continues at coordinate 479,951 of NW_008704902.1, forward strand.
AAGATCACCTCCTCAATGCCAGGAATGTTATTAACTCCTATTTTTTTGAGGACCATCTGTATTTTTTTGTCGTCAGTGACATTTGATTTGTGTACTACCTTCTTCTTTCTTCTGGCGCTACCCTGAAAAAACAAAAGAATGAATGAATAAGAACATATGAATCATTCAATAAAACAACATGGCGTCCAAATCGAAATTATTGAGAACGGAAAAATTGTTAACAAGAAACGAAATATGGACACAAAAACAAAAGAAAAATGGATACCTTTCCTCCGATGCGGACTTGCTCTTGCAATTGTTTTAATTTCTCTGCGTTCATTTTGTTCGGCAGATAGATCCGAGTAGGAGAAAACCACTTTTTACTGTCTCAAACTGAAATGTTTGAAAAGAAAATAATTTTTAATCGTAGAAATGGCAAAAAACGTTTTGAAAATAAATTCTAGCGAGCGTTAGTAAGAAAAATACATTAAAACAACTCCGAAGGCAATGCAACTCACGCGGTCATAAGCAAAATGGCCGTTTCTATATTTAGCATGAAAGATCTTGTATAAAAAAAACTTTTTTCTAAACATAGTCAACAAATTTTTTAGGTTTTACATAAGGACATTAAAATTAGAAATAGTACATAAACCGCTTTATACAACCCATACACCATATTTTTGTGAACATATATTTTTCAACTTGGTAATTCAAGATAAAAATATTAATTTTTTAAGTATGACAAACATAATATGACAAATATAAATATAAAAATATTCCTTATTTTGTTATTTTCATTACAACTTTGTTTTTTGTATCAATACATATATAGAGAGTATAGTGGTATATTCTATATTATATATATCAATAGTAATATTTTATATATGTCCTTATATCTTAGAGTTTATAATGTTTCAGGATTCATATATCAGCTTCATTCGACGGCATGAGTTGATTATATAACAATTTATATAATAATATATTGGATGAGAAAGGTCCAAACATTTTTAGTCTATTTTATCCATAAATATGTAATTAGGTAAAAATGTACCACAATAGCAACTTATTGAAAAAAAATAATATCCAAACAAAAATTTTTTTAATTTCCGCGTCATATGTAAATAATATGAAAAGCATTTGAACAATTTTTGTTATCATTAATATTAATTCTTCCATAATCTGATAAACTGAAAACGTTTTGGAATAAAATTGTCTAAAATAAAATTCTGCCAAAATGATGGACGTTAGATTTTGCGCGAAATTATCTTTCATATTTTGTTTCGTCGGTTTCGAGGTTTTCATACTGCCATCGATTAATCTGCACAGCGGTGCGGACGATTACTCGGTCAGTTTCACGGTCCTGTTCACCATCTCCTTCGTCCTCAACTACGTTACCTACCAGGAATCCTTCACCGTCCAACCGATCGCCATGATTCTCTCCATCTCCTTCCTCATTGCCACAGGTATTTTCAACTTTTTCGAAATCCAAAAATTATTCCAATCGCGCTACGAAAAAAATTGACTATGGACTTGATTTGTAATTGATGAATCCAACTTTGAAGTTATAAATTGTATTGGTTTTATTTTATTTAACTTTTAACATAACAACGCACGCTTGAAACGCAATACCAAACAACATAATTACACCACACAACAACAACAAAAAGACAATAACACTAGTAACAACAAAAACATATCCACGCTAAAACGAAAACAACACACAACAGCCCTGTACATGTTCATCATCTTCCTGATAGAGTGCAACATCAACTTCTCGAACAGGCCCTACTCCTTCGTCTACCTGCTGTCATCTTCGCTGCTGGCTGTCCTCTCAACCATCTTCAAAATCATTCAATTCGTTCATTGATTCTAATAGTCATATAAACATTTTTTAGTTATGTTAATAACAATATCAAGTGAGTGAATGATTGGTTATCTAACGGGTAGATTTATTTAGATGTTGGTTTTTGAAAATAATTGAGGTTATCTGGATATATAAATTAATCATTTAAATGATTCATTCATTCAATTTTTTCATTCATTCATTCGTTCATTCGTTCGTTCATTCGTTCGTTCGTTCGTTAGTTCGTTCGTTCGTACGTTCATTCATTTAATTAGTCATTGAATAAATGAATGATTTATTTATATACCTATTTGTATTTTGATTCATGTCACTCATCAGTTGAACACCGGTAAATGGCGACCCATCATTTCGCAAAAAACTTTAAAAATTGTTTTTTATTTGAACAATGTCATATAAATAATAAATACGGTACAATATATTGGTGTCAAGCGCAATAGCTTAAATATTTTAATAGTCTCCCAACTCTAAAACATTTACCATAAAAAGTCTAAAAATTCAAATAATTCAGTTTTAATCTTAACTAACAAATTGTTTATTAGGAATTCACCGGCTGTTGAAATGATATTTTAATATCAGAACAAAAACAAATTATGTTAAGTTGCACCCACACACACGCACACTCACTCACACACACACACACACACACAAAACAAATACACACACATACAATCTCACATCAAGAAAGTAAAAATGCCAAAACATGCTAGCAGACAGGCAAAGTACATGATGGATACGTAGAAGATGACTTGTGGCACCTTCATGAACATGTAGTTGTAACATATGGCCGAATTCAATACTAATACTTCTGTTTATTGGGTGATCATTTGATGGTAAATGATTATTGATAACGGTTTTGGGATTTATTAAATTTCGCTTATTGCAAATAAGTCATTTATACATCACCGTCTTCATCCTCACTAACGTGATGACCCAATAAAAATGATCCCTACTGCACCATTGCCACCACTGATGTAGTACGTCACAGCCACGACCACAGCCGCCAACGAAACGGCTGCCACATAATCACACCAAACGTCCTTCTCCATTAGCATAACTTCCGCATAAGCCATCAGGTAGATTTGAAAGTGCAGGGCGAACACGTACCGGCGAATGTAGTACCAGTTTACCATTTTAACCTATGACCTCGAGGTAGTGACGTCATTGGTGGATGTTACGCTACTGTATAATGTTAGCAGGTGACGTTTTTATTATGATGTTTTGTTGTTATGCTATGATGATTTTATTATTAGATTGTTATACGATGATGATGTTATGTGTGACGGTATTAATACGATGAGACAATATTATTATAAGGTTATAAGATGATAATGTTATTAGGGCGTTATGTTATGTTATAGCGATGTTATATAATGATGTTAATATTATAATGCTACATTATATTATACCGCGATATAACATAGTGGTGTTTTTACATGATTCATGGCGCATATATCATATATGGTATCATCACTTCATGATATCATTACTTCATTATCACATATGATATCATTACTTCATGTGTTGGCGATAAACGCTATATGATGATGATGGTGTGATATGTGGTGGTGGTACACGATGATGTTGTGTGGTGATGTTGTGTTCTAATGTTAATTATTATGCTTTGGTTGAAATTTGATACGTGTCAGATATAGACGTAGATTAGTGATGCGAATTTTCTGTCTTTGTATGATCAAGCTGTTGATGCTATATATAGTTGCTGATGTGTTAATGTTGTTGATGTTTTGATATTGTTGATGCTAAAATTGCATCTGTCGTTGGTGTTGTTGTTATTATTATTATTATTGTTATTAGTAGTAGTAGTAGTAGCAGTAGTATTAGTAGTAGTAGTAATATTAGTAGTAGTAGTAGTAGTTACGTAGTGGTTTTTGCTGTTGCAAAAGTTTTAAAATTTCTAGTAAAATCGTTTATATCTATAATACTTTGTGATTGTTTAGATTCCGGAAAATATAAATAGGATAAAAAAGTGCTTTCTTTAATTACATTAACCATAACAATTCGCATCAATCTAGGTCGTTCTTATAAGAAATCATTGCATTTGCTGTTATTGTCATTCTTAATGTCATTATTATTTATTATTAATTCATTACTGTTATTAATGTTTTTGCTAAAAATTCGTCGACCCAAGAAGCAATCCTGATGAAAAAAATATTTAAATTATTTTTATTAATATTTTGTTATAATATTAATCATAAAAAAATCATTTTTCGACGCTTTTATAAAATTTTAAGATTGAAAAAATTGTTTAATAACAATGACAGATTTACACGATCAAAACAAAAGATATATAATTAATTAATTAATTTATTTATTCATTCATTCATTAATTCATTCATTTGTTTTTATTTATTTTATTTATTAATTTATTTGCCCTTTTTATAAGAATCACCAAATTTTTACACGATGTATCCATAAAACAACTATTCATTTCTAACTTTTAATCACTATTTTGGTGATTCAAATAAAACAAAATGTTTCACCTGTTCATCATCACTTTCATTTTTATAGCCACGTTTAATGTTTTTTCAACCACCATAATCTTTATAATCATCATGACAGTTATCACCAACATCGTCGTCGTTATCATATCATGTTTCCTTACTATTTTTCAATAGGGATATTTGAAATATTCCATGCTCATTATGTTTTGTAAGCGGGAGACACGTCAGTCGGATAATTTCAAAGTAATACTCTCAAAACTTCATTATTTTCACAAATTTTGTTATTATACTTATATAGCTGTTGGAGGGATGGCAGAATTTACGTGATTCATTCCATTTCATGGACCTACCACTGATCCTCTTTATCATTTTCATCATTCCCATCGCTCACCATTCTCACCATCATCTTCATAATCACTACCGTTGTTCATCAACCCCATCGTTCACCATCATCACCACCACTTTACAGTCACCATCGTCACATCGTCACCATTTTACCAACTTATGCGTGGAAGAAGAATGTAGAAACGATGAAGAACCCGAAAAAACAGACGAGGAACATTTGATAAATGGCCTCCATGGCTGCGTATGGGAAGTTCTCCTGGCCGTAATACATTAGGATGGCTGCTGTCGTCGCTAACGATACTATAAATAGAATGTGTAACTATAAATAGTTTGTATAACCATAATAGTGTTGTAAACTCTGACCCTCGTTACTACCAACATCAATGCTACAACTTTAGTGTTGCAACTTCCAACGATCGTTGAGTTAACATTATTCACTAGGTTCAAGTTTTCCGATAGATAAACTCAACTGCTTCAAACGCAAACTTTGTTTAATGTTTATTCGAAGGCCAATAGTAATAGAAACACTAAACTAATCCAAGTAACTACATAAATCACATTAGCGACTTCTCGTCAGGCCTCGCTACTTGACCTCGCTACTCCTGCCCCTTAAATAGCCTCTGTGCTATGGTATGAAAAGATTCTATAGCTTACAATCGATTGGCAATTAGCAAAGATAACAAATATAACAAGGTAACAATAATTAATTATATAGCGTAATTCCACTATTTCCGAGGTTATAACAGTAGATTGCAACTATGGATAAAGTAATTATAAATAGATTGTTACTGAAAATCGTAATTTAGCCTATCCAAACGAATACTATTCTTTTCTTCTCCCGCTTACTGCTCTTCTTGGTTCGGTGTTCTCAAACATAAGCACAACTGCAACACTATGCTCTGTAGAGGCCATAAGGATTTGTGCATACAAAGGTTTCCAGCAAGGTTTGAAGCGAAGTCGTAAATCTTATTTATGTAGTTTCTTGGATTAGTTTAGTGTTTCTATTACTGTTGGCATTCAAATAAACGTTCAACAAAGTTTGCATTTGAAGCAGTTGTGATCATCTCTCAGATATCTTGAACCTACGGAATAACGAACATTTGACGATCATTGAAAGCTACAACATTGCACACTGGTGATGGAAATATAAAGATCATTGAAGTTATAACATAGGTGAGGGTAGTAACGAACGTCAAGGGTTACAAGAGAATTTTACATAAGTTTGAAGCGGTATATTGATGTAAGCTATAGTTCATGCCATAATTAATTTGATATTATTAAAATTTCAACATTAAGTAAGTTCAGAATAAAAGTTAATTTAAGAAAATAAAAATCGATATTTTTGATACTCTCAGAATAAAATTATTACTGCCATCATCCACTCACCATCATCAGCATTTTTGTAATCAACATCTTCGTTGTCATTATCATCATCTTTCACATCATCATCTTTTTCATCATCATCATCACTTTCATCATCGTCATCATCACTAACGTACCTCCGCATGTCATTATGACTTTACAAAATAAATCTTCACCGACAGCTGCGTGGTAGACTGTGCCTCCGTTTTGACAAATTATTTTATTAAAATAATTATTCTATTTTATTAATAATTATTTTATTAAATTAATTATTTTATTTAGTTAATTACAAAATTCCGAATCACGAATGTCATTATGTATTATACCGAATCGATCGAACAAAATACAAAGCTAACAAATATACCGAACAAAATCAAAAACTATCTCAACCAAAATATCAAACTCAACCAAAACTCAGCCAAACAGAATATTGTATCGAACAAAAACCGATTCAAACAGAACACCGATTCAAACAAAACACTTAACCATTTCGAATACAAAACAAAGGAATTGAAAACTAACTTATTGATAAAACAGCCGTTGCGCTGGCTAATACCAAGTCTGCATGTTTGTTGATTGTATCTAGTGGTTTGAATTTTACATACAACATCATGTAGTTTTTACTGAACAAAATGAACATGAACAATCGCATAGTAAACCAATTCATCGTTTTAGGAATTTGTCCTGTTTGATCGTTCTTACCGTCTTGTCATTTATGAACGGGTGAACAGGAAGTGAAGAACAAAATCAAGAGAAATTATTATTACTTTTGCTATTTTGTTATTGTGGCTGATGTTTTCGTTAAGTTGTTGTTATTTATTTTAGCAAATAATAAATCCTTGTTTACTTTGTGCTTTTCCAGTTTATTTATCATCTTTCATAGTCGCTTCGGCTGAACATGTACAGACGTAGAAGCGATGGTAAATTTTTAAATGCTTTCCAATAAACAGCAGACTTTATTTTGAATTTTATAGGCATTACGATCATTCACCGCGACACAAATAAGCCAAATTAAAATTAACTTCTACAGTTTTAAATCATTAAAAAGAACAAACGAAATAATGTTGATGTCGTTGTTAATGATGGTGAACTAGTCAAAACATTTTTTTTTCTATTTTGTTGTTGTCAAAATTTTTAACTCAACTTTTTTGTATTGTTACCATTATTTAACAAATTTGAATATAACTTTTTAACTTTATATAATAGTTTTGATGTTATGTATGTTGATGTTTACCGTAAACAATAATAAAAAGATATTCGAGGGAAAAATGCTTAGTCTACTAAAATAAAAGTGTGTCGACTGATCTCACATACACCCGTACGATTTTTTGGTTTTGTCTTAATGAGTTGAACTCAGAGCGCTCCAAACAAACTTTTACCGAATTCGTACTTCCACTTATTTACCTTATTATTATTACTATTACTTTTTATTATTATTATTATTTTATTATTAAATTTTATTTTAATTTAATTTTATTTTAATCATGACTATTTCTCTATTAATTAACTAATTATTGACTTTAAGCATTTGATGAAAAATAAAAGATCTGTTCCCATTATTCATTATTGTTATGGCATGACTGTTGTTGGGTCTGTTATTATTGTGATTATTGTTTTACCTTCCATTACTTCCTCGCCCTCCATGTTTGACATGCTACAGCAGACGAAACATCACCGGTGGAAAACGTTTTGCTATTACTATACTATAAACAATTTTAAATAAATCGAAATTATTTGTATTTAATTAAAAAAAGAATCTGAAATAATTTGTTACATTTTAGAACAATTCTTTCACTGGTGTTTGAATTTCGTGAATTAATTGTTTTCAAATGTGGAAAAATTAAAACAAAAAAGTATTAATTAAAACATGAAATTTGGATAAACCAATTTAACAGAACGATAAATAAAACAAATAAACGATAAAAAAAATGATTTAAATTATTGTAATAATTAATAATATATAAATAAATAAAAAATTTATTTATTCTGCAAAATTGTAGGTGAGGATGGCAGCCAAAATTTCGAAGGAGAAGCCAATGTAGGCCATGATACTGAGTGAGTGCCAGTATTGTTTGTACATTATTGGCTTCGCCAGTACTAAAACGCCTTTGATCGATTGAATGAATGTATGAATGAATGAATGAATGAATGAACGAACGAACGAACGAATGAATGAATGAATGAACGAACGAACGAACGAATGAATGAAAGGAAGAATAAATAGGTGAATGAATAGGTGAATTGATGAATGAATAAACGGACGGAGAATGTAATATGATAATATAATAACATAATATAATGATATGAGCAAAAATTTAACGTAACGATAATTTATGTAGCTTGATAACGATGTGATAACGTAACGTATAATGAATACAATGGTGTGATGTAATGATTTATTGTCAGAACTAAATGTATTAACGTATTGTAATGTAACAGACATCCAGCCAGCGAGAAAATAGGGATGATGAAGCGGTTTAGCCTCGTGATGGAGTAACTAATTGTAAGCATGGCCACAAGTCCGAACAAGATGAGCCCTACGTGTGGTGATTTTTGTTACTTCAACTATTATGACATGTTGACTTGTTATCTAATTACATAGCATTAGGTTGGGATGTAATGTGGTAATAATATTGTAATTTTGCGTGGCAATGTGATGTAACAATGTAATTAATAACAGAATGATACAGTGATGATGAAATAGATGAACGAAATGATAAAAATTTTAAGAATGAATAGATGAAAGGTGGATGGACAGGCCTAAAGGTATGGATGACAAAATAAATAAACGAATGAAAAAAATATATGAATATATGGATAGATAGATCTATAGCTAGTTAGATGGAAAAACGGATGAACGAATGATAATTATAGGATCTGAGTAGTTTAGTTTCACGATGAAATAATTAAAAGAGCGGGATGAGTGGCGCGAGATTTTGTTCAGGAGATAGTAGTACCAAATTATAACACGGTAAATAAAATAAGAAGTGAATATTACCCGTGTGTAGCAGGATGAATGGCACGAGATTTTGTTCAGTAGTCTTCGAGTAGCCGATTAATTCAGTGTGGAAAGCGCATACAGTAAGTACCTGCGCCATCCTAAACCAATTCGGCATTTTTGTCAAATGGGTAGGTAGGTAGGTAGATAGGTAGGTAGGTAGGTAGGTAGGTTGGTTGGTGGATATGTGAAATTTGATCCCTTTAAGTTTAACTTAATTAAAAGTTTTTGCTGTGTTTTGTAAGTTCAGATCGTTCTGTTGATAGATTTTTTTTAAAGAATAAATCATAACACTACAAATAAAAATTGTTTAATTAATTTACTAAAAGTAAATGGTCGATGTTGAAAAATGAACTTTTTGTTGCTGGATTGATGTAATAGATTTGTTTTATCGTTTCAATTGACTGTAGTTTGTTGAGTGTTGGATGAATTGTTTGCAAACAAACTTAACGTCACTTGTGTGCATTTGAAGAAACACTGTTTAGTTTAATAAATGCAGGTAGTAAGCCTGAGAAATGCAAGCAATGAAGATAGCAAAAAGTTGACTTATGTATTGTTACATAAACAAGCAAGAATAATAACAAAAGTCAAAAATATTTAAAAAAAAATGACCCCAACATTATTTAATAAATAAAACGTTATGCAACACACGTAAAAAATAATTTATTAACTTATTCATCTATTGATTATTGGAGGATAATTTACATAACTTAGAGAGCAAAATCTCTAAACAGTTCACTACAGATGGCGATGGTACAGCTAACCAAGCCAAGCACGTACAAAACTGTATATAACGTTGTTACGCCAGGCCGGGGTAGGCTATTACATTCTGACAAATATGACGACAGCGACAAATTGAAAGATTGAGGCACAGTGGATGAACGTGTTGCCGTGACTCCAACTCCCGCCTTGAACGACCAGCCTCATAAGCGATAACACTACTTTATTAATAATAATTTGTTATTACTAATTATAATTTTTAACAAGATATAATAACTTTGTTTTATTTTTAGCCATTTTACGTTTATTAGTAAATAGTTTAGTCATTCATAAATGAATTACATTCCAATAGGCACGTAACAGAGGTTAAGTAAAAAATGTGAATTGGACGAACACGAGAAATTTCCGAATTAAAATTTTGTGATGTTTTTCAACTAACTTTTATTCCTCAAATTTAAAGCCTAACTTATTCCTGCTGACCCTGAAAATAGTTGAGATACTAAATAGGTGGACGACTACTTGGCTGGTAGGACCGATGTTATAATCGATACGTTATAGGTTTGTCAATGTAGCTACTGAATGTTATTACTAAATAGTAATATTAAAATATTATAAAATTTTTATCAAAAATAAATTCAGCAATAAATGCAATAGATTTATAAACATTTTGGGCAAGGAAGCAAAAAAGTTCCCGCCCAAACGCTAGCTATGCCCGCCAGTCCGACTTTATATGAACAAAATCGTTTTTAATACTAACAATTATCTCTAATAATTAAATAAATTAGACAAATAATGGTATGCCTACCGGTCATGAGTCCAACCGGAAAGACGAGAAATCTATCCTTTCTAGCTCGATAGTCATCTTCATCGAAACTAACAACGACCAACGCTGCGATTACGTGAAAAATTAGCGCTAAAAACGTCACCACATATGAATGGTACTCCATCCTAATTGACTGTGAGAACGCCAACAGATGAAATTGAAAAGCCAGAAAGCTGAAAAATTTTGCGTATCTTAGTTTAGGTCCAGACTTGAATTTAAAACGAAACGAGGGAGACACTCGTCGAAATGGCTTTTTTGGTGACGATACTGCATTAGGCGGCAACGAGGTGGTGGCAGCGGCTGCAGGCTTTTGAGAATTTGACGCTTCTACTGCTGGTGATGTTGATTTTGTTGGATTCATTATACCTTAGTCAAAACGATACGGCGTGATATTTTGTATTTCATGTTCCAAAAATCCTGTTCGAGCTCAATGTTCCAACTCTTGTTTGTTTACTCATTCAAAAAACTTTTTTTCAACGAAATTATCAAAAATTAAAAAATAACAAAATGCAAATAGGCAAGTAACGAGAAGGAAATCAATTAAATTTCCAATCTTTATTATTTATTTGGTCTGATTCGTCGTAACAAAACATCGTTCGACGGAAACGAAAAATAAAAAAATAAATACAAAAGCAATATATTACTGCTGTTTATCAACAAAAGCGTTTATTATTGATTATCGCAAAACACACACACACATACACATACAATAATGTATATACATATATCATACATATTATACACAAAAAGTATGCTGTTAATTTTTGAAATTACATTTTACATGTTGGGTTTGTTTTAACCATTGTGAAACGTTTAATGATGGCAATTGTGACGCCATTGATGAGTCAGCGGTGGCAAATGTACATGGCACCTGAATGGACGGAATTTCACCAGCCAGCATACCAACTTCTAATTGAAATAAAATATCATGAATATAGCGTTGAGCCACAGAAATTTCTACCCTAGGCCTGTTGCAATTTCTCATTTTGTTCGCAACATATTCTGCAAAAGCCAAATTCTCATCTCTAAAAGAAACAATTTCCGACAGAGACATGCACTTAACAGCTTGTTGTGCAGGAGAGTCTTCATTAATTCGGACTCGTTTATAAGGATTCTTAGGTGTTTTAAATAGTGGGTAGTTGTTCCCATGTTCCACATCTGTTACATCTTCTTGCTCCTGATCACCAGTGTCCAAAAAGGTGTCCTAAGACGAAATTTTTATCAGTTGAAAGTTAAGAACTTGACAAATTTATTTACATAACAATTCTATAAAATTTTATCAAATTCCTCTCAAGTTAATGCTATAATTATATTCAAAATTTTCTGTCAAACATGCAGCTTCACATTAAACCAATTAGAGGGCTAATTGCATCAGTTACGAATATTGAACTAATGTTTAAAAAACAATCCGTTTGCAATGAATCACAGCAAACTCGTGAAATGCTCAATTCACAAATTTTAAATAGCTCTGATAATTTGATGGACTGAAATTGTTAAGCAAATTTTTTCCTGTAAAGGTGTTTTGAGTAATTTGAAAATTACTGCACATCTAGCAGTTTTTTCAAAATGCTGCAACAGCATACCAGATTCTTCAACTGTTTAATAAAATGAATAATATGTATTGAATTTAAACTTGACTTGAATTTCAAGTTCGTTTATCTATTTTAGTAATTTATTTACACATTTAATAATTTATATTCCTTTCACTAAGGTTACTACTAGTATTATTTATTACTGCAATTATTATTACTATTACTATAATTGTTGTAACCATTCTAATTTGTTAAGTTAATTTGAGTGCCTTGCAATTTATAAATTGAGCTAAAAAACATATTTGGCTAATCGATTGAGCGAAGCTGTTCAAAACAAAACTGATGGATACACTTATCTGTGTACAGTGAGGAAATGATTGTGCTGTCAAAAGCTATTTTTTGCCCTGAAAAAAACATTGTTTCTATGATAGACTACAAAAAATTAATTGGTTTGAAAAATAGACTATGACAACTAAAAGGCCAGCAAGGTAAAATCTTGTCTATAATATCACATTAAATTCTTGTTATATATATATATATATATATATATATATATATATATATATATATATATATATATATATATATATATATATATATTGGTAACAGACTGTTGTTAACGCAAACATTTCAAAAATTCAACACTACTTTCAACATTGTTCAACTTTTTTATATTTCTTTTTAATTTATTAATTTCAGAGAAATTTGACATTTTATTGTTTTTTAAAAAATTTTTATTAAATAAATTTGCAAATAGCTATTTTGAGTTATAAATAACTCATCTTCAGTGCATTATATATAAGGTATGTCAGATATTTGATATAAAGGAAAAATTTGCTTTTATATCAAATATCTTACATACCATATATATAATGCACTGAAGATGAGTTATTTATAACTCGAAATAGCTATTTGCAAATTTATTTAATAAAAATTTTTTAAAAAACAATAAAATGTCTAATTTCTCTGAAATTAATAAATTAAAAAATTTGAACAATGTTGAAAGTAGTGTTGAATTACAATTGAATTTTATTGAAAAACAATAAAATGTCTAATTTCTCTGAAATTAATAAATTAAAAAAGTTGAACAATGTTGAAAGTAGTGTTGAATTTTTGAAATATATATATATATATATTTGATTAAATATATCTGCATTTTGATTAAATATATATATATATATATATTTTAGTTGAACAAGACAGACCTTTTTAAATATTTTTTGATCTATTTTGTATATACAATATACCAATTTCCCCATAAATAAATCTTTTTTAATGAAAAGCAATGATTTATATTGTATTTTTAATTTCATATAAAGTATTGTTTCCGGCATTTGTTAAGGCTATATAAGCCTCCTCTGGAAAGCACGTACAGATTGTGGTACCACAACATAGCAGGAGACAGATTTTCAACTGCAAAGATACCTACTAAGGTAGTTTGTGATAAATTTTGTGATTACTTTGTTTTCCAAGCAGACAGAAAAGTAAATACTTTGTTGTTCATTTAGCTAGATGGAGAAGAAGCTTGGCAATATGAAACAATAAAATAAATAAAACAATTTACATTTATACTAATTTACTTAAGTTGAATGTTTACAAATAAAGTACATGAATAAACAACTTCTTTATTGCATTTAATTAAATTGAATCTTAGTTTTAATTTTGGTTTATTTATTTATTATGTGATTCATGATTAAATAGAAAATAAGAAAAAGTAATTAATAGAATAATTTTTTCTCACTTCATCACTCTGCATATCCTCCAGGTGCATGTCTGTGATTTGGCTGCCCTTTGAGTCATACGATGGTAATAGGAACTGCAAATAGTTGTAAGCAAACCATGCCGACTTCCTGGTCCCACTTGCATTCTTTTTTCGTTCCCGGTTGAAGGATGTTTTTATATTATGAATTTTCTTTTCTACCTCTGACTCTGTAACATTGTACTTTGCAGCCAGAGATCGCAGGGCCGCCTTTCTTTTTTCCCGGTTTTTAAAGTCCGGACTCGTTACGTCCCACAAACAAGAACATGACGAACGATAATCTTCAATAAATTTTAAGACGAGTTCGTTAGACCACATGCTTTCAAAAAAAAGCTATTTCAAATATTTTTGTAACATATAAAATTTAAATAATTTTTCAAACAACTTTAAAAAACTAAAATTTAACCTGAAAGAAAACAATAAAAATAATAAGAATAATGAAACAAAATCCAAAGAAGCGATCGGGAACTTGAGACGTGCGATTTTCGGTATCGCCGTAAATCTCACCATGTCCATATAGAAGAGGGAAGGACCGCATATATAGTGTACTCGGAAGATCAGATTTTCAATTCATTGGACATTTTATTCTATATATATATATATATATGATTGGACGCCATTTAAACGATGACGACTTCTTAAATGCATTTTACATCACTTGATTAAAGATATTATTTTAATATCGTCTTCACTCAATATTAATTTCATAAAATTTAAGGACGAAACGACATCCAACAAACAGATAATGATTAATTTCATAAAACTTGAGAACGAAACGACATCCAACAAACAGATAATATACAGAAAAATTAGAGGATTTGGTTAATTAGTACACGATGATGAACGACAGAAATGAGTGTGATCCAAAACTGCAACAGCTTGAAGATGAGAGAACGAGAGGACACAATTTGAAACTGGATATGTGTTATTCAAAAAAGAATCTCAGAAAGAATTATTTCTCCAGTAGGATCATGAATAGGATAGTAAATAGGATTGTGCCAACAGTCTGCCAAATGGTGTCTTAAATACTGATAGTGTGAATCAAGAGGCGGTTCCGAAAACTTAATGGATCATATACTATACATAATATGCTAATTATCCCCTTTGATAATTTTTCCAGAAAGTTCCAGAAATTACAGGAATGGTTTTCAGAGTAAACCTTTACGCAGCTAAAAGGTGTTTGTTTTGTTTTTCGTTAGATTAAATTTAGTCAAAATGTTTGATTGATGAATATTCAAAAAATGATAACTCTAGTCAATTGTTTATTTCCTCGTCAAAATTTATCGACCCAAAATACTAATAAATCAACTAAAAAATTAATAAAATATAAAAAGAATTTTGAAATAGATTGTATTTTGTTATAACAAGCCAGCCAAAAGTTTTTTGCTGTTGATGATAGATGTCTATAATTAGACTTTAAATAACAATTAATCAATCCTCGTTTATAGTCTCCATCCGTTATGGGTCGGACAGACTTTAAATAACAAATGACTTCAAACGTAGCTGGATAAAGATTTTGTGGGTTTGCAGAAATAACAAGTAACAATCTTTCCCCATGTTCACTATTATTTATGCTGATTTAAAAAAGGCGTACACAAACAAAACCTGAAACAAACCAGAAAGAACAAACAGCGAACGTAAAAATGTTCAGTTGTTCACACAAAGTAGAAATAGAAAGTCACACAATCACAGGTCAAACTGATGAGATGATCCGCTTGCAGTCTTTCCAGTGACGTCAGCTGTAATGTCGTCCTCGTCACCGAATCGATTGTAGTGATCTGCGTTTGCGATGAAGTGGTAGAAGTAGTTGATTATGGTCTCATACGCTTGAATGCTGATACGTTCGTTCGGTCCGTGTACCATTGACGACTCGTTGACGAAAACTATAGTCGGTATAAACCGGTATATGTTGTCGGATATGTTGACGTAATGACGAGAATCGGTTAGAGGGAAGAGAGAAACTGTAGCGGTGGTTCAATATTTTAAAGTTGGTTGAATCAAAATATAAGTTGAATACAATTTTCTCAACCAAATATGAATATCGTAAACTTGTTAAACGACCTACAAAATGTAATATTTGTATTTAATAAAATTTTATGATAGGAATCGAACTGAAGTGCTTGAATGTTGTTTTTTAGTTCCTACAGGTTACTCATAAAAATTAACAATTATATGCTATTTGGAGGTTCCATGCATAATTATTGCGAACGAGCGACGGCGATGCTGGCCTTGCTTGCACTGAAGGAGATAACGATAACAACACCACAGAGCCATTCCACTACTAAAATTTCAAGAACATACCAAATAAACTATTAACAAAGTTGTGAACTGAACTTTTTTAGAAACTCAACAATTATCGACAAACTTGGTAAAATCATTAAATTTCCCTTCCATATCTTCTGTAATGTCCTTTCAATGAGTTCAAATCCAGGACAGAATGTTGATGATGAAGATTCATAACATGACTGAGGAGTGGGTTTGGAGTATTCCAATATTTTCATTTTCACTCTTTCGTCGTTTATGACATTTTTATCATGCTCCAAAACCTCAATTTGAAAATATCATTTTGTTATTACTCTTTTGGAATGCCACATTATGTAACAAATTTATTGTTTGTTCATAATAAACGAATAAACGAGTTACATTATTACAAATTTCATGTAAAATATTCAAGGAATCAAAAAAATTTAACCAAAAATCGCTGAACATTTCAAAATGATAATCGACAAGTATAAGAGTAAACAGAGTTAATCTAATTAATTGATAGCCAACAAACCAGGCGAACAGCCACGCAACTTACTTCCTCTAAAGTTTCAGTCATGTGAATGCGATGATCCACAACTGCCCTGGCCTCAGTGGCAATGACATTGTTCTGTGTGTCGTTGTCGTCGTGCTCAAACAGTTAATTAGCACTACACAAAACTGTTAAATTATCTAATTGTGAAATGCTAGTAAGAGCTACAAATTTTTCAAAAGGCATTCATCACTAAAATGATTATACACGCTTATAAACGCACACACCACACACACACACCCAGGACATACACGCACACACCACACAACTACGTATGCTTAGGTATGGAGGAAGAAGAAAAGAGAATATTTATGAGTAAATTTTTTACACATAAAATTTTTGGATAATCCAATTCCACCATCCACTCTTGTAGTTACATCACTATTGTTAAAAAAATAAACTAATAAAATAAAACTGCCAATTTTACAACTAATATTGCTACTAATAATAATAACAACAACAACACACGTTTAGATGACATTTTCCCCGAGATCGGGGGTTGCCGTTTGGCTACCTATGATGAAACCGAAATACCCCTCGACGCCATCCACATCTGTCACTCGCCTCAGTATCACGCAACCCCGCTTTCACCCACCCTGTCCTTCTCCACCTGCTCTCTCCATCCCAATCGCGGACGACCCCTTCCTACCACTCCTTCAACCTCGAACTCCAACGCTCGCCTAATCCCGACCCTTTCATCCCTTCTCAACACATGTCCATACCACCGCAATCTCGATCTCCATATCAATGTCACAATGTCCTCATTCAGTCCCATCATCGACATCAGCTCTGTACTACTCCTCCTATCCTTCACTTTAACCCCACACACCATCCTCACCATAGCTCTTTCAGCCCTCTGCAGTACACTTTCCTCCTCTCTCCTCAACACCCAAGTTTCACCACCATATACCATCGCTGCTCTCACACATGCTTTATATACCCTCCCTTTCATCTTCACTGACCATTTCTTTCCACACAATACCCCACCCAGTTCCCTAAATTTCATCCATCGTACACGAACTCTAGCCGTAACTGCGCTCAAACATCCTCCATCCGCGTTCAGCTTATCCCCTAAGTAAACAAAGCTTTCCACTCTTTCGATACCACCACTCAACCCCGTCCTTGCGTCCGTCCTATTAATCACACCATGAACACATTTCTTACATTTGAACGTTCCTTCCACCTTTTTCAGTGCCCCCCTCACACCACTACATCTCTTATGCACCCATTTCTGACATCCTATACACAATACCGAGTTAGCCTTCACTCTCCTGTCACATACCCCACAGGGGTCTATTTTACTTATCACTCGCTCCCCACCTTCCCCACTCACCATTACCTTCGTTTTACCAATATTAACTTTTAACCCTTTCTTTTCAATAACACTTTTCCGTCTGTCAAATTTTAACTGCAATTCTTCCATGCTATCAGCCATCAAGACTAAATCATCTGCATACAAAATCTCAAATAACAACCCCTCCATTATGTTTCCACACACAACATCCATCACAATTGCAAACAGAAACGGTGATAACACTGATCCTTGATGCACTCCTACCTTAACACTAAAAGCGTCCGACATCCCCCTTCCAACCCTCACCTTTGTCTTTGCCCCTTCATACAGCTGCATCACAGCTTTAACAAGTCTCTCATTCACTCCTTTCTTCCTCAACGCCCATTCAATGACCTTCCTCGGTACTCGATCAAAAGCCTTTTCAAGATCCACAAAACACATGTACAATCTTCGCTTCTTCTTTCTATAATTCTTCTGCAACATGCAACATTCTCACCATGAACAACGCATCCACCGTTCCCCTACCAGGCATAAACCCACACTGCATTTCATTAACTGTCACCATATTTCTCAACCTCCTCTCAAGCACCCTCTCCACTACCTTCATTCCGTGCTCTAGCAATTTCACACCCCTATATGACCCACAATCTCTCACATCTCCTTTGCCCTTATACAACGGCACCAACACACTGTGTCGCCAATCCTCAGGTATACCTTCATCATCAAACATACTGTTAGCAACTCTCATCATAACTTCAATTCCTATCACCCCACTCGCTTTTATATGTTCTGCCGCCACTCCCGAAACCCCTGTTGCCTTACCTGGTTTCATTTCTCTAACTGCTTTCTCTACTTCCTCTATCGTCACCTTCTCTATAGGTCCGTGTGTGACCGCGGATTCCACATCTCCATCCCACTCATTCTCTTCATTCATCAACCTTTCCATATGAGCTTTCCACACCTGAGCTTTTTCCTCCTCATCTATGCACAACTTGCCAGATCCATCCCAAACACATCCATTCCCTATAACATTTTTCCTATCTTTCATTGACTGCTTTGCTACTTTGAACATTTTCCTCGAACTCACATCAAATTCCATTTCCTTCATTAACCTATCTGAAGCTTTCGCCATTGCAGTTGCCACTGCCTGTTTTGTAACCTTCTTAGCCTTCCTATACTCAGACTCCGCTTCCTCCGTCATGTCCCTTCTCCATACCCTAAACCTCTCCTTCTTGACCTCCAAAACCCTTCTTATATCTTCATCCCACCACCACGTCTCACCATGCCTACACTTTCCTTTCGTCCATCCACATACTTTATCTGCCGTAGCCGACACACAGTCCCTGTATCTCTCCCAAACATCTCCATCCTTACCACTCTCCCATTTTCAGCCACCTTCACTTCAAATGCCTTCCTCACCTCTGCATCCTGCAACTTCCATGTCTTTCTCTTTGCCACAAACTCATCCTTCTTCCTCCTCCCCATTTCTTTTGATGTCACATCCATCACAACCATACTATGCTGCAGCATACCAGGTATCGCCTTCACATTTTTCACATACTTCCTATGTTTGGTCCTTACCAATATATAGTCTATCATCGACCTATGCTCCCCTGACCTATATGTAATCAATCGCGCTGGTTCCCTTGTAAACCAGGTATTCTCCACCACCATGCTATGTGCATCCGCCAACTCCAACACTCTACGCCCTTCCTCATTCCGTATACCATATCCCCATCCCCCATGTACACCTTCATATCCGTCTGCATCCACCCCCACATGACCATTCAAATCACCCAACAACACCACAAACTCATCCAAACCCGCTTGCCCAATCTTGTCAGAAACATCAACATAAAACCTATCCTTCTCCTCTTCCTTCATACTTTGTTGCGGAGCATATCCTGATATCACCCTCACTATTACTTTTCCAAACACCATCACCACCACAATTACCCCATTGCTTCTCCGCCTCACTTCCAACACCTTCTCCACCAACTCTTCTCTTACCATCACACCAACTCCTCCCGTACCATCATCCCCCTTCCACCACAACTTATATCTTCCACCTTTAGCCCCCACAAACCTTGTACCCTCACCCTTCCATCTGATCTCCTGTAATGCAGCCACGTCAACCATTCTCCTCTGCAGCTCCTCCACCACTTCCAAACTTCTTCCTGTCAACGTGCCTACATTCCAGATACCAAACCTCCAACCCCTTGGTCTACAAGTAGTCCTTCCATCTATAGTGCTTTGCACCGCCACACTATAGAGTGGGGTGCCAGTAGCCAGACCATCCACAGGGCCTTGCACCACAACCCCATGGACTGGGTCTCCGGAGATTCTTCGCACCCTCTTCTGCCGGATACTGAGGGCCATTGTTATTTCCGTCATCATAAGTATTATTTTTTGGCTAATTTTTACGCAGGACGCCCTTCCTTACGCAACCACAGTTATAAGCGGTGGGCCTAGCCTTTGATGATCCAACATCACTCACAAGGCAGTGAGGGTCAGTTTAATGTCATAACCAGAACTAAATAACAACAACAACAATAATAATAATTATTTATTATCCATTAGTATTGAAAACAGGTGGGTGACAAGCCTTTGTGCCGGCGTGGAACATGGTGATGGCGGTTGTAGTCCTCATCAAGGCGTTCATCAGCTGGTTGCCACTGAAGACGCTACAACAGCGTTACATTTTCACGCATTGAATAATTTAAAGTAAATAAATTCCCTATAAACTCTCGAAAAAACATTCATAAAGTAATTATTAATAAAATAAATACTGATAATACAATTTTATTTTTAAGTCAAAAATAAGTCAAAAAATGACAAAACGAAAATTCATGTTTCAATTAAGTAAGAACAGTTTTTTAGTGGTCTATACATCAGTTAAAAAAGTTAGCTTGCCAATTTTCTAGTGACAATTTAATATATATCTCCATCTTATATTCTGCACTATGTACAATTTTTATTGGATTGTATGACTTTTTATTGCCCTGTTTGATTTCAGGTTTAGTGAACACTTTCCACAAAAAAAAATAATTAACCACAAGTATACCCTTCTTCATATAAAAATTTCTTATTCATTAAATATGGTAATACAAAAAAATACCATAACACCTGTGTAGTTAAAAAAAAAGAAATTGGCACATAAACAATTCACTTCATTGTCTTAGCAAAACTTGATGAACCTCAAAATGAAAGTTACAATAATTTAATATAACAAACAAACAAACGGATTATCTTAAAAGACGATGTTGATCTCACCCGTTCAGAAGTGGTGACAGAAACCGCACATTCTTCAAAATTAAGCTGTACGGGAATCCAATCTGCAAAATTAAACATAAAGTACTACACTTAATAAGAGCAGCAATGCACGCCGAAATTTAATTGTAAAATTGAAAGATATTATTGATATTATTATTTAAAACGATGGCAACAAACATAATCAGCCATCTTATCAAACATGACAACATCAGTTCCACCATATGACAATCTGGAAGGTAATGGGTGGGACTCTAACCTGTCAATCAAATTTATGAAATCATCACTAATTATCATCCTCATTTTCATCATCAAACAAAAACCAACATTTCATGATAACTCAAACTCAAATTGAAAAAAAAGAGAATAATATCTGTAAAAGTGTAAAACAAAGACAAAAGACTAAAAATAAAAATGTAAAACTTTGAGATGGCATTTGATAGGACGCCAATGCTTGACTGCTTGTGGGGCATGGAGGCATGTCCCCCAGGCAAGCTGACAGACAGTTCAACTGTGGCACGACCTTTCTCTGATATTCCTATGCTGAAGTATGCATTTAAGCATGTGACTATTAATACAAACGAAGATACTAATTACAACGAAAACTTTAAATAAGTCATGATAATTTAATAATAATAACAATAGTCATACTAGGTCATAAAAATTTGAATAGATTATAATAATTAGAAAATTTTGTATTTTCACAAAAATGGCAATTATAAATATTAAACAAAGCAATTGTTAGACGAAACGTGAATCTTTAAAAGTAAATAATTATTATAAACATCATACACACAAAATATTGATAGTATTTTACAAATAAATAAAATGCTAATCAATATAAATCAGTTAAACTGAAAATTTAAACTATTAAGAAAAAAATTACGAGCTACCAAGCAACAAGACTGTCCATACTGAAGAATGGTGCTTTTGTAACTGTTGTCCCTTCATCGTGAATAAAAGCCAGTCTGACATTTCTTTTTTCCAGCAACTTCACTATTTCCACTGCTCCATACTGACCGCCACACTGAAAACATATTCATGTTAGAATATTTTTGTTGCTAACTTTATGACTAGAATTTAAACTTAATTTTAATAAAATAATGAAAATTATAAAAATAAAAAAAACTATTTTTGTTAAGATCACTATTAAATAGTTATCATTTAGAATTTCTAGCCTCTTCATCATGTCCAAATGCCAAATATATTGTTCTTTTAGGTTTCATCCCATTTTTCAGATGTAATTCCATTGCTTCCAAAATTCCCTTAAAAGATCAGGAAGATGTTTAATAATGCTAATTATTAATGATGACACATTTTACTCTCAAGTGATACATAATTATGTTCTGTCAATCACTGAAGATCAGTATTAATGAACAAGTGAACTAATCTTTTATAAATGTAAATGAACCATTAATTTAATATCAAAACCATAGAAATTCATACAAAAAGGCTGCTTTTGGTATCAATAGCTCCTCTAGCATAAATCATATTCTCAACAATGTTGGCATCGAATGGTGGTTGGTCCCAGACCTGATCATCTGTCGGCACAACATCCAAGTGAGCTGTCAGTAAGTATGGCTTCAATTTTGGGTCTTGTCCATTTACTTTATAGAGAAGACTGTAATTGTTTACACGTTCCCAGACTGTTAGAGGTGAATTATGCAGAACTGGATAGTCTAAAAAAGAGATAAAATATAGACACTAAATTAATAAATACTTAATTTTAGAATTGATTCATTAAAATCAGGATAGAAATAAAGACAATAACTATACTGTGTGTTGTATATATTATTAATAAATTCACCTTATAATTTAATTTTAAATTTTAAAATGAAGGACATGTCATATCTTAGAAAATGGTTTTTTTTTATTTTGTAGTATATTCAAAAAATCTAACACTAACTATTTTCAATGAAGGATCCAATGAGAGATAGGGCAGTTTCGTTGTACTTTCCAGCTTCCCAACAAACTGTTCGTAACATCAATCCAGACCTGAATCTTTCTACTGCCGAATCATTTAATTTGTAATCGGACAACTTTTCCTCTGTCGGAATATTTTTTGATGTAACTTGAAGGAAAGTAACCACCAAGAATGACAAAAAAATCATCACAACGGAATGCAGACGGCAAGTTCCAACTTAATAAAGGACCGGCAAGTTATTACAAGGCACGTACAACCTACTCTAACCACTTAAGAAAGTTAAAAAGTTAAGCCAAAGTTTAAAAATTTAGTCAGCTGTTGAATTAGTAAAGAAGTTCAGTTTTACACACTTTTATAAGAGGCTTCATTGATAAAACGACAGGACCCCGTTATATCCATGCCCGTAAATGCTAGCAAACACTCAGACTTATTCTATATATATATATATATATAATATGTATATATATATATATATATATATATATATATATATATATATATATATTATTGATGAAAATTACTGCATGTTCGGCGTTAGTTAACTTCAAATTTAACTTTTCGATTTTTCAAGAAACTTGAAAATGATCTAATATGTATGTATGTATATATATATATATATATATATATATATATATATATATACATACATACATTGCTACAAAAAAGTAACCTCAGACTGGCTTTTGTTCACGTTGAAGGGTCAACAGTTACAAAAGCACCATTCCTCAATAGTCAATATGGGGAGTCTGGTTGTTTGGTAGTTGGTCTTTTTTTTCTTAAAAGTTTAAATTTTCTGTTTAACTGATTTATATTGATTTATATTGATTAGCATTTTATTCATTTGTAAAAGGCTATCAATATTTTATGTGCATGGTGTCCTTAATAATTAATACTTTTAAAGATTCCCTAATACTCTGTGAATAGGTCAATCCCATGCATACAACAATCCATTGGGTAAACTGGTTTTAAATGGTAGTTCGTGTAAGCGGAAACAACTTAAATGGTTCTACACTTGTGGCAAAAATAATTTCAATGCTTTCATAACAACGCCTCACCAGAAAAAAAGCTTTGTAGATTTTGTTTTGAGCAACTGGTTTTGTTAATCTCTTTGAAAAAGTTAATTTTTTATAAAGTTAAAATTTGAAATCGATTAATAAATGTTAGACTTATCTCGAACTCTGCGTTGGATGTTTAAACGTTATTGCCACACCTGTACATCAATTTTCTCCATTATTATTTCTACAGCTGAAGCTCGCTCGCTTGCTACAGAATTTGTCTGTTGTTTGTTCTCCTGAATTAAATTTTAGTGCATCGAGCAAGATGGACGTCAATTACAGGTTTGGGAACGAACTGCCGAGAGCAGATGGACAAACTGGCCCTGGTTAGTTAAGTTAGGTGATCTTTTTTAATTTTTTTTGTACTTTATTTTATTTTAATATTTAATTGTTTGTGCGTGTCTGTCACCGGGTGTACAGCGTATGCGGTTGATTGATTGTGCACATTTTATTCTTAATTTTAACAATAATAATAATCTCTCAATATTTAAAAAATAATTATATCAAAAATTTGATTAAAAATTTATTCAGCTCAGCAGAATGTTAATCCCTTTGTAGTCCCTGTAAATCCTGGTGATCCCAATCCGAAGATCACTCCAAAACCGGATGCCAATTCTTACCCCGACGGATATGGGGATTTCGATTTCGGAGAATGTAAGTAAGAAAGAAATTCTAAATTTTTTTTTAAAATTTTTTAGAGATATTTTATTTTCTAAACAACTGTTTTGTTTGTATGTTATATTTTTTCTTATTTTAAAATAAGTCTTAAATTTTTACCTTGTCTTGTTTTGTTTCATGTTTTTACAGTTTATATTACATTTTGTTACAAAATTCAATTAACTTTTAATCAAGTAATGCCACCGGCTCCAGCTGAAGATAGGAATATAACTGGCCCTGATCCTAACAATGACAAAAGAGAAATGATTGAGTATGTGTTTCTAGATTGATTTGGTTTTATTTTAAAATAAATACATTATTTATCATTAACAGATAATCAAACTATTTAATTTCTATATATCACTTCAAATATAGAATCAAGCCAATATCACAAGAATATGCCAAAACAGCTCTTGTCCAGTTGGCATCTGCAAACTTCTGTTATGGCAAGAGGCCTGCAAATGAAGTTGTGGTGCAGTCTATGAAGCCATCTGCTGCATATCATGTCAGCGATAAACTTTTAGCTGTTTTTAATTATTAGTTTTGTTCTTTGATGATTCAGTGTTTTATTATTGTTATAGAATTGTATTTTTAAATGATTTATTTGATTTAATATAAATGTTTTTCACAATTTTGTTTAACTAGCAACTATTTTATAGTTGAGTAAATTTGTATAGTCTCAATAATTTTTTGATCTTTTCAATTCTAAAATTATAATTTTTTTTATAAAATATTTATGCACTAATATAGTACTGTCTTGAGAGCTTCTGTGAAGTGAGATCCACTGCACAAGCTGAAATACCATTTACAGGTAGGTGGTGTGCTAGGTTTGTTTATGTGAGCTTTTTTTCATATAATTAACACACTGTTTTAAATACATCATTTTAACCTAATTACTGGCAGTGGCTAATTAATTTCAATGATAATATGGAAAAATTGCTCATAAAAATAAAAAGTGTATTTTATGTTAATTTATTTTAAATTTTCCAAATGGCTGACAAAACTTATGGCATCAAAAAGAATTGAAGCAAAAACCTTCAGCAACATGATTAATGTACAAACATCGAATAAAAAATCGTAGGTGGAGGAATGTCAGTGGACACAAGTGCCAATGGTCAACCACCAACACCATGGGAGGTGCAAGTGTTTGCAAAGGAGAAGTTCAAGGATGAGAAGAAAGTCTGTGAGGTGCCCCACACAGCAAGTGTTCAAGTGAGTTGGTTAGATGTAACTCTCTTGATTAGGGTGGTGTAGAATTGCTTACTCTCTGAATGATGTTGACAGTTTGTTTGACTTGTTGTAAGGTTTCAAATGTTTATAACTATTCAGTTCTGAATGATTTATGATAAGTATATGGACAGTATCCTGGTTATGACATTAAACTGACCCTCACTGCCTTGTGAGTGATGTTGGATCATCAAAGGCTAAGCCCACTGGTTATAATTGGGCTTGCATAAGGAAGGGTGTCCTGCATAAAAATTAGCCAATAAAATATTTATGATTGCAAAAGGGATATTTCGGTTTCATAATAGGTAGCCAAATAGCAACCCCGATCTCGGGGAAAATGCCATCTAATCGTGTGTTGTTGTTGTTGTTATATGGACATTAGTGTAAGAATTGAAAGCTATGCAAACATTTATGTAAACCTTTGCATGACCTACTGTGATTATTAAGCAAACATTTTGATAATATTTCATGCAGAACTGCAGGAAGTGCAAAGGCAATGGCACAGAGACGTGTACAGCTTGCCAGGGCAAGGGACAGGTCAGTAATAATTACAAATTTTCAGTAAATATAATCTTCATCGATGCATGTTAGTATTTTATTGCTCGTGTAGATGTAGTGTAGTGCATTTGAAATTCATTGTTTGAGTAATGTTGACAATGAATTATTTATATAATAAACTATTGATGCCAAAGTACTTTTAATGATGTTTATAGGGCAATAGAAGTATTATAATAAATAAAATACTAGCGATTACTTCAATGGTTTTAAACACTTCTCATTTGCATATCTCTTCAAAATCAATTGACTCTTCTCCCTTCACTATCATTATTGATTTTTTGTTGCCTCATTGCTATTCATTCTCAGATAAATTCTGCTAATGATTAGTTGAATACTGAAATAATATATATTTTGCTTTGTTCTATTTATTATTTTATTTTATTTAACTTGAAAATTTTTTTTACAAATATTGAAGTCACTATTGCACAAACTGATGTTAAATTCATAGCTTACATTAGAAATATTTTCATCTAACTTATCAAAATAGTTTTTCAGGAAAATGTTTTACATACATTTTTAATTGCTGCTACCATTGTTTCAATCATTACCTTCCATCATTATTTGCATTCCTAACCAGAACCCTTGCAGCCAGTGCCAAGGCCCGCAATGTCCAGCTTGCCAGGGTCATGGTGCAAAAGTGTGAGTCTTACTGTGAACATTCATTGCCTCCCTCTACACATTCATCCACATATTCACACATAACCACATGTGTACCTATTCACTCATGCACACATACACGCATGTGTGTATGAACCCGTTTTGATGAACAAGCATGTACGCATATACACGTACATGTACATACTCACACATATACACATAAATAGGCACACACTCAAACACATATTTACATTTGGTCATTAAGGTGCCAGACATGTGCAGGCAAAGGCGTGAAAACCTGTGACACCTGCAAGGGTCACAAGATGGTCAAGTCCTACATACAGCTGACTGTTGAATGGTTTGTTGCAGTTGATTTTGATTTTTGTCTTCCCTTTGTTTGTCTATGTTTTTGTTGGTTAATAGTTTGTCAAAATAATACATCACCTGAGAAGACCAAAGTGTTGGAGAGTATTTTTAGACCTTAACATTTTTACTCCATTTGATTTTTCTATTTCTACAGCAACATGAAAATTTTAAATGCTCATCAGGAAGAATCATGTAAGCCATTTCGTGCATCAGACTCAAAGTTCACTTCCTGAACAATTGGTTCAAAGTGCTCCAGGGCAGATTGTCTTCAAAGAGGAAAATCCCTGGGTCAGTTGTTGATTGGTTGATTTGATTGGTTTGATTTATTTGATTGGTTTGATTAATTAATTAATCATTTTTTAAGCAGTTTAGATTGAATGGTTTGGTCAGTTAAATTGACCAGTGTTTAATCATTAGATCGATTGTAAACTTTATCAAATAATTGATTATATTTGCTAATATGCTTCTTTGCTTTAAAGTTTTCAAAGATCAGAATGTTTGGCTGACTTTTGATCAGCTTACTATATTTATATTTTTATATGATTGTTGTGTTTAATAACTATTGTGTTTAATAACTCAGGTCTATCCGATCCAGCAATGTCCCGAGCCGACGATCAACAAAGCTTCATTGGATCTGCTCACCAAACATAAAGATCAGTTCAAAAATGAACGACTGCTACTTCAGGTCATTACTCTTTTTGTTTGTTACCTCCCTCCGTTATAATTTCTTGACGTTATCTTACACGCATAATTTGACTATGTGACAAATTGCTTGCTGATAAGAAGGCAATCAACACAGACACACGTTATCATTTTTAAACAAACCCTGATAGAGACAAACGGTAAAGATAGTGCCAATAACAGAAGTTCAGTGTCAGTGGGAAGGCAAAGAATTTACTGAGTATGTCTACGGGACTGACAACCAGGCCTATTGCCCTGATTATCCACAAAAGTGGTGCTGTGGCCACTGTAACATCCTATAAATAATAAACTACCAGTATCATCATTATCATTATTATTATTATTA
The DNA here is from genome assembly GCF_000326865.2 of Helobdella robusta. Taxonomy (NCBI): domain Eukaryota; kingdom Metazoa; phylum Annelida; class Clitellata; order Rhynchobdellida; family Glossiphoniidae; genus Helobdella; species Helobdella robusta. The sequence goes on from NW_008704902.1 coordinate 508,561, forward strand.
TTATTATTATTATTATTATTATTATTATTACTGTAATATTATGGTCATTGTAATTAGTAGTGCCATTATGGTGTTATGCATATAAACGTGTATACATATACATGCATATATAATTACAGATGCTTTTTTAAAATGTAATGGTGTCAAATGGTTGTTTATTTTACGTTTCCAAGGTTAAACTGATATCACGCGTATCTATTTTATCTTGATTCAGGTTGATTTCGACTAACACCTGCTATCTTTTTTACGAATATACACTACACATATGTTCGTGGCATATATCAAATACTAATGCATCATGTAAGTTTAAATTTAATTAGGCTTTGTAACCTTTTGTGAGATGCTTGAGGAGGGTAATTTGGTACAACCAGGAAGGGATCAGAAATAATTTGGTAACTGGTGTATCACAGAAGTAGCATTCTGCATTTATTTGAAAAGTACATATTATACCTTATAAGGTATTCAATGGAGAAGCTTTGTATTCCCTCGTACAGCAGATGTGTTGGTTGTTTTTGAAGATGCATTTAAAGAAATTAAGTAAGCATTTTTTGGAGTTGTTGGAAATGAAAATTGTACATAAAAACTCATATGCAGTAAGGCTAGCTTTGTCGAAATTTGTTGAGGAAACTGTGAAATATCTAACAAATAAAGAGGATTCGAACCAAACTTGGTTTCAGCTAAGTTTTACATGCTTGTTTTTTGTTTTTAATTAATATGATTTGATCCAATATTTTATATCAGATTTTGAGTTTCGATATACAATACAATTGTATTTATGCAATATTATGATTTGTTCAAAGAACACGTACATGTAAAATTAATGAATATGCACAAATAATTTGGTATTGGCTTGGTTTAAGGTATTTGTGCGTATATGTGATTCAAACTTGGATATTGAAAATATGTATATATGTGTCGTATATAGGTATGTATAAAAAAATATATATATATATAAATATATATATATCTATATGACACTATGTGTATATATGCATAGTGTTATATACTATGACGCAATGATCTTTAAAAATTAAAGTTAATCCTATGTATTAAGAATTAACTTGATAACCGAGCTATTTATTTTATACTTGCCATGTTTATTTATTACTTTTAATAAATTTAATAATTTCTTCATTAATAATAATTCATGCACTTGTTGTTATTTGATGAGTTTTTCAATCAACTGCTTCCTCCATAAAAATTATGGCTCTGTATTAGAAATTTGTTTCATTATTGCAACAACATGCTGCGAGTCACACAATAGACAATAGATAAACAAACAAATAAATAACTTTCATCGAAATGTACAATGCAGTTACTATCATTTGGTACCAATGTTTGTTCAAGCACTTAAGATCTGGTTATTCTAATACAAACGTGGGTTACGATTTGTTAATGATATTTATTTACTTACATTTACGCTTCAATTGAACTTTTATTTTAATTTTATTTTAACGTTTCAATTTAAGATTTATTGCATTATTTGAGATAATGTTTTTTTTATAGATGTTGCTTTGTTGGTTGCTTATGGGTGTAATCAATTTATTTATTTGCATATAAGAAAAATCATAGAAAATATTAGTAAAATTAATGAAAAGAATGAATTAATGTAGATTTACACATGTGAGCGTGCGCGCGCGTTTGTATTGTATGCACATGTTATGCTGTGCAAATCTCAATAGTAGTTCAATTTTTTCGTCTTCATTTGAACATGTGTTCATGAAGTTTTTAGTGGTTTTATATTTCATGTTCGCTTTCGAAATTGCATCTGCTATTTATTGAAGATCTTTTTACGTTTTTACTTTTATTTAAATTGTTAACCCCTGCCATGATGATTTTTAGCTATAGTTATTTATGATATTTAACTTGTTGTTGATTTTTCTAACGGTATTTGATATTAGTATTATTTGTAGGGCTAATTTAATGCAACGTTTAAAAACTAAAACTGAAATATAATTACTAACGCTGCCTGCCGACATCACTACGATTAATATTTTATTGAATAATTGGATTATAATTTGAGCTTAAATGTTAATTTAGTACTATTTCCCTTCAATCGTTTTTCTTGTTCTTCTCCAATTAACTTTTAAAATCAATTTTTACGTTTTAATGATTAATTTCATTCTAAGTGACTGTGTGGGTTGGCTCTTTTCTCCTATCATCCAACCGGTTCCCTTCCTGGTTGGATGTCATCCTCTAATTATCTGGTTATGTTTGTTTTTATAATCAATGTATTGATATATGCTTATATATATATATATATATATATATATATATATATATATATATATATTTCGGAACGAGGTTTTCTTTAATACAAACATTATTGAAGATATATGCCCATTTTGCATTAATGACTTTCTTTAATGAACACTCAACAAGTCTGAATTTATTAAACTCATATATCTTCAATATATATATATATATATATATATATATATATGCTTATATATATATGCTTATATATATATATATATATATATTTCGATATTTAATATATTTTCAGAGTAATTTTAAGATATTTTTCCACATGAATCATGCTTTTTATGCTATGCTATCGAATGTCAATTACTTTACTAATTAGAACATTGAATGAGATACATGTTTCATCCAGTAAACATTAAAGCTGTCTGTCGTCTTTTCTTTCATAAATATTTCACAAAATTCGTGAGTAACTTAGTTTTATGCTGTCTGTAGTATATTTTGTCAGAAAATAGAATTTTTAAAAGATATAAAAGATTTTGCTGAAACGTGTCGAACGAACTTTCATCAGAAGTTCATTAAAGTTGTTGATTTAACATGTTTTGAAGGCTAATTTGACCGAAATATATTGTGGTGGCTAGAACACATTTCATTTTAAACATAACCTCATTATTAATTTTGGCTTCCATCTAGACAAAAAAAAAACTAATTTTCTTTTTTTCGAAAACAGTATTTTTTAACTAAATTCTAATAAATGATTGTGATGTATTACCGGTGCGCTTAACAAAAAGTAGGAACAAAATTAGTTCGTTAATATTCTTTATAATTTAGTATATTCGTACGAAAGTTTCAACTAAAATTTTTGATATATTAGAGAAAACTTGAAAATTCGCGTTTTAAAAATGACACTTCCCGCTGGGTCACTTCACTACAATCTGCGTAACAAAATGGAACGACCTGATGCTGTAAAAACTTTATTGAGGATCCACAGATAGACGGATATTTAATAAATGTAAACACTCTTCAGAAAAACAAATGTATTATCAAGTACACAACATCTTTATAAAATAAATTAAACAAGTGTCTATAAAATATGAAATGAAAAATGGCATAAGATCACGAAGACGGCATGTTACGTACAGCTAAGCTCAAGTGCATATATCTACAATTCTACTTGTTTTAACTCGTAAATGTACATTAAAAAGCGAAAATTAAACATAATATGCTTCCTTTTATCAATTGCATCAGAAATCTAGGATATGCTGAAACATTTAAAACACGATTCAGAATAAAGATAAAAAATACATATGTGGCATATAAAAGTGCGTATATTGTTGAAGTATAATAAATTACTGAAACAGATCTCATAATGAATTACATACATTGGTACCCATCGAGGACATAATAATACTTAATTACTTATAAGTGCATGACACGATTACAAATTCATAAAACGACTGGCAATTTTAAAATGAAATCTTAACGCAAAGAGCCAGGACTAACTAACTCATAACCCCAATGAAGTTGAATATAAAGTGTATTTTATTTAACAACAAGCATGAAGTCAGATGAAAAAGATCTGAAGGGCATATGTATATACGAATGATAATTACAAATGAACAATCTATCAACTAACATCATAAAATCAATCTATCTATCTAAAAAACGTAAATTGAATGTCATTAAACTTAACAAAAAAATAAAGCTAAAAGAAGCTATAATTCACAGCTAGGCCATTTATGTGTTTATTTATTTTTCATTAATTACTCAATATTAAACAATTACAAAAAATAACGAAATACATCAACAACTATAAAAAAATCGACAGTAATCGAACTGTAAACTAATTTTGAAATAAAAAAAATGAACGCCAACACTCATGAGCTATGGCTTCGTACCCTTAGACTTTATCATCATCTTCATCATTCTCCTACAACATCAACATAACACCAACATCCTCAGCCTCCACATCATCAAGCAAGATCATCTTAATCTTTCTCCTCATTATCATCTTCGTCATCACCTTCACCACATCATCTTCTCCATATCATCCTCCAGATTCTCATCCCTACAATATGGAACATCCACAGCAGCATTGCTGAGGGTAATCATCCGAGTAAGCCCTGTTTTCCAGGCCGTATACGAAGAAGCGAAACTTTTTATCCTTCCAATGTCCGTCCGCCTCTGTCACTGGAATCACCCGAACTGTGTGGCGCTAGATGGCGAGTCGGTTGTTAGGTAACAAAAGTAGTAGTAGTATAAATTATAATACATTTTAATAAATATTCATAACCACGTTTGAAGTTAGTACTAAAGTTGGTTAGTTGTTAGGTAACAGAAGTAGTAGTAGTATAAATTATAATACATTATAATAAATATTCATAATCACGTTTGAAGTTAGTACTAGAGTTGGTTAGTTGTTAGGTAACAGAAGTAGTAGTAGTATAAATTATAATACATTACAATAAATATTCATAATCACGTTTGAAGTTAGTACTCGAAATCGCATATAATAGAAGTTACGCTAGCTAATTATTATCAATCAATCTTCGTTTAGCTAATTAATAGTAGAATTTTTTAATTGTAATTGAGTTAGTAGTAATAGTAACAATGTGAATAGAATTTTATAAAGTCAATAGTTACGCAAAATAGAGGTAGGAAACGAAGAGACAGAAATGAAAATAGTGGCTGAGCGTTAAGAATCAAAAACAAAAACACGCAAATCAATAATTTAAAAAATGACTCTTATATTACAACCTTTTAAAAAATAATCGTGTTTGATTGAATCGTGAAATGAAAAGTTGAAAAAAAAATGTTTAAGCAAACTACAAGTAAAATTTGAAAATAAAAAACGCTTGTAACGTATCAACCTGTCCAATGAGTCTTTCATTTGGAAAAGCAGTGCGATGCTTCGCGATGATAGAGTTGGAGGCTTGGTTGATTGACGGCTCGGGGCAGTGATTGATAGGGAACACCTGAAAGGGTAAATACCCTCAATGAATAATTATAATAAAAAATAATTATATTAATATAAATTATATAAATTAATAATTATTAATAACAACACAAGCACGGGCACCCACTTGAACATTTTCTTCCTGAAAAGCAATGTGACCTCTGACATCTCTGATCAATTCATCTGGAAGGTCTGTACGCTCCAAGATGTAGTCTTGTGTGTGATTGATCCTACATTTGTGTGCGTGTGTGCGTATGTGTGTGTGCGTGTGTGTGTGTGTGTGCGTGTGCGTTGCATCTATGATGCAATTGTCTGTCAGGCTGGTATTTGAATTATAACTTGTAAAGAAATAATGAAATTGTAAATCCATGTGCAACAAAATGTCTGCAGGTTCGTTCTATGATAAGTTTTCAATCACTCCAAATCAGCTAAAAAAAAGTCTGTAAAACATTTGATTCTACTTAATTTAGGAAAAAATATAGCAGTTAGCGTGTCAAACCAAGAATTTTATCATTAAATTGAACAGCATTATATTATGTATACCCACTATATGTAGTAGTTGACAACCACCAATTATTGATCCAATCAAAAGATCAATCAGAAAACAAAAATATAACCAATCAATCAATCAATCAATCAATCAATCAATCAATCAATCAATCAATCAATCAATCAATCAATCAATCAATCAATCAATCAATCAATCAATCAATCAATCAATCAATCAATCAATCAATCGAACAGAAAACAAATGAAACTGACCAATCAATGGTGAGCTGAATGAACCACTTGAGACTTCTGTAACCCTGACACATGTGGCATTTGATACGACCGTGACCTCCACAAGTCGTGCACCTGTTTTTTTGGGGGGGCATGATTAGTATAATTAGTTGTTTGCTCGTTTGTTTGTTTGTTTGCTCATTTGTTTGTTTGTTTGTTTATGAGCTATTGAATAACAGAAAATTTGAGAACCATAAAAAAATTTTATAACAGTTTTAACAATATCAATCAAATTAACAATTAGTTTCTTCAAGTATTATGTAAACCTGTGCGGCTAACATGGCAAGACAACAGAATTCTGACAGGAGAATGAAATAAAAAAAGCTTTACATTTTGTCGTTACTGTAGAAATAAGATGGTAAGAGACCAAAATTTTGTAGGAAAAACTCACAAAAAATATGCAATAAATCTTGATGTAATGCGCAATGGTTATTGTAGATGAATTGCAAACAAGAAGAGGACAATTAATTATAAAACAAGTAGAATATCTCGTGTGATTTTACAAAGGAACAATTGTGCTTCACGCTAATTTATCCTAAGCGTCATGAGTAGTATTGGTAACTGTCAATTATCAAATTAGTACATGCAAGAAGAATTAGGAGGAATTATATTTAATGACCGTTGATGGGATTGTTTTATGCACAACCATCGTTGCCATCCTCATTCTCAATGACGTCATCATCAGACATCATCATCATAAATAACATCATCATCATCATCATCATCATCATAAATAACATCATCATCATCATCAATAACATCATCATCAAAAATGACATCATCAATGACGTCATCTTCACCTTCTTCTTCCCTGGCCTTGACAGAACATGCACATCTGCTGCTGCTGACTGGCTCCAAAAGACCGACCCGAGCCATGGCAGGATGTACACATAGACTGTACAACAACAACAACATCATCATCAATAATAATAACAATAATAATCACAGTGAAAACCATGAAAATAACAAAGTTATGCATTTATATAACAAAATCAAATAGGTATATAAATGTTGAGTGATTCTCAGTTCAGTAAAGTCCCGTTCTTACAACAACCTCAAATGATGGTTAGGCACGGAGTTTCACGTGAATATATGCAACACATACGTTGCATGTGTAAGGAGGAATCTTACTTGCAATCGAACGCGGTCACTGCAGTAGCAGTGCCAGGCAGCCAGGCACCATACCCATTACACCATTATGCCGCCCAATTATATTCATATTTGCAGTACATTTAAAAACAGTTGCACAAGTTCTGTCATCAAGAGTTTGGTTGAAACCAGGAAGCTTAGGCGAGAGGATGGTTAAAATAATCATATAAAAGTATATTGATTCAAAATGCAGCAAAGAGTACATTTGATCAAACATGAATAAATATGACTTTCAACAATGATTAATATAAAATTTGAGAAAAAAAATGTAATGAAAAAAATAGAAGTGAAAAATAGTAACCATTCCGTGACCCTGACACCTGTTGCACCTGAGCCAACCACAGGCCTGGCAGTACTCACATGGCTGAATAACAAATTGTGATTCGTTAACATAGAAGACTACAGAAAAAACATTCAATTAACATATATAAACATTCTGATAGCCAAAACAGTTCCATTCATTATCGAAGTTACGTTCCCATAAGCATAGAAATGATTTAAAAACAAGTGATCACATCATCATTATCTCTATTATTATAACCACTGCCATCATCACCTTAACACAAGCGGTGTGCGGCACCTCAATCAACCTCTTCTCAGTGGAGAACTTTGCCCCGTACGTGGCCGGTATGTCCCAAGGCATGGGGGCGGGTCCATTGTGCGGTCCATCAACTGACTGACCTGTCAATCATGCGTACGTGTAGGAGGAGTTAGAAAAATCAGATTCACATAACTTTTCAATGAAGCACGGACTTCTATAACTGGTTTTGCTATAGTTAATCTAATAATACCACTATCAATAGTGATTATGTAAATGTAGATGACTGAAAGTGAAAAAATAAAATGGAATTTAAAAGTTTGTCAAGAACCTGTGTAAGGTACCTTCGCCCACGCTGTCGACCTCTTCTCGCAAAATGTTTCCAGGCAGTACTGAATCATTAAGAACATAATTACTGCGAAAATAATATAATTATATAACTGCCGGCATGTCATTAAAACATGTCAACAACCATGTCAGTCAGTCTTTGAAAGTTTTATCTCGCTAATTATTTAAAATTTAAGTGCATAATAAATACACTTCCACTAAAAAAACTTTTTTTTCGCTTAAGAACTTTGCTTGCCACACAATTATGTTCACATTCCACATTTCAATCGGAGCGTTTAGCGTCAACTGCAGATGAACTAATCACGAAAAATGAGTGAATATATTTGAGGAATACACCATAACATGCCAGAGTTACAATGGTAATAATCATAATAATAATAATAATAACGATGATGGTGATAATAAATTCAAACTGCAATTCATTAACAGAAAAGACCACGAACAAATAAAAAAAACTTTCAATTCACATATTTGATAACCAAGACAGTTCATAATGTAAGTTTAATAAGAAATAATGAAATTTAGTTAGAAATAAGTATTATTATGAAGAGCGGTATTAAAGGAAGTAGTAGGAACCTGGAAGGCATTGCTAGAGAGCATGTTGCTGACAGACATCTCCTGGGCAGCCGAGGCACTCCAACAGCAGTGTGTGTTGCAGTGTTCAACCAGTGCCCGTCTCGCCTGGTCTTGCGTTATTATGGCTGGTCTGGCGTGCACAACATTAAATATCGATTTATTTACGATGATAATAAAACAAAATTCTAAAAAATTTGAAATAATTGAAGATAAAAGCATCTTTTTCTACAAAAACCAATCCAAAGACATATGTAAGGTATCAAAATAGCTTAATAGTGAAGTGTCTGTCTTGCGTGTAGTGAGGGAGTTCAAATGTAAAAGTATCTCATGTCAATCAAGAGAGAGTTCAAATGTATCTTTTGTTACGTTTGCAAGTGTGCATGTTTTTAAGCTGAGTGTTTATGGAAATTTCATTATCATCATCATTATATTATTGTTGATCCAAAAACTGTTACACAAATTACCCTTTAATATCTGGCCTGTTCTTAGGAAAATATTGGTCAATATTATCTGATCTTGGAGGCGGATTCAACGGAGCTGTCAATTGTGAAACAAACAAGTCAAATTAACAACTACGATTATGCAATTATGTTGTTGATGGTGCAACTAAAATCCGCTCAATATTTACAAAAGATGTCAATACATTTAGGCGATTAAGTTGAAATCAAATTTAAACAAATAACAAATCATTGGAATGTAAATGAACCAAAAAAACAAAATGTTGCCATAGGAAAAAAAAAAAAATAATAATAATTCAGATCTTACTATCATTGAAACCAATGGATGGATAGCCAGGTATTGGCCCCATGGGAGCAGATGGGTTGAAAGGTTTGTTATCGTCTGGTTGAGTTGGAAGCATATCCATCTTAACTGCAATGATGTACCATGCAATATTTTCAAGATTCAATCAAAGTATTAGAGTTAATTTATTGTGAAAACATAATCTAGACTGATATTTAGGTTATTTTTCAAAGGCTTAATGATATGTTGAAGTTTTATTCATCCTTGTAAAGTTGAAAATGATATCTTAATCCTAAAATTTTAACATTCTTTTGCTATGTGCATATCCCAACGTTCTCACACAAATTAATGCTGCATGAATTACTATTTATTTTATTTTATTTTTAAACAAAATAAAAAAAAGCACATAACAAATATAATATAAAAGTTTAAATTCATATTCAAAATACATTTAAAAAACTTATGAACAAACGAAGCCAAACTCTTGAATGAGCACTTAATAAAAGAAAAGCAAACCTCATATACGCATGCATACAACATTAGATTAGTGACTGTTACTACAAAATTATGAAGTAATCACAAATTCTGAACTACAGTTGGTTACTTACTGGCAAGTGTATTGGCACTACAATTCAACTTCAATCAAGTTGAATGAGTTTCAAAAATAAATTTAAATTTTGTCTGCTACATGATTGTGCACTTGAAACATCAACAGTGCTTCCTTCATAAAGATAATAATAATAATAATAATAATAATAATAGTTTATTATAAGATGATAATGATAAGATAATAGGCTAATAAGATGATTGAAAACTCATTGTATCCATTAACATCAAAAGTACTCTTATCATCATATTTGAATGCCAAAGTACTTATAACATGTAGGTTTTTTAGATTGTTTCAATATTCTTGAATTTAGATAGCGTTTCTAAAAAATTTCTCAACTCAATGAAGCAGGTAACAAAAGTGACTATAACAAAAATTTGTTTTATTTTTAAAAACCATAAAAAAAATTATTTCAGTTTTGCTGTAATAGAAACAGCTCTCAAACGCTACCAACAACATGATGACAAGAAAACACTGACTTCCTGGTGGTAGGGGTTCAATGTGGAAGGGTGGTGCGTGGCCGGGTGCGAAGGGAGGGGCTTGCCCTTTGTCACCAGCTGGAGCATTAGGGTTAGGAGGAGTGAATGGAGGGGCATCTCCGGGAGCAAATGGTGGCGCCTTCCCTCCAAAAAACGGATCTTCTGATTAAAAATATTAGTGATAATTATTATTTAATTATGTGTCATAAAAACATTTAAAAATATATTAATCTTGAATCAAGTTGTCACCTTAGAATACAGCTCAGGTTTATTCAAATTTGAATCATAAATGATGAGACTAATTAAAAAAATAACAACCAAATCAGTTAACATAATCAAAGAAACATTGATGCCAAATTTGACCTAATAAATCGATCAATCAACCATCCTTAGTTATATTTTATTAGTATCATTATACTAATAAAACAAAACTTATCAAAAAACTTTTAAAAATTAGAGTTAGAGAGATACTCAATCCTAGAAAAACTCATTTGTGCTGAAAAAAAATTGAGAAAAAAAATTTAAAAACTGATAACATATATGACCCAAACAATCAAGTAAAGCGTGCTGTATGTTTTTATAATATATATAAACTATATCCTTGTTTAATTCATTTAAAACTTAATTATGTTGCACATTCATGCAGTGATGCTTCATGTGATGAACTGGAACCAAATGCCACTTCAAAATAAATCTACATATGTTTGTGATTTTAAATTAACTGTAGTTCAGTATTTTTAGCAACACTTTTCATTTTAATTTATTATGTCTAACAATATAAATATAAATAATTATTCATTGCAGATTGGCAAAAGTTTAACACCAAATTTAAACTTGTACAACTGACATGTTATAAATTTCAAATTTTAACTGAAAATGATAACTACTAATTACATTATAATTATAAGTCACTAGACAAACTTTGATTCAAAAAAAACATTAGCATAGAACAGTTTCAAAAGAAAGGAATATCAACTTTTATTACATTACCACATATATACAATACATATAGAATACAAATTACAAATGTAAATAAAAATGTCATAGTCCTATAGAAGTAAATTTTCAACTATTTATTATGTATTACAAAATTTATTGATGTCAAGATTGTAATGTTTGTATTTTCAGCAAGCATGCCTGTGTTATTAATAATTTAATATGTCTTTGTGTTGTTTTGTGTGCACCTGTTTCAGGCATAACTGAATTCTTTCTTCACCTAGTAGCAGTTTCAAGTTTTGTTTTTTTTTTTATTTTTAACCAATTAGAAGATTAGAACAACTAACAAATTAATTAAATTAAATTTAGTATGTTTAGTTAGTTAGTTTATTAGTAGCTTAGCTTTCTTTAGCTTTAGCTTTTTTAGTTAGACTGTTAGAGTTTACTGTCTACTCTTTAGTAACTTTAGTAACTAAAGTTTAGTTTAGCTTTAGCAAATTGTAAACTTAATTTATTTTTTTATCTCTGTAATTTAATTTCTAATTTACAATAATAAATAAATAAAATTAAATATTATTAATTAATAATTAAAAATTTAGTTGTTAAAATAAATTATTGAAACAAAATTTGTCAAAAAGATTTAAAATTTTTAACAAACTGATAAAATTAAAAAAATAAATATTTTAATAACGTTAATTAATTTAACTTTACTTTACATGCACTATGTTATATTTGCACAGTTGATTTTAATATGAAATTTATTCAATCAACCAAAAACTTTTCCTAGAGGGTGCTCGAGTCTGGTTGCTCCTATTTCAAGATATGACGTTGCTGGGTTGTTTTGCTACCGATTACTAAATAGTGAGCACTTTCAATGAAAATAAACTATTTAGGTCATGTCAGTCACGCACAACTCATTAGCAACAAAACTTGATTTGACCCAATTGTTTTAGGGATGATAAGTTTTACCTACAAAAAAAATTTTTTTACGCTATTTATTGGATTGTTTAATTGAACTTTTGAAAAAGTATTTGGCTATTGTAAATTTTTACAATAGTTTATTTTCACATTACAAATATATTAAGGTATAATTACTAATATTTTTTATGACAGATTGATTTCATTGTATATTCTCCACACACAACCACATAGCAATTATCTTTTGAGTGAATAAGGCCGGGCAAAGACCAAAGTTTAGTTTGAAACATTTGTTGAGTAGTATAAATAACAAATATAGATAAATTGAAATAAGATATTAGACAGACACAGAGATAGATTAAACAGAGAGCTTTGCATAACTGCAGGACCGAAAAGTTAGTCATCACTAAGTGTGCACAAACGTTTTAGTTCTAAACATCATTTGACTATATGAATCATTATATTAAATAACACTATGCGTAACTTAACTTATTAATGCTTGTATAACTAACAATTTATTGAGTTTATTTGAACCGTCAACTATGTAACGTACTGGAAATGTTCAAACTCTCATGTTTCTCAATCACATTACTGTTGATACTGTTAGAGTTAGTTGAAGGGATTGGTTTAATACTTTAAATTCTGTTACAAAATTATGTTTTATAAAACTTTATTGTAGCCATATATATATATATAGAATAGATTAACGTGTGAGCCACAAGGCTTACCATGTTCCGATAATGAGCCAACTATTCTGTCAATAATGTTTAAAATTAAATGATTTAAAACATATATATACATATAAAAACAAGCTGGTGTTAACAATGAATGTTAGCAGATTTTGTTAGTTTGCATAATATGATTGAAATTAAACGTAACATTCAACCAGCGTGAAATCAAATATGTCTACCAAGAACGCCACAGTTGAATACGGTTTGCTAGTTAAGTCAGCCAAACAGTTGGTACAGATAGTTAACGGAGGTCAAAAGTCACTGACCTCGTCAGGTCAAGGTCAGGTTGTTGTGCTGGAGGCAGAGCAAGGAGAGGGCTATAGCATCGTGGTCAACAAGTAGGTGTAGTGACGTCATTGTGTTTGTTGTGTCACGATATTGACGACGATGAAGTTGCTTATAGAGTAAATGTTTTTAATGTAGCGAAAGCAATGACGTAGATGATTAATTGTGAAAAGTATCGTATCAAAGACAAAAATCGATTGTCGACGTTATTTATAATTGGAAAGTTTCAAATACCACTGACATGACGTAGACAGGGATACATAGAAAAGTTAGGCAACGACAGTGAAGTTAGACAATGGTTGGGATGCAACAAGGTTGAGAAGGTTATCGATGCATCAAACAAAGTTGTCATGCCAGGTGTTATTTGAGAAAAAATTTACTTAAGAGAATAAAAATTGTATCAATTTTACAATTTTTAACATTCCGTTTTTGCTTCCTTCCTGCTATTTTGGTTTCCTTAAATCTTATATATTCTTTTTTTTATCGTTAGTATCAAAAAATGTACCTAAAATAAAAAATTCTGAAAAGGATTAATATATTTATATATAAATAAATAAACACACAAGGACTGGTTGACGGCCACACGCATGCCGTTTGGGCTGGAGACAGAGTCCACGAATTCGCCATGAAGGTACGCATATATACACACACACAAACACAGACACACATATATATACATACATACATTTATACACTCATATATATATATATATATATATATATATATATATATATATTTATACATACATTTACTATAACGATCATCCACACATGCGTACCAAAAAGCGGCATGAATACACAATCGCGAGTATTAGTAACTTCAAGCTCAATTAAAAATGAAACACCAATTACATTACATCTAAACAAAAGCGCAAAACAAACACACATATACATGAAACACAAGCACACAAACAAACACATACTAACACATACAAACAAAACCATAAACAGTTGGCGGGCGCGACATACTTGGATGTGCACAAAGCAGGCGGTGGCATACATTTTACAGTGAGGCACGTAGCAGAGGCAAGCGAGGATCAGCTGTTCAATGATCTCAGGATCTATCTGTTGAAGATGCTACAAGCTGGTTATTTAAAATTAAACAGCTATTATTTGAAATAGGTAAGAAACTATAATTTGTTTTATGAAGAAATGTTTTTGTATTTTAGTGCAACATCGTTTAATTATTAACAAAGTTGATATTTACAATTACGCTAGTTCATGTCTCGTGGCAGTGTTGATTGCATGTAATTTTTGTCTTTTTTCGCTTTTTTTCAAAACTCTCCTTCTCTCTCTCCTCATTTTTCTTTTCCCCGGGCAAATTATTAACTCACTTCAAGTCAGTGCACTCGACCATAACCTTTAGGGACGACCTTAGTAGAGGTGAAGACAGGTTACGGACTGAAGTGGGAGTCTGAGTTGAAGATGCTTCGAGTGATCGAGAGAGCGATAAGAGATGAGAGCATCGCCATCGACATCTCCGTGACCTACTGTGCCGCACATGCTGTTCCTATGTTAGATGTTTCGGTGACGAAGATGATTATTTGGTGGCGAAGATGATGACGTTTTTGACGACGATACGGTGGTGACAGTGACGATGATGACGATTTATTGACGTGATTATGATTTTGATGATGATGGCGACGATGATGATAATGATGATGGCCTAGCTGATGACGACGTATTAGTAAATGTTGAATAGATATTTCAATAATTGGTTTTAACAGATTCATCTTAGTTTTTCGAATTTGATGACGCTACTAAAAATGTTTTCAATCATTATTACCATCATCGCTCCGTTTAACCATCAGCATTGTTTTGAAATTAGTTACCTTTTTTGACATAGTATTAATCACACCATCATATCACCACACTAGTCTTTGCTTTTTTCATTGCATATTCTTTCTTACCACTCTCTTCATGGTTGTCAATTTTTGTCGTTATCATCGTCTTTATCATCACAACAATTATTTTCCTTTTCGGCTGTCATCATCAACTAACTGATTCACCCACTCATTCATTCACTCATCTACTCCTTCATTCACTCAGTGGCATGACAGCAGAAGAAGCCACAGTAAACATCATTGAAGAACAGATCCCCGAACTACAAAGATTAAGATTGGCTGGTTAGATTAATTTCAAAATATTATAATTTTATCATACGTTTAAAAATTCCTCATATCGGTTAGTCAGGTCTGTGAGCAGATTATAAAAAGTTTCTCCAACACTGAGAAAATGTTTAAATGTGAAAAATATAAAAAAGTTAAAAATTATGTGGCTCGTGTGAAAATAAATAAACTTTTCACTAACCTTCAGACATTTCATGAACTGATGTTATGTAAAATCACTTGTATCACTTAATCATCCAACAAAGCATATAAAATTACAAATGAACGTTTTAAATTCTGCAGCAACTTTAAAAATCAACAACAAAATTTACGAGACCACTAATGCAACAACAACTAATAAACAACAATAACAACAACAACATAAAGATAAACAACAACATAAACAACAACAACAACATAAACAACAACAACAGGTGAAATCCACGTGGATAACATCGACGTTTTCTGCGAGGTCGGTGTCTTCGATGTCAATCAAACGATACGAATACTAAAGGCGGGAATCGAAATCGGACTAAAAGTGAACTTCCACGCCGGAGGAATTGCACAGATTACATTCGGCTGAGGTCTTTCAGACCACACCACAATTTCAATACCTACTGATTCTCAGTTTTAATTTTGTTTCAAATTTTCGTTTTCATATCGCTTTTCAATGTTTTTTTCAAATTTGGCAGATGAATACATTGGCTTTTCTCGTGTTAATTTTTAAAATTTACATTATTATTTGGTTATTTTAATGCCAAGTTTAAAAATTCCTATTTAGTTGAAAGGGTATTTCAAGAACTTTTTCTATTAACTTTCGTTAGATGGGTGCTTCTCTGAATAGTACATCAATGAGTCACCTGGAAGAGATCAGTGACGAAGGTATTGAAGCCATGTCTCAGTCGAACACTGTCGCCGTTCTCCTGCCTACAACTGCCTACATACTACGGTCCACCACATTAATTAGCTTTTAATTAATTAATCAATTAATTAATCAATTAATTAATGAATCAACCAGTCAATCTATTCTCCCATTTGGTTGAATTAATCTGCAATTTAAGTTGAGTACCTAAGTGTCCAAATGTTGCTAGGTATGAGTTTTGCAGTCCAAATGCTCTTTATACTCAAAACACTATCAACATTTCCACAAAAATTGAATAATCATCCTAATATTTTCGCCATAATAAAAACAGATGCAGATACGATGCATTAATGTAACAACATTGTCGCCAAGATTCTTAAAATTTCTCTGCTTGGCGATTTTTATTACTACATTTATTTCCACAAATAAGCTACTGCATCCACTGTTATTTTTCTCAACAAAAATTTGTTACCAGGCTGCAACCACCACCAGCCAGGAAGATGATCAAAGCTGGTGTAGCCGTGGCACTGGGTAGCGATTTCAACCCCAACGCTCACTGTTTTGCCATGGTGGGTTGGTGTCCATCGCTGATTGGTTACTGATTGGTGGGAGGTGGAGTTAATAATTTTGATTGACGTGGGGCTAGATTGTATTTATTGTGCTGTCATTATGGATGAAAAATTTTGATGGCTACTGTAATGTTGTGGGAAGTTAGTGCCGGGTGATGGTGATGATGACGACGATGATGATGATTATGATTACAATAATAATAATGATTACGTCGACGATGACTAAGATGATGAAAAGGTGTGATGACTTCGAGAGTAATGAGGACGATGTCAGGTAAGCGATTTCAGAGTTTTAAAGATAATGGCGGGAAGGGTGATTTTGAGATCGAGGAATAAAAATTATGAAAAATTGTATTATTAACAAAACAATCTATGTACATGCTAATCGTACATACTGTCACACACATACATACAATTGCACACGCGCGCGCACACAAACGCGTGACGTAATAATATTCACGCACATCCACGTTAGCCAATTGTGATGCACTTAGCATGCATACAACTGAAGCTCACAATGCAAGAGTCGTTGGTGGCCGCCACACTAAACGCTGCCGCTAGTCTTTCAAGGTCTGACGTGAGTGGGTCATTAGAAGAGGGAAAATATGGGGACATTCTTGTTCTGGATGCTCCAAGGTTTGTGGGTTGCCAGGGGGTTTGAAGGGCTACCAGAAATTGTGGCTTGGGGGGATAACTGAGTGGATCGGAATTTTCAACTTTTTGATGAAATGGTTGGGGTAATGGAAGTCATCCGTCTTCATCTGCTTATGTATTCATTTTTTGCATAGAAATTATTCATTCTTTTCTCTATTCATCCATCGCTTTGAAAGTCGTTCAATCAATCCGTAATCTCTTTTAACCGCGATACGTTCATTCGTTTTGTTCATTCATACGTTCATTCGTTCATTCATTTGTTCATTCATTCATTCATTAATTAATTCATTTATTCATACATACATTCATTCATTAGTCTGTAGTCCATTTTTTCATTCATTTATTTTCAAAGTTTTTTAATCCTTCGTCCATTTATTTGTTCTTTCTATCATATGATCTCATACATCATTCATGTAGTTTTAGATTTGAATGCTACTATAACTCATTCATCTATTCCCTCACTCGCTCGCTCACTCACTCATTCACTCACTCACTCACTCACTCATCCACTCACGTACTCACATACAGATGGGAACATTTGATCTTCCAACTGGGAAGCCATCATCACGTGATCGAATACGTCATCAAGAGGGGCAGAGTTGTCCATCAATCAAGCAGGCTTTCGTGATGCTCATGAATTTGTTTACTCGCTAGTCGATGCACGCACGCACGCACGCACACTTGCACATACACATACACACACACAGCGCACGCATAATAACGTCTGCATATATACACACATAGATACACGCGCACATATACACGCAAACACACACGCATTCACGCAAACATGAAGGTATTATTAAACCGGATATATCAGTAGAAAACATTGTATACATGAATTTACTCTAATTTAAGTTTTATACATATAATAAGTTATTATACAAAAATTTAATGATAACACATGAGTACGGCACTCATAACATCGAATTGGTATTCTTGTAATAAATATTCCAACTACAAGAACTTGTTTGTTGCACCTTGCCGCGTCCGCTCTTCAAAGCCTCGAATCATGATTCCATATTAACCTCACGACTGAACTCACCATATGAAACTCTAATGAATACGATGATGATGGCGATGATGAAAGTGATGAGTGCTGTGGTGATAACGATGATCGTTTTAATGATAAGCAAATAAAGTGATGATGCTGGTGATGATGAAATGATAACGTAAATCATTCAGTGATAGCGGTTGGTACTAGCAAGGATGATTGTGATAACTTTGATTTGATAGGTGTGACAATAAGTGATGAAACGGATGATAGTAATGATGAAAGTGTTGATAACGATTATAGTGAACGCTTACGGTGGCGATGCTGAAATCCCTCCAACACATGCTTTTTGTTTACTTTGATTTGGGAAAAACATTAGATTGGAAATAATAGACTAGAAATTCCCAAAAGCTAT
>NW_008704902.1:527458-579446 GCF_000326865.2 Helobdella robusta
ACGTTCATTTTTTCTNTAAATTTGGTTTTTACTACAAAAAAAAGAACAATAAACAATCTCTATAAAGTTATGACCGATAACATTAAAAGTAGCAATAACTACATATGAAATAAAACAATAGAATGCATCTGTCAGTGTCAACGAAAGACGCTCTATTGAAATATCATCGTTGCGATGTTTGCTCGAGTCAGTAGCAACAACAACGTCATGATCAAAATCTTTCAACACAAACGCTACATCACCAAACGAAACGGTAATAACGCCCACAGTAAGAGAGTGTAACGTTTAACACTGTAACAACAAGCACAGTTTTGTTTTTGTGAAATGTGTATTTAACACAACAACACAGTCATCTCTATAACAACAACAAAAACTATAACAACTTGGACGCTGGTTACGGCAGATTAATGTTAACACTCACAACAACAATAACGACGGCACAGCAATGTTAATGTCCTCCATTACGCAACAAACGACAGGGTCCGACGACAGCGTCCGACGACGACAGCAGCAGCAGCAGTAGCAGCAGACAGGACATCACATTTTGACCATAACACGACCTGCAGTCATATAATTCCGAAAATCTGCCTATAAAAATTTACGTTCACAAACCAAAACATTTTTCCGAGACTCTTGTATTAGTTTGCCTTTCTTTGAAATACGCGTACCGTGTACAAATGTGTTAATACAATACCCGATACAATACCCTGCATATACACCGTTTTTATGTCGCTCTCTTTCTCTCTCCTCTCTCTCTCTCTTTCTATTTATATATATATATATATATATATATATATATATATATATATGCTGGAAGATAATAATTGATTCAATATTTGATCATTTACCGATTTTTTAGCTTTTGAAAGCTCTCTCTTTCTTTCTCTCTCTCTCTATATATATATGTATATATATATATATATGTATATATATAATATATGTACATATATAGAGAGAGAAAGAATAAATAAGTATACATATACACGCACATCAGTGTGTTGGTGTTTTTGTGCGCGTACGTGTGTGTATCAGTTTAGAAACATTTTGTATGTGTTTTATACATAACACAACATGAACGCGAAGTTTATTCTATTGTTGACGAGCGAGCACTCCAACAACTTTGTAATAACATTCCAAGCAACCAGCAAGCAAGTAAGCAACAACGCCTGTCCTTTCCTTTCCTCATCTTAATCCACTTCCTATCCATCAAGATATGAAGGTTGCCCTCACACACATCAACACATAAAAACATGTACTACCCCCTACCTACACACACGTACACAGACAATCACATACCCGTATACACACATTTGAAACATGCACACTTACACACACTCATACACGCACAGCAAATAAACTTTTCTGTACAGCACATGATAAAATTGTATACGTATCTATGTAAAATGGAAGAAATGAAAAAAATGAATGTATGTGTTTAGTTTGCGCGTGCTCAGAGCTCTCTGAACGTTTACTCAAAAGTTTGTCCGCACGTACTTATTTACGTGCACATCTTCAAGTGCGTATGAATGCTTTCGATAGTAAAGTTTGCGCGTGAATCGCTTTACACTTAGAATAAACTGGATTTTTTATTTTTTGCCAGAATTCAATCAAATTATTATTATTATTTTATTATTATTATTATTAGAGAACTTGTAGAGCGCCTTTTATAGTCACCCAAAGGCGCTCCATGATTTGTGCGAATCAATCCAAGAAGATACGAGTTTTCAATTCCTTGCGAAACTGTTGAAGAGTCAATCCCGGCCGACGCAGGTGATGGGGCAAATTATTCCAGATCGAAGGACCAGCAACTGCAAAACTTCTATCAGCAACAGCTAACTTTGTTTTCGGCACCATCAATAAATCTTGATCATCTAAACACAACTTGATTGACGGATGAGATCTAACTCTACGTATTATCATTTCAGACAGGTAACTTGGACTGAGACCATTCAGGCATTTGAACACCATGATGGAAATTTTGTATAAGATTCTTTTTCTAACATTAAGCCAATGAAGATCCAACAACGTTTGACTAATGTGATCAAACTTCAAACGGCCACTGACAATCCTGGCCGCTCTGTTCTGAATTGACTGTAGAGAAGACAATGTACTGTTTGATACTCCATAGAAAACACTGTTACAGTAGTCCAACTTTGAATGAACAAATGCATGAACCAAACATTTCAATGTGTCATTATCTAATGAGTTTTTAACTTGATTAAGCCTTCTAAGCTGAAATGAGCACTCCTTACTAAGCTTTTTGGCATGAAAATTCATTGACATATTTTGATCCAATACGATTCCCAAGTCACCAACGGAGGAACAAAAATTAACATCCGACCCAGATATGTTGATGGACTCAACATCAATTTTCTCCAGCTGTTGCCAGGTACCAATCAAAAGTAGTTGAGTTTTACCTTCATTCATCTTCAATCTGTTATCTATCATCCACCCATTGAGTTTTTCGATGCAACATACAAATCTATCAACTTCATCTTCAAACGTTGTATTACATGCAATCGGAACAATTATTTGCACATCATCAGCAAACGCATGATACTTGAAATTAAATTCCTCAATAATTGGGAACATATCAGCTGTATAAAGTAAAAACAACAAAGGCCCAAGGACTGAGCCCTGAGGAACTCCAGACGTGACTATCTCAACATCTGACAACCCGTTGTTAAAGAAAACCTGCTGAGTCCTTCCAATCAGGTATGATTCAAACCATGAGGCTACTACATGAGAGACACTAAAAAGTATTTCAATTTATCAATCAACAAGGTGTGATCAACGCAATCAAAGGCAGCACTCATGTCCAATAAAGCCAACAATGAAACTTTGTGTTGATCCATAGCTGCAAATAATGTAGACGTAACATCAATTAAAACCGTCTCAGTTGAATGGTTCTGCCTATAGCCCGATTGGTGAACAGGCATCAAATTATGTCTATTCAGATGACTTAAGAATTGCCCCAAAATAATACGTTCAAGAACCTTAGACAAAAACAACAGATTGGATATTGGACGGAAATTAGAAATATCACTTTTATCAAGGGATGACTTTTTTAATATAGGAGTTACAACAGCGTGTTTCAGAGGATTAGGAAAACAACCAGTTCTTAAGCACAAGTTAACAAAAAATGTCAAGAATGGAATAAACAAGTCGATATATGATTTAAAAACTTGAGTCGGAATAAAATCATTTGAAAAGGATTTTGTTGGAGAACCTAAAACAATTTTTTTAATTTCGTCACCCGAGCACAAAGAAAACGCAGAGAACAACTCATCAGAGAACAACTCACCCGAAACCTACAATGAGAAAAGACTGGTGCAATCGAGGAAGCTGTTAAGTCCATCACCCTCTTAATCTTATCCTTGAAAAAAGAAGCAAAATCAGATGGCGTAAAATTAATTGATTCACTCAAACTATGGCTATCAGAGAATTTACCAAACAATTTACTCACCATGTTCCACAATAATTTAGGCCTGGACTTATTCATCTGTATCAAATTTTTCCAATACAAATTCCTTTTGTTCGAGAAAAGAAAACTTTTGTTCATTAGTGCATTTCTCCAAGCAATTTTATTAGCCTCACTCGGGATATGACGATAAACACGTTCAAGTTTACGACATAATCTTTTGCATATTCTGCACTGATCATCAAACCAAGGAGAATTATGGGAGCTATTGGTTTTAACATAATGCAACGAGGCAACAACATCAATTATTGACTGCATACTAGACATGAATTTTGAATAAACAATCTCTGGGTCACCATCAGTAAAAGGACCACCAACAAAAGACTGGGAAACAAGACGGGCAAATAATTCACTATCAATCCTATTCCATGATCGCACCAATCGTTTAACAATCCTCGTCCGACGATGAACAAACGGAAAATCAACTCTGATAAAACTGTGGTCAGAATGGACATTACTAGGAAAGACTGTGCAATCACAAGAAGGAAAATCAACAGACGAAACAACAAGATCAAGTGTACAAGATCAAATAACTTGGTAGTTTGGATATTTTTAATTGACAGTTGTTCAAAAATATTGTACACATGAATATTCAAAATTTTTTTTTATTTGTTTATATGTTTTGTTAATTTATTTTTTATAACAGTTTCACGATTTTTTATACGCCGACAAACGCGCTAAAGTTTTGATCTTGGCGCACCTGAGATTTGAACTTTCCCGCGTGATTTACGACCCATACACGTCTGCGACACTTGATACCGGGATTTGAAAGTCGCAAATGGAGATGCATCACTTTACCACACGCCCATGTATGTGTGTATGTGTGTACGTAGGTTTTATGTATGTGTGCACGTCTGTTTCATGTATGTTTGTGCACGTGTGTACATCACTTCCTCTTCCTCGTTATCTTTTTCCATGTTGCTTGCTTAGTTTCTACCTAGTTTGTGTTGTTGCTCACATTTAATGTCTATTCTATTTATTAAATTATTTTTTTGTTTTTATTGTTTCATTGGTGTTATTTTTATATTTGTTGCTGCCAAAAATGCCACTACACGTTGTTTTTTGGTGAAACTCTTTGTTGGGAAGCTGTTTTATGTTAGCTAATGTTTGTTTCACTTTTTTTAGTTTGTTTGCTTGGGTTTGTTTCATCTTTTATATTTCTCATTAAGTTTTTTCTAATAGTATAAATGTTTGCACGAGTTTCTCTTCATAGGTAATCTTACTTTTTAAATACGTCTTGCTGCTTTTGACGGGCTTTTAATGCGAACGTGTGCTGGCCTTTGATGTTACCTCTGTTGATTGTATAACTTTTGTTGTTTTTTAAATGTTATTTTATTGATGACTGGCTTGCTCGTGTCCGTGCTTTAAAAATCCTTCAGTATATGTGAGTGAGTCTCTGTAATATATTTATTCTATATATTTTAATTTTACTAACTTTTATGAAGCTCAAAAGTTTTTTTTTAATGAATATAATAACAATTTTTAATTATTCCAAACAAATAAAAATGGAACACATATTTATGTTAGCTAATGTTTAGCTAATTTACTAGTTAGTGATAACGAATAAAAAGGTTTATAAATGCCAACATTACATTCATTGAAGCAGCAGGTTATAGATAAGTCGACTCGGTAGTAGAAACAACGTTACTGTCCACATACTTCAATAAAAATAAACCATGAACGCCAGTTCAATTCGTACTAAAGTGCAGTGTAAAATAACAAAACATGGATCTGAGAGTGTTTTAAAAGATGGAAATCTTTTCAATCCGAGATCACCCTCAGTGGTTTGATATGAAACGAAATCACACACATACACACCACACACACACATACACACCACATTTTCACATACGCATACACACACACAAATTTTTATACTATTCGTACCTACTACCCACCAACGCACCTTTTGACCAAGTCTACACTCGTGTATACAATCAATTACACACATATTTGCACTTTTATTTACAAATATCCACATAGTATACAACAACATACAAAATATACACAGTCTCATAAGCGCACACACACGCACATAAACACACACGCACACAAACACACACTCTTAAACACACTCACACTAATAGCTAATGCTGGACACCGGTAATATTCCAATTAAGAATGTCTCCATGCCATTTGCATACCCAGTTCACCTCTCCCTCCCTCTCTCTCTCTCTCATCCTCTCTTTCTTTGGTTTCTGGTTTTTTGATATCTCTTGTTTTCCATTTTATAGTACACCATCCGTCTTTTATGTTTTAATCTTCATTTTGTATTTTCCCCCCAAAATTTTTAAAACATTTTTTGGCAGTTCGTAATTGATCAGCCGTTAGATAGAACTTATCGGCGGAGCGAGTCGGATTTGTATGATGGATAAATAAAAACGAAAGAGTAACATTGAATGGTGATTTCTGTTCGTCATGTCTTACATTTGGTGTATTTTTTTATTTTATAGTACCTCAACGCTGCACCACTCGTGCTAAATAATAATAATAAATAATAATAATAATTAATAATGATGATAATTGTTTGAAGCGATTATAAAGTTATTTGGGCCATAATTTTTGGAAAGTATGGTCTGTAGAATTTCAGAAAAGGTAATAATCGCGTATATGGTAATGTTTATGAAATTTTATAACAATTTATTGAAGATATTTTTTTGTGTCATTTAAATATTACGATATATTATTACTTGTCATGATAAATTTAATATAATTTAGTTTTATTACCGTTAGAATAGTAATTTTATTCAAAATATTATGTTTGTAATAATAATAATAATTTTTATTATTACTCCAGCCTATAATTATTTTTAGTCCACACAAATTTTTTTTACTAAAATGACCAATTAAAAATGCATCGAGATGCAAATTGAACAAAAGCATCGACACAACATCGTACTAAATTGGATGTATTAAACTCTGAGAGGGGTCGCACTGAGGTACAACTTGGTGCCTTTCGTAGAACCTTTTAGACCTAAATTGAAATTTCTCTCCTACCCTATGCAAAACCATTCAATATTTCATATTTCTTTAAATTATACATGGACTCCAATCTATAAATTCATTTACAGAATCGAGAATACTTTTATAGCACTATATAACTACAACCAAAACCGCAACAACACCATAACTTGCTTGTATATTGAGTAGTAGCGATATTAATTAGGAAAACCGTTTTTAGTACAGTGTTGATATTAATAGTATTCTAAAAATCAAGCGAAATAACAAAAATGCAAAAAAGAATCTAAACTCTCTCACGCAATGTACAAGTGTACGATGTTGAAAAATTATTAAAATTAAAAAGCTGTGGTGAATATTGAGAAATAAAAACGTATTACCACCATACAAACTTATTATAGACACATTATTTGACGATGAAGAAGATGATGATGACGATGATGATGTGATGATGAAGGTGATGATAAAATTCTGATCATGCGATGATCATGTGATGATGTGATGATGAAGGTGATGATAAAAATTCTGTTTTGTCTTTAATGAATGCTTCTCTCAAATGTTAGCTAACACGCGATCTTTCAAACACACATCCACCACATATCCATTCATATATGTGAGGCATACGTAATCACAAAAAATATATACACACATGCATGTGTGTGTGTGTGGTTCTGTTTGCATAACTGTATACACACGCACATACATGAGCACAGGTTTATTTATTTATGTTTCATATTTATTAACTTATTTGTTATATTTACTTATGGATGAATTCAATTAAAATTATATAAATAAACAGTCACGAATAGATAGCACAGAATATAAACTGGATACATTGATGAATACGATGAAAAAACGTTTAGCGCTGGCTTCAACAGCACAGCCTCTTTTAGATTAGCAATGTCAGGAGTAGAAAAATCTTATCATACAAAAAATTAACAGACGCAAACAAACATACAAAACAAAACAAACAACTATATAAACAAACAGACACATAAACACACAAACAAACTTAAAAACAAACACACAAATACACACACAAACACACAGAGAGAGAAACATGCACATAGAACATCTCGTATGGAAATTAACTTCAACATTCACTAATTGATGGATGGCTCAGTAGCAATATAGCTCACCAGATGCTGGGATTGGAAAATGTATGCATCCTTGTGTGTGTGTCCATGTGTGTGTGTCTGTGTGTGTGTGTGTGTGTGTGTAAGTTTGTTTGTGTTTGTCTGTTTGTGTGTTTGTCCTTCTCGTGATTGTCCGTGTTGTTTTGCATTTTTCATTTTTGCTAAATTTTTTACTCTACGTAAAAGTTTGTGTGTTTGTTTTCGCATGTGTTTGAATAATTTTTTTGCATTTAAATTTGTTTTGATGTATGAACAATCTCAAATGAGTAGTCGAGTTGAATTTTTATCATTTCAGTCTGATAATAAATGATTGTATTGTTTCTGTTGTTTTCGTTCGCTCGTTCGCTCGTTCGTTTGTATGTCACACGTGTATGTGTACGTGTATGTGTATGTATTGTTGTGCGTGTGGTTTTTATGGTGTGCGAGTGTTGTTGGACATTTCGTTGTAAACATTCCGTTTAAAAAATTGCAAAAGCAAAGGCAATCCGAGCTAGACAAAAATTGTTCATCCTTAATTATAGGATGTTGATTAATTGGAATGTTCAGTAATTTACTTTATTTCTTAAGTGTTGATAACTTCGATAACACTGTCAGCTAAAAATTATAACTCAAATATTAATCAAGAAATCTTTTTTGTCATTTTATGATATTTTTTGTAAAAGATAACAAAAGAGAAATAAGAACAGGTAAAATTAACAATGAATAGAATAATTTTAAACATTCAAAACGTTTGAAATTCCAAAAATTATCAATAGCGGTAACTTTTGGCTGACTCACTAGAACATCCGCAGCATACATTCTTTCAACACCAAAACTGACACCTCTTGTGAAAAGATCCGTAAGAATGAAAAAATGTTTCCTCAGATGCGTGCTGACCTGGTACGAATGCACTGTTGGGAAATTTAAAAAGTGGAATGTCTGTTGTATGATAGTGTGCGAGCCAAAATGCTTGCACATTTTGTCTTCTAGAGTTTTTCATACATTAAAAAATTTTCATCAAAAACTTTGTGTTGAAGTTTAATAAAGCGCTATGTACAATTTTAAAATAAAAAGGATGCGAAAATAATATGTTAACAAAAGGATGAACAAGAACGAAATGAAATTTTTTTTAGTTTCAACCACATTAGAGTAAAATCCATTGAATGTTTTATGAAAATTGACGATAGAAACACCAGCTTAACAGCAAAAATAACATCATAAACAACATCAATGAAACATTTCCAGCAACTCAAACAGCAACAACACCGGCAACAACTTCGACAACACCAACAACTTCGGCAACACCGACAACAACTTCGACAACAACAACTACTTCGACAACAATAACAACTTCGACAGCACGAGTAGCAGCAAGCAGCAACAACAACAACACGCCATCTCCTCGCATCTCACAGGAGTTATTTTCATACGATGACAATTTCAGTTTTGCTGACAAGCGTTTCAAAAAAAAATATTTATAGGACATCCGGCTTGAAAACTAATTTTTCTGGAAATCTTTTTTTTCTCATTTTTATGTTCAGAATTTTTTTTACATTTTTTCTAACGTAAGTAACACTTTTTTTTTACATTTTGTATCAGGCAAAAGCATTGCAAACTAACAAGTCTGCATGATTGTATGTTTCTATTTTATCCGTTGTATGTTTGCATGTTTGTTTGTATGCTTGTATGCTCATATGTTTGTATGTTTGTGTTCTATCCTTTGTACGTTTGCTTGTTTGTTTGTATGCTTGCTATTAAATATTTGTGTTCTATTTTTTGTATGTTTGCATGTTTGTTTATTTGTATTGTATATTTAGGTTGTTTGTATGTTTATAAACATAACTTAATTAACAAAGTTGATATATGCTAGAAAAAATAAGTTTTTCAGCAAACGAAAAAAACTACATAAAAAATTATTCGGAAAAAAGGTGAAAAAACTAGAAAAATGCAAAAAAAAACAAATTAGATGCTTTGCCTTTGAAGCAATCTCCAATTCAAAAATTGGATTTCTGTATTTTTGTTTCTGAAAACGATTTCTCATATTTTATTATTTTTGTTTTATAATATCTTTAATGTAATTTTCCTGCATTTCATCATAACCATACGCAGCAGCATCAACATTATATAACTTCTCACCAATTCTATTTTTCTTTCTTGACATTGATATGTTTCTTTTTCTCTCTCGCTTTTTTTCTTTTCCTCTCTCTTTTTTTCTCCCTCTCTCTCCCTCCCTCCCTCTCTCTCTCTCTCTCTCTCTCTCTCTCTCTTTCTTAATCCTTCCATTACTCTCCTTTCCTTCTGGTTTAATTCAATGTTCAACGTATGTGTGTGTGTGTATGTGTTTGTTTAAATTTTACAATGATAAATGGAAAAAATGATAGTCTTAAAAAGTTACCTTACAAAGTTAACATGATATATCTAGACTTGTTAATATGTATTGCTATTGTATTTGAGATGAAGTGACACATAAAGAAATTGTTAGACGAAATTTTTTATAAAAAAACACACACACACCGCACACTCAAACACACACACACTAAACTTGGTGAACGATGATTCAATTTTTAAAATTTTATACACAGTAAAGCAGATTTTGCTAAATTAACATTTTTTTTGTAATAATTTTACACGAAAATAAACTTTAATAAAATGATTTGGACAACTTTTAAAATGACAAAAAGGGACGATGAGTCATATAAGTGAGTAACTCATTATTTGCAAAGTTGAAGACAGCAATAATATCGAAAAAGTCAGCGATAATGATGATGATAAGGATAAAAATAGCGCTTAAAAACAGTTAAAAACTAATTCTATGTCATCATCATCATAATTACCATCATCATCATCATCATCGCCGTCGTCGTCGTCATCAACATCATCATCGTCATCACCAACATCGTCATCATCACCATCATCAACATTCTCACCAAGAACAAAAAACACACCACCACCATCATTATCATCGCCATCAACCGTTATTTCCATCATCTTAATTTTATTCCTCTTAAATTGCCATTGTTTACATTTGCGTTTGATTGACAAGTGAATGGGCGGAACCATGTGAGTGTAGAATGATTTCTATTGGCTGGCGTTGGCAGACGTCAATAAAGTTGCATCCCGCTGATTGCGTCATAGGTAGGCATGCAAACCGTTCTTTCTCATATTATCGCTCGATATTGCTGTTGTTGTTGCTGTTGTTGTTGAGAAAATGATGATGTTGATGTGAGGAGAAAGAAGAAGTCATGGTGAAGATGTTGACGTGAGAAAGATGATGATGATGTTGTTGTGATGATGTTGTTGTTTTGATGATGATGTTGATGTAAGAATGATGATGATGGTGTTGGTATAATGATGATGTTGATGTTAAAGTTATAATGATGCTACTGTAGTTGTGAAGATGATGATGACGTCATTGTCGTCGTCGTTGTTGTTGTTGTCCTGACATCAAATGTCATGGAACTGATGTTAAGCATAAAGATGGCTAAAAAGATTGTGGTAAAAGTTGACGATGATAGAGATGAAACAAAATTTTAAATGGAGAGAAAAATGATAAAGAATGTGGTTCAAAGTAATGGTTTCCTGATAATGATAACGATGATTGCCTGATTATGATAACGATGATTGCCTGATGATGATGATACTGGTGATGATGATGACGATGATGACGTGATTTATGAAGAAATGGAAAAAAAAGATGAAAATTACAATAATGATGTTGCTGCTTATTATAGTGACCATGCTATTAATGCTATACGCTCAAAGGACGGTGACGATATTTTACTCATCCAGTGGAGATGGTGGTGATGACTGATAAATGATGATGACGTGATGATGACACTGATAATGATAACGTCATGATAAAAAGATCACAATAATAATTAAAACAATAATAGCCATAATAATTATATGGCCAACCCTGACCGCATGGTTTATTACCAAAAGATTCCATGTAACATTCATTTAGGGCCATTTATATGCAGTAGAGTTCGGCGTAGTGGTGATAGTAGTGGTGGTAGTGGTAATAAAGGTGAATAAAGGTGGTAGTGGTGGTGGAATGAGTTTTCTTGGGGTATGAATGATCTATGGTAGCGAGTTTCTTCAACAATTTTTGTTTTTTCATGTATGTTTATGAACATTTTTGATTAGTTAGATGAGTTTGATTTATATGTTTGTGTGTGTGTGTGTGAGAGAGAGAGAGAGTTGTGCGTACGTGTGTGTGTGAATTGAGTAAAAGTGTGTGTGTGAGTTGTGTGTAAGTGTGTGTGCGAGTTGTGTGTAAGTGTGCACAATTCAGTGTATGTATGTATGGCAATTTATTTGTAAGTTTGTGTAGACACATGTTTGTTTATGTGAGCGAGTGCGTTTAGTTATATATTTATCTGTTGGTTTGTATGTATGTATGTCCGCACATATGTTTGTACGTACGTGTTTATATGCGTGTGCGTGCGTATACATGCATACACCAGACACACTTGCTTACAAATAAACACATAAATAAATATGTACATATATACGTATATTTCCACGCATATACACGCATAGATATATACACAACACACATATACACACATGTATAGTTGACAAGCAAGTTTTTATATACGACTAGTCATACATAAGATATAGGTGTGCCACGGCAGTATGACGTCACAAAATATGAGAGATGTGCGAATGAACGTTCCTTATTACCCGCCTGCTCTCCCTGTTCTTTTAAAATTCTTCATACTGGCGTGTCATTTCTGGCGAAATATTTTCCAGCTTTTTCGTTGGATCGTTTGATTATTTCTTATTTTCGAATTGTCTGTCAATTCTTCTTATATATTTTTTTATATAGAAATTTGTTTTTTAGGTAAATCAGTTGTTTGTTATGTTGTAAAATACATTGGCTGTTTTAGGCGCAATTCATTTGTTAGCTAAACATACAAATTGGATGAATGTTTCATATGACAAAATAGAATGTGAATAGCAAATACATTGTTTATTGGAAGTTATAATGAAATATGATTTTATGTTATATTATTTTATATTACTAAATGTGTTGACTAACTGCTGATGAAGTGATGTAAAATATATTTTTCGAGAATAAATTTCAAAATATTTTAAATAAAATTAATTGAAATTAACAACTTTATAAATTAGGATGTTAAAACAGAAGATGATGTTTGGAGAAATTACCTCTAAACTATTTTTTCAAATTTTCATTGAAATTTTATTTCAAGTAAATATTATTAGCTATATTTCGCAAGTAGGCAACAACGTCAAAACGATAGACTGTTTATAATACTTTCCTGATTTGGTTTTTAAATGAGACAATGTTAATAAATTAATATTTGAATACAACAAGCATACCTTAATTCTTATCATACGGCGAACATCCGTGACTATTACTTTCATCGTAGAGGCCAACAACAACAATGACAACACAACAACAACATCAGTGCAGTAGCAGTTTCATTTAACAACAACCACAACGGTTTTTACCATATGTTTCAAAGTTTCTAAACAACACAATCAACATCATCAACTAAAAATGCACCAAAACAATACTCATGTACCAACAATTTGAATACCAAATACAAAATTATTCTAAGTAATTCAAATAAAAATTTACCGAATATTGCAAAAATAAAGAAAATACACATACACACAGATAGACATAAAAAAATTAAACGAATATATATAGACATAAGAATCATGTTAGATCTACCTTTCAAAACGTGCTTGAGACCAGCGAGTGACATGTTGACGCAGCAGCAGCAACAACAGCAGCAACATCAGCTTCAACTGGATATGAGTAACCAACGCATTCAACAACAGCACCAGCAACATACGAACAACCGCAACAACTATAACAACCTTCTCAGCGCCGACTCGCTTATGAATTCCAATTTCAACTCATCAACTAACGCTAATAGCAGCAGTAGTAACAGTACCAACAACAATGGCAGTGGAACCAATCATCATAACAACAATACTGCTAACAACAACAACAATAACATAAACAACACCAACAGTCGCAACGTATCTCACCAAAATTCAACGGCTGGCAGCCACAAAACCACAAGTAACAACCACAACAACAACAGTAGCAGCAATAATAACACGAACCAACCACACCACCACCAATCCAGCAACAACACAAACAGCAACAGATCGTCATCGTCAACAATGACGCACCACAACAGCAGCAGCGGCGGCAGCAGCAGCAACAACAACGCCATCGTCATACCGAACATCGATCTCGACAAATCGTCATCCAAACAGAAACGTCACAGAACTCGCTTTACTCCGGCACAACTGAACGAGCTGGAGAGAGCGTTTTCAAAAACCCACTATCCTGATATCTTCATGAGGGAAGAACTTGCTCTCAGGATTGGCTTAACTGAATCCAGGGTTCAAGTATGGTCTTATCAAGTTTTTTTATTCAATAGTGATATGAGAAGTACGCTAACTATCATTAACGTTAATACCACCTTTACTACTGTTGCTGCTACTCCAGTTGCTACTGCTTATATAATTTTAACTATTACAACTACTGCAACTATTGCTGTTGCTACAGCTACTGCCACAGCTACTGCCACTGCTACTATTACTGCCACTATTATTTCCACAATCACATCTACTACTACTATTTTTGTCCCTACTGCTACAACTACGGTGCGGCCGCTGCCACAACTGCAGCTGCTACTACCAAGTGGTACAAATATTATATTTTATACTATTCTCTGATATTTAATAACGAATATACGGTAAATATTATATTTGAGCAGTATCACTTCAACAGTAATAAGAAATGTGTATGTTGGGCTTATGAAATATTTTAACTACAGCGTATTAGGGTGATCACAATGGTATGGTTGAATTTTTTAAGAAGACGATCTGTGTCACATGGCTGAAGAATGACATTTTAAGGTTATAGCTGATATGGCAAAGTCTTCACGTCGGGACATACAACAGAAATGCTCTGAAACAAAACATCATATCAATGATAGAGTTAATGTTAATTCTAACAATTTATTGCTAAAAATTATCTAGAACTATTTATCTCACAATAAAAAATTGATTTAGAATTAATTTATGCAGTTTATCATTTAAATTTTAAGTTTGTATTGGGTGTACTATAAATTTTATTTGTTTATGAATAGCGTTTTATATAGTAAAATTACTAAATTACTAACAGAATTACTTTAACAAATTTTTTATATAAACAAACTTAAATTGAAATTTTCCATAAATGATGAAAGCGTTATTCTAGCAACACGTCCAAATAAAACACCCTTTATCAGAAATATTATTATTTAGATTAATTTTAATCAGTTAGATTGATTTGATAATATGATTAACGTTTATTTTAGTTGCAAACTGTCATCAACATTATAATTATCATCATCATCATTATCAATATCATCATCACCACCACCAACAACAACAACAACAGCAATAGCATCTTCGTCGTCACCCTAATCCTCATCATCATCATCATCATCCTCATCATCATCATCATCATCATCATCATCATCATCATCATCATCATCAATAACAACAGCAACAGCATTTTCATCGTCGTCATCATCATCTTTATCATGATAAATTAATGAAAGCAGCATTAAGAAGCAGCTTAATGTAAAATGATTTATTGGATGCAATGAAGAACCAGCCAAACAAACCACACAACACAAAACCGCGCCAAGGCCCTGCCACGCTACACCACACCACTCCAAGCCGTACCACGTCACTCCACAATTTTAAAATGCTAGAGATCTACAAAACTGAAAAACATTTCTATGTATCTTGTTGTCAAAGCCAAACGGTTATAATAAAACATCCACATAATTGAATTCGAATACAATACACTCTTAGCAACAAACAATATCACACACACACGCATACACAAAAACAAACACATACATACATACATACATACAACGCACACATCTATACAAACACACAAACACAAATTCACACACACACAAACACAAACACACAAATCCATGCACACACTTACACACAAACACAAACATACAAATTCATACACACATACACAAATACACACACAAACAAACACAAATACACACACACAAAAACAAACATACCAAACTCACCCCTACTGATCACGTGATCTCGCGGATAGAAAGAGCTGTGACGTGGCAACGGAAATAAACAGACGACTTTCAACAGAAATTTCATCAACATCGCAACATGCTGACGTCATGGTGATGTCATATACACACAAACATACGTAGACACACACACACACACACATATAAATATATATATTATGTATGTGTGTTGTGTGTGTATGTGTGTGTTGGGTGTATGTGTGGTGTATGTATGCATGTGTGTGTGTGGTGTATGTATGCATGTGTGTGTGTGTGTGTGTGGTGTGTGTGTGTGTGTGTGAAAAGCTTATTGACTACTACAATGGCGTTAGAGTTGATGAGGTTTATTATAAAAGAAGAAAATGAGGATGATGATGATGAGAATGATGACGGTGATGATTGTAATAATGAATAATATATTAACCAACCAATCAAACAATCAACAAACCAATTAATTACTCAGTCACTTAATCAACCATTCGATGAAATAAATCAATCGACCAATTTAACAACAAAACAACTATTTAAATAACAAATCATTCAGCCAACAATTGAGAAAACAACAACTTTTACAAATTTTTATGCAAATTGTTTTAACAAATCAATTATTTCATCTGTACCATGCAAACGACAAATACTTATTTGCACACACACATATACACACAAACAAAAGCACACATACAACACCAATACGCGCACACATACAAGCATCAGTATACACACATAAGCACATTACATACAAACACACTTGATTCATTTAATGAAACTGTATGCACGTGCAAATGATGCGTAAGATGCATATGTAACAATTGTACGTATATGTTTTTGCGTGATTTTATATATATATATACACACGTGTGTGAGAGTGTGTGTTTGCGCGTGTATGTGTCCGTTTGCGTGTGTGCGTGTGTGTGTGTGTGTGAAATAAGCAGCAAATGGATGCTCTAAAATATTCTGGATAGAAAATAATAAAGTCTCGAACCAACTGCGTGACAGATCGTCATCGGCTTTATTCCTTCATTTTTCATTCTTTCATTCTATCAATTTTTTTATTTTTTCATTTTTCATTTCTTCAATCTTTTATTTTGTTACTTATTCCTTATTCCTTTTTTTTCTCCACTCTCTCGTTCTTTATTCCTTCATTTCTTCATCCTATTATTTTAACATTTTTTATTATCGCGTTCCTTCACACCATCATTTTTTTAAATTTTTACTCTTTTTATTCTGTCTAATAAATCAATATGAGTGCTTGTTTGAAAGCAGCTGCCTTCTAATTTCAGTCAGTGGCGGCAAATAAGGGTGGTGGGGGTTGACCATGGCAAATTTTATCGCCCCTAGACATTATTTGCTGATTATTGATCAAAAATTAGTTGGTCATATTTAGGTGTATCCTTCAAAAGTTGTATCGAATTCAAGTATGGGCTAAATGGGCTACAGCTCAGGGCGGCAGATTTAAGAGGCAAATTTTGGGAATAAGTTAAAAAATAACCTGAAACAAAAGTAAAGAAAAGAAACAAAACAAAATTATATAATCATTAGAAACATGAGCTTCTGTGGAGAGATGGAATTTAATTTTCAATGAAAGCTAGTTCAAACTTTAACACTGCATAAGATTTCCTGTTTGCTCGAAAGTATAAAAAATTTGTGGACAAGTCTAGAAGAAAAAATTCATTTTTGACACCAATTTAATTAAACCATGTTTAATTTCGTTTGGTTATCTTTTGTTCATTTGTAGTTTATATAATTTATTTGTTTTTTATGTGTATAATAAAATATTATAAAGACGTGAAAGAGTTTTTAAGCATACAAAAGTTTTGGAAAGCTACCTTTTTCTTCCAAAAAATCATCTTCAAAATCCGCTTAGAAACGCCCATATTTGTGTTATAAAGGTTTGTAATCTCATATATATAGATACTCTACTTCAAATTTTGGCAACTTTACTGTGTCAAATTGCCATACCAGGAAAAACATTTTTAGTCTACAAATTGCCTAAAAAATTTTGAAGAATTAAGATGAAAAATAAAATAAAAAGCTAAGAAGCACAACATCCGAAAATATGCTAAATGGAAAGTTTGCTATAATTTAAATTTAGATACCAGACATATTGTAGAAATACCTAACTGGAAGAAAAAAACTTTTTGTTATAAACTAAGTTGTTTGCTATTTGCAGTTTTATTTTCACAATGAAGAAATATAGTATTTAAAATATTAACATTTTTACTTTCATACTATTCTTTTGTTGCTATATTTATGACAAGCATTTGCGTTTGACAGATTGTGAACTTTGTAAAGAAAAATAATGATTTTTGAACACGCCCTCAAAACAAACCCTGGCTACGCCTATGACATCACAAATTCATTTGCACGAAGGAAACGCTTATGAATATTCTGGAATGTGAAGACTGTGTGTGTATATAAGTTATCAAAACGGTTTGTCCTCATTTTGGAAGCTGTAACAAGCAAAATGTTGGACTGTCTCATTTTAATTTTAGATTGATATTTCATTTTTTATTAATGTGTTGTATGTATATTTTATTAGATTTTACTAGTAGGATGTAACAATTTAAAGACATTATTTATATCTATATTCAGTGAACAGTAATTTTTTATTTCTTTGTTAAAAATTGGATAAAATGTTTATTTTTTTATTCTAGGCCTATATGAAGCCTATCAGTAATTTTTATCTTCTAATGCAATGCTATTTCGGAACAGTAGCAATATAATTACTAATATTAAATTGGAATTGTTTGTTGATCAGTTTGAGTTAAAAGGGAGAGAAATTAAACTACAAAGTTTCACTGTTAGAAGTATTTTTTAAAGTATGATTTATTGTGTGAAAGGGGCACGAGACTTGAGGCCTGCAGCGATGCTCTCAGAAAGAGGGAGGCGGCATTATATTGATAGCCCAGAGAGGGGGCAGATTTTCAAATGCGCCTCTGTCGAATGGTGGATGCATTGGTAGCCTTGTTGGGATTCTTTTCTTCGAACTAAATACTGATCACTCATTCACATTCAACTGAATTAAATAAGAAAAAGTGCTCCAAAATAAAAATATATAAATAAATAGGCGTGTGCATGTGTTTTTTTTTTGAGCGTGCGTGTGTGTGTGTGTGTGTGTGTGTGTATGCGTTGGTAGAAGAACATAAGCTGGAGGAAAGTGTTGAGTTTGGTCGATCGGTTTGTCGTACATCCCTTGACGATTCGATTCCGATCCGATTTATAATTTAGAATTTGACGTGTGTGTGTGTGATGTCTGTGAGTGCGTGCGTGTTTGCGTCAAGTTGTGTCGGTGTGCGCTTTATAGACTGTCAACACAAATAAAATTACGCTGTTTGATGTGCAAAATTTTTTGTTTGATATATAAACGCATTTCTACAAATATTTTAATCCTAATAAACAAAATCGCTTTTTTACGAAGTAGCAATCAAATCTGTTACTGTTTGATAATGATAACAAAACAAACACTTTTCCAAGTTACTATATTTTATATAAAATTGTTAAACAAATTCGTGCAATTTCAAAAAGAATCATACATACATCCATTAATTCTGGATTAAAAGGTCTGATGGTTTTATTTTTAAATTATCTCAAATGCCGGTATCTACCTGATTCAATTCTGCGCACTGCTGTTAGCAACAAGATTGTCACATCACAGAATCACATCTAGAATCCAGCGTCTTTCTCCAAAACATTTTCTCAGTTACTGGCTTCACTTGTCACCTGCTCTCCAACGTTCACCTCGCGATGTTAATGACACGTTCCATCGGATGTTCTCATTTCCTGCTCCTTTTAACCATCCCAGCATTGTTGGCTTGCACTATAATATGTTTCTAATGTATTTATACGTGCTTCTAACTGAAAAAAACTGAAACCTTTGATAGTTTCGTTTTTATTAATAATTGATTTACACTCACATGTGTATGCGTTGTTGCTCTGCACGTATAGTTTGAAAACGTTTGTGAGTTGTGGTTATTTGTGGTGTTTTTGTTTCACTCATTAATTGGTCAGCTGTCTGATCTGAATTATCATGTTTTTCTATCTTCGCAATCATGTTTTTGTATCTTCATCATCATCACTTGTTTGTATCATCATTGGTATCTATGCTCACATGTACGCATCGTCGTCTGCCTGTAGAGCAGAGTACATACCTTTCGGATGATTGCAAAAAATTTGTGGTTTTATGAAATTCACCTGACTATTTCAATTTTTACTATCAAAATCTTCAAGTTAGGAAGCACCTTTTACTTTCATAATTTCATCATCAGGCCATTTTCATTTTTCTATAATTTTATACTTTCCTCATCTTCTCATTATCATCGTCTTCATCGTCGTCGTCATCATCTTCATCTCATTATTATCATTCTAATTTTTATCTTCCTATCATTTCATTTCTCCATCTTCTTCATCTTCTTTTCCTCCTACACGTAGCATGCACCGGTCAAAGCAGGGATGTCATAGCTTAATTGATGTAGCGCTTTATTTCGTGCTGTTGAAAGCACAAGAAACTATAATGGTCCCCCGTTCACCCGCTGTTGTTGTTGTTTTGTTGTTGTTGTTGTTTTGTTGATGTTGTTTTGTTGTTGCTGTTTTGTTAACAAGGATGTTGTTTTGTTTTAATAATGCATAAAACCTGTTTGTTTGAACATGATCAGTGGACAGAGCTTTACAGGAGAAAATACTGAAACCACTTATTAAACTGTAATTCTGATTGACTATCAAATTCTTAATTAATTCGGCAAACAACCAAAAGGTAATACTTTAAATAATAACCTCAAGAAGTTTGTATTTAATTTATATTGATGAAATTTTTTGATGAGTGATGCCATTTATTACAACAAATAAAATCACTATTCCTGCAGCACATGCTCAGAATCTTTCTCAACTTCATCATCACCATTCTTTTTTTCAACCCCATTTTCTTCGTCCTCACCATTCTCTGTTTCACCATCATAAAAAATTAGTTTAGTTTAGTTAGTTAAAGCCATCTGTGGTTTCCCAATTGGAACGCCATGAGAGCCAGGACGCGTTATGAAAATTTATTACATTGGTAAAATATTTGAGGAACTATCATGTTAGAAAATACAACACATTTCCTCTGCATCGCGACTTTTAAATGTTATTTTTGTCAGCATCTCTCAGTATAAATATTTAAAACAAAAAAATTCCATGCAAATCCCCGCAATATTTTGACGATATTTCGAAATAATCTTCTCAAAAATATCGGCAGATGTCAGCTCAAGCACCACATACAACACATCCGTAATTATTATTACAAACACGAATACACAAACACTTTTTACGGAGACACACACGCATGCGAAGACGCCAACACAAAAGTACCTGATCAAACATCAGACGCAAAAACCCACAACGTTAATACTCGGCGCTTAGCGTATGCGCAATGTGTTCGCCATGCTGTACGCTGGAAGCTTTAATTGGGTATTGGCTTCCTTCTCTCTCCTCTTTCTCTCTCTCTCTTTCTTTCTCTCTCTCTCTCTCTCTCTCTTTCTAGTTTTTACTTTTTTTTCTTCTTTTCTCTGGTTCACTCTCCAAAGCCTTTTAATTATTTTTTGTAAATATTTAAACAAATTTTCATTTTAATGTGTGTGTCTGTTGTTTGTTATTTTTTATGTTGAAAACATGTGTATATCAGTATTTTGCATTATACATGGGATAAAAACATTCAGATATATGCAATTGCATGTTGTTCTGTTCATATGGAGTGAACGAGGCAATGAAGGCAACTGGCCATGCGTGAACAGGCTGAAAAACAGATGCATAATTAATTGTTCACAGTTCATTCCTTTGTTCATTCGTATTCTCATTTGTTGTCATTCTTTAATATTATTAATTTATTCAATCTTATATTTTATCATTTTTTTAATATTATTTGGTTACAAAAATTTGTGTTTACACGAGGCTTTAACATTTAAATGAGGCACCAATCATGTGCTTTCGTACACATGCTTATTTGAAGAATTATTTGATCCCAAAACACATATACATACATAGAAAAACGAGTCGTATTTGTTTTATATATGGATTTTCGAAGTTAACATAAAAAAACCTGCAAAGCATACACTCATATACCAAAACATACACATACAAAACCATACACAACATACACAAACGCATGCGAAGACGTAAATTACACACACGAACAAAGCAACATACAAAACATACACTCGCACATACAAACATAGGTAGTGATACAAAAGTGCTCTGATGCACTTAGTCCCAGCACATTTGTGTACGTATAGCTTAATGGACTGCCATACGACGAAACATTATAATATCTTGCCAACCTGTGCCATAGAACAAAAATAATTGTATGTTTGTTTCTATGTAAATACATGTTCGTACTATGTGTAACTATGTAAGTTTGTGATGTTTGTTTGTTTATTCAAATATCTATTTGTTTTGTCTATACGTGCATACAACACACACATACAATACACTACACAAACACACACACAATTGTTGACACATCAACAAACTTATTCATAACCTCATCCATCACATCATCAAAAATGTTGAAAGCTGTGTTAAGTAAAAACGTCAACAAGCATCAGCAAAATATTTTAATTCTAATAGGCAATGACATTAACATCAATAGCATCAATAACATCAATATAATCACCAATAACGTCACCGACATCACCAACATAATCATCTGCAACCATAACAACATCATCAGCCTCACAAATGGCATCATTAACATCAGTAATATCAAAACAGCATCATTTTTATCATCCTCATTATCATCATCACGAGCGCGTCTACAACAACATCATATCGACAACAACATCATCAACAACAACATCAACAACAACAACGTCATTATATCAACGACATCATCATCAACAACATCATCAACAACAAGTTGTCGTAGTAGCACTCATGTTATGACTATATGGAGCCATCAATTACAAAGAAATAATACTCACTCCGCGTATTTTCGATTCTTTGTTTCTAATCTCTGTGGACATGACTTCTAATGCTTTAGATTTCTATGCGAGTGAAAATGTGTTGTTATCACGTTTTGTTTGTTTGTTTGTTTGTTTGTTCGTTCGTCCATTCGCTCGTTCATTTGTTCGTTCGTTTGTCAATTCGTTCGTTTTTCCGTTCATTTGTTTGTTTTTCTGTTTGTTTATTTTTTGTTTGTTTGATGGTATATCTCCTAGTATTTCTATGTATCAAGCGATCGATCAAACATAAGAATTTTATTAAGTACTGCAAATGTAATAACAGATTCTTTAAATTTGTTTGTCATCAACACTTTCATTAAACATAAACGTTGTAATAAGTGTGTCGTCGATACTTTTAAAAAAGGGAGAACTTTAAAAAAATGTGTAATGCCAAAAAATAGTCATCAGTTTTGGGTCACGGCCAAAACTTTTGCACTGGGCCACAAAATGTTTCTTGGTGACCCTGCTTCTACCAAGAAATGAACAATAGATGGAGCAATACCTGTTCAAAATATCAGTTTTTTCGGAATAATAATCACATTTGAACCGTTTGTATTTAGTTATTGATATTTTTAATTAATGGCATTATACTTATCTGTTGTTGATGTTATTGTAATGTAATATAATGTAATACTTGTAATGTTTTTTGTAACTTCTGTTCATTCATCTTTTTTGTTCTTTCTGAAGATGCAACTATATGTAAAATTTTTAAATTATATGCATGTATGTGATTAGGTTCTATGAGAATGTGCAAGATTTTTCAAATATATATTTTTAATCTATCCGTGATGATCAAATAAAATAAAATATTCTTATTATTAAACGCTACAAAAATTTTTCTCATTCATCCACCTCTCAACTACTAACTCATCGACTTACTAGCTAAAATTTATATTACGTCACGCATCTGTTCGGCCGTTCTCGAAAATTCGCGTGCTAGAAGACATCAAAATCAGACCGTGGCTTTCTTTGTCTTTCTACCCGTCTTTCAATGTACTTTTGTCCATTCGTTTGTTTGTTCGTTTGTATGTTTGTCTGTGTGGATCGTTTGTTTGTTTGTCTGTTTAGCCATTCATTAGATTATACAATTTTGTTTGATTGCACAGTGTTCTAAACAAGCACCACAAATACATAAGAAACATTGACACACATGACTTTCGATATTTATCCAAGTTCATTCCATTTAGCATCATGTTCGATGGAGAGGCACACGCAGCCAAGTGCAAGAGGGCAGAAATAAATACCAACGTATCACATATCCGCACGCACAGGCGCACACACACAAACACACGCACACTTCACTATACTTCCATACACGCACGCACATCACATGCATACACTATTTTTTAAGCATATGCTTAAATAAAAATGTACACAAACTCACGTCATATATACACATAAACACCGACACACACACACACATACACACACACTCCAACCATGAGCGTGTATATGAAGTACACAGTACGCGTGTATGGAGAGTCATAAAATTTATACGTGATTCACTTTATAAATATACAAATCTGTTTATACATACACAAATGAAGATACAAGCATACATACATACATACATACACATACATTAGATATGTTTTTTTTAGACTTGAACATATACATAGTTGCATATGTTTACACATACAACATATTCGTACATACAACTCATACTATACGCATACATATACGCATACATATGCACATAAAAACAAATACACAATAAAAAAAGTAAAAAACAAAACCATTAAATATTTCTTTAGAAAAATAATCATTCATACCAAGTGAAACGCACACAATTAGACTATCATGATATACAAACACAAATATAAAAAGAACGACAAACATACAAACGCCAAAAATCCAAGCAAAAATACAAAAAAACACATACCCAATCAAACATACAAACATGCAAACAAACAAACACACAGATATATAAATGGATATACAAACACGTATCTTGAATATAAAGAAGTTTTTGTGTAGCATGCGAGGTCTTGTCATCTGTCCCGTTGAGAATAAAGGCAGGTCGTAAAAAATAATAAAATAATAATAACAAATAAATAAATATAAAATAAATATATTAATATTTAAAATATATATGCATAAAAAAGATTTACAAAAGTTAATAAATATGATACATAAAATACGTTAAATAAAACTTAAATAAAGGTATCTGCATAACTAGAACTTTATAGTTCACAAAATCTCAACCATTAATGACAACCATTCAACATTAAAGACAACCGTTATACCATTCAACAATTTTATATATCCGACAACACAGGCAAGATCAAATTGCAACAACGACCATAATGAATTTGATGCCTTTGCTGACGTAACGGCTAGAAAATTTATTGCTCCAGGGTTGGCAATTATTTTAAATGACGGTTAGAATTATGTAAAACAATAAAATAAAAAGCATGACAAACATCAGTAAAAGAAACATTTCTATTTGATAACGACAATGACATGAACTACTAATTTCAGTGTCGTTAATGACTAAGAACCTCAACAACAATAAAATGTCACCAGGTTTGGTTTCAGAATAGACGAGCGAAATGGAAAAAGCGCAAGAAGACGACAAATGTGTTCAGATCGCCAGGCTCCCTTTTGCCACCCACGTGTCTCTCGCCGTTCACCGCCTCCATCAACGATTCCTTCTTCAACTTTGATCCAACTTTGGCGCGCA
This sequence comes from Helobdella robusta, assembly GCF_000326865.2. Taxonomy (NCBI): domain Eukaryota; kingdom Metazoa; phylum Annelida; class Clitellata; order Rhynchobdellida; family Glossiphoniidae; genus Helobdella; species Helobdella robusta. Next base: position 552,760 of record NW_008704902.1, read on the forward strand.
ACGGCTGGGCGACATCATCCATGATATCTGGCAACGGTGGGAACGCAGGCAACCATCTTCATCCTCATCATCATCATCCTCATCACTACCAACTAGCCACCCATCCACATCATCACAACGGACATCAGGGAAATTTGTTGGGATCAGTTATGATGAATCCCATGGCAGGACCGGTCACACATCCTCACAATCCTTTTTCATGCACATCCGTTCCTCCATTCCCAATTTCAAGGCAGATGACGCCTCTCTCCTGCATGACACAATCGCACATCGCCAGCAACAGCAACGGAAGTAGTAGCAGTAGCAGTAGTAGCAGTAACAGCAGTAGCAACAATAGCAACAACAGTTCGCTTCTCAACAATAATAACGCCAATACCAACAATTCATCGAACAACAACAATCTCGGTCCAGTACTATCAAGTCAGCAACAGCAACAACCTTATTGTATAGGAATGCAGCAAACAGGCTCCCCCGAGGACAACGGGATGTATGCTGGCATGTACGTGGACTCACCCAACAGCCAGCAACAACAACAGCTGGCAGCGTACGGACAACAACCTCATCAGCTGGCTGTTGACAATCCGGAAGATGTTTGGCGTGGAAGCAGCATTGCCGAGTTACGGCGTAAGGCAATTGAACACACTGTGTCCATGACTGGCATGATGGCTGGATATCGGTGATGTGTAGTGTTTCTATCTGCATGAGTTTGAATGTTTCTATTTGTACGTGTATGCCTGATTATTTGTTTGTACCTATAATGCGTTTGTTTGTATGATCGTGTACTTGTTCACCGCCCTTTGTGAACTGTCTTTAACCTCTAACGCGAGTACGTAAGTAAGTTCGTGTGACTGCCGTTGAATCATGAATATCAAATGTGTTCGTACTGTGTACAGTTGTGACGTAATCGATAAGTTGTGTTTCTCTTTAGTTAATCAATATGTTGCACGATATATAAAAGAACCTTTACATTGATTCAATGAACATTTTACTTCCATTCTCATTTCATTAAAAAAATTGCCATTCTATACCGAGGAGGCGGTTAATATTTTATAAAATTTGTAATTGTTTGTATGATTGCGACTGGATGTGTGGTGCGTGTCTATGTGCATGCCCTGATGACATTGTCAAACAAAATCACTGATGTATTTCAATTAACATCATTTCATTTGATCAACTCTACTATTAACTGAAAATTAGTGTTTACTTTTTTATAGTTATTATTATTTAGTTTGTTTAAAAAATGTTTGAAAACGGCTTCGAAATCACGTAAAAATAAACAATATATATATATATATATATATGTTTATATATATACTAAATTAAAGATTGCATCACGTAGTTTAGCAGTTTATGGACCAAGGCATTGGAATGAACTTCCATATTTTTTGCGCCGGTCTGGTCTGACACTTCCCCAGTTCAAAAGTCAATTGAAGACATATCTTTTTTCCTTGCAAAAAATTGCCATAGTTGTAAAACGCCATGAGAATGTTTTTAATAGGCGCTATATAAATGAATATATATATATATATTTTTACCAGCATATATATATATATATACATACTGGACGAACTACACAAGCATCAAATAGCTATTTGTTAAAAGTTCTTTAATAGTTGATGAAGAAAGATGACCTCAAACCTCATTTCTTCAATTCAAAAGAAATAAAACAAAACAAATTTTTAGTTTAAAAAAAATAAATAAATTTTATTTTATTCATCATAAAACTAAGCAATGGTTCGTAATGGTGACGACCTTTCAAAAGTTGGTTATGATGAATGAATTCTTTGCAAGAGAAACTGAAAAATAAAAAAGTGTGTACATGGGTATACTGACATTAACATGATAGGGTTATGGATAAAACGAACGGACACACGTTTCCGAACGCAAATACTCAAAACTTATTAATCCTGGAAAATTGTTTATTGACTCAATACAAATCTCTTTTTATTAATCAATCAAAGAATTAAGTTGATCAAAATTAATGAACGTATTAAAAAAAATGATGATATAAGAAAAGTTAACAATTAACCAAAGAAAATGAGTGATAAAAAAAAGAATTTGATGTTGGAAATCACAAATAAGGCACAATGATGTCATTTGGTATTTATATCTTCGGTCATTTTTCAATTTATGAACATTTCATAATTGTTTAAAAATAATCTTTAATATCGACAAAGAATCATTAAAATCATATTTCAGAGAAAAAGTAAAAGTAATTAATTATTAATTAAATAAATAAACCGAAGACCAGAATACAAAAATTAAAAAATAATCAAATGAAAGAACAATAATGAGTAAACATTAAAAAATAAAATTAATAACCTAATTAGCATAAAACATGATAAACAAAATTTATTCAGAATTGGAAAACTTATCCAGAAACTTCTTAAAATACGGTGACCTGTATGCTCCTATGGCAACCAGAACAAGAGCATAGAACAATATTACGAAAATGAATTTATTTCTTTGGTACCATGATGGCTCTCTTCTGTTTATTCAAATAAAAACAAAACATCAAACACAAACCTTTCAACATGTCAAAAATAAAATAATCGTATCTCAAATAAAATTGAAATTTTGGTAAAAACGGCAGAACACTATACCACACGCCTGCTCAATACTAACTGTACTCTTAGCATCCCTATCAACATTAGCTTAACTTGAATTATTACCATATTTACCACAATTTATCATAATTAGTTATTTCTATTTTTAACCAACATGCCCAGCAGTGAGTAGTAACAAAAACCCCAAGAAATAAGATACTGTTTAGTACCAACAACAACCCAAAAAAAAACAAGATACTATTTGTTGACCAACATCGCCAACCCAATCATCTTCATAATCATCATTATCGTCGTCAACATCAAAAAAACCATCATCTTCGTCACCATCATCATTATCCTCATCAGTTTACTAACTTCAAGTACTTATCTCTCGAGGCATAGACCAGTAGGTACTTAACCCTAACGAACTCATCATCAGTAACAATGTAGTACTTCTCCGGTATCTCCCCGCCTATACTGCCGTCTATGTGTGAACGGCTCTTATCTTCTGCTGAGAATTTTTTTTGAAGACATTGGAATAGATGACGAACGTGCAACTATTTAGTCATTATGGGAAGATATTTTATAAGAAACTTTTGAAAAAGAATTTCAATTTTATTAACATTTAATGAAAGCATGCAATTTTAGGTTATCACAATGCAATATACAATGCAATATACATAAATCCAAACACAAGCAAACACACACACACACGCACACATGCACGCACACATACACACTCGCGCGCGTACAAACACATATTTGTGAAAATAAATTTTGTATTATCTTAAGGTAAATATTTTGCAATTGGTTACTTTGAGTTTTGCACTTGACAGATGGATCATCAATAATCTCACACACTGCTACACAACTCAATCTATTAAGTAATAATTCAGTGAAAAATATAATTCAATATCATAAATTAAAAATACAACTAATAGGAAAAAATAACAAATGAACTTCTACTAAAACAGCAATGCAAATCACAATAAAAATGAAATGATATAGTAGCAATACAAATAACCAAGATAGCAGCAAACAAAAATGGCAATGATATACAAAATAACATTAACTAAACCTGGATCCCATGCAGCTGCTTGGCCAACCATGCCCATATGGTGAATAGTCCAGACTTACTGACAACTCACTGGATAGATAGGAGCCATTACCAAACAAAGAATTCTGATTTTATATGGTATAGCAGAGCAATAATCAGGCTATGTTTAGAATTCGTTAAAACAAAAGTATAATGAAACATGTTACATAATGATAATAGGTACAAATTAAAGTTAGGTTATTTCAATCACTCCAGAATCATCAAACCAAAAGTACTTTATTCAGATTTGCTTTTAAACCAAAATGGAGAATGGAGTGAAAATTTTCCAGCTTGCTTCCATGGTAACCATAGAAAACGTTTCTATTATTGCGCAATGTCTCAAATCTTTCATTACTAAGAGCTGAATGTTCGACGGAGAATATGTATGTGGGAGGTGATGTCTCAAACGTGTAGCATGCTTTCTCTCGAATTTCTGAGAACTTGTTAGTTTCATTCAAAATTATCATTTAACATAATTAAGTTCAAAATAGTATTGAGAAACAAATTTACAAAAATGAAAAAATAATTTTTAAGAAAAGGAACAAGTTTTAGAGAAAAATATAATCTAACTATATCCCAAAATTAAATAAATTTTTTAACAAATAAACCGTATAAGCAGCATCTTCAGTTTTATGTTTCATTAATATTTAATATATATATATATATATATATATATATATATATATATACTTTACAACATAATATAAACTATAAAATAAAGTCATGAAGAATACAAGTTCATTTTTAGCATCTTAAAAAATTTGACTAAACTTGCTCACCACTTGCATATCGCAAGATTTGATGATAAATTTCTTTGAATTGAAAATCCAGGAAAGTAACTTCAATATTTTTACATCAAGTTGTCCTTCTCTGTTCAAGTATGATTTCATCTTTTTTATTTTTGCAACATCTTTTTTCTATTAAATTAAATATAGAAAAAATAACAAACTGATTGATCTGGCCAATCTATAACAATCTTCAAAAAGGCATACTCTTTAATCAAACTCAATGATTTGTTCTTTATATTATATATCCATTTATTTCTATTCCATTTATCTCTATTCTTTATTTATCATTATCCACTCAAAAAATGACTACTACAACAGAGAATCAACGATTAAAAAGCATATTAAATTAAACTATTAAAGTATTACCAGTATCAATACAACACAATAAAGTGAATAAATGAATCAATGGATGAACCTACCAAACCATCAAAATCTTTCTCAAATTTGGACCCAAGGCCATCATCAACAAAAACATCACGGACAATGTAGGGAGGAGGAAATGGTCTGAGAACTGTATCGTGCCTGTAACTGGAGAGAGCTGCGACAAATAAGCTAAATAAAAAATCAAAAGCCAGTAAGTCTTTCTTTATCTGTTTCCTGAGCGCAACGTCCGAAATTTCATCACCCATTCTTGTCGCCTATTTTGAAAAAATCTTAAACTGAATTATAAAAACTAATCAGCATATTAGATGACGAAACGGCTGATTATCGTAACGAAATGGTTTGCTTTAAAAATGATTTGCTTTAAAATCAATTTTTAATTATGTTATTTAGATGTTTTCAATATTATCTTTTTTTACCATTGAATTTTGACAAGAAATTGGAATGAAGCGTTTGAGCTGGCTGTTAATCTACAAGCGATTAAACCGTATTTTGGAATTTGTAAGTTTTTACTGTGAAAAAATAATTTAGTAAACCTAATGTTAATAAATTCATACTGCATTGGACGCATTGAGTTTATGTAGTAAAAAATATATTGCCAATCAGCCGAAAGAACATGTTGATTATTAATTAACACGACTTGATATCACTTTTAAAAAATCAACATACGTGTGCATGTTGTTTCTACTACTCTAAATTTTTTTTGAAAATTTGTCCTATACGTTACAATTTCGTTGAATTAAAATTTTATAACAGAGTCTGTTAATTTTTGCTAATGTCGTCTGAGGAAGTCATCTTTGTTATTATTTATTTTTTATTTGTATTCTGCTTAGTGGCTCCGACCACAGAAATCATATCTGCAGGTCTGACCATACAAAACATGTTTGCAGAATGTTTGGGCAGTGAACAAATGGATTTCATTGGCTACCATATGAGGAGGACGACTCTGACCCTTATCATACACTCCTTTCTGCCTTTAGGTTATTTTGTTTTTTGTATTCAAATGAATTATGTTCCCCCATTATTATGTGTCTATCAGTGACAAATATATCATTTGAAGAAGTCATCAGTGATTTTGCTCTGGCAATGCAAAAAAGAAAATATTTTATTTAATTTTGTTCACAATGACTCCTTTAATGATCAACTTAACAACATTTTTCAAAAAGATAAATAGAGAACGTTATACATATAATTCAATTTCGACAATATTTTAATTTTTCATGATCAATGGTTTAATGTTTTTTTTCTCTAAAATAAAAAAATTAAATGTTTTTTCTTAAATGCATTCAAATTTAACTTTGTTTATCCAAAAATCTTATATTTATTCAAAAACTAATATAAAAATGATAGACATATAAAGTCGTAAAGGGCCCGAATCCTAAATAGCTTAGGGCCCCTAATAAAATGTCTACATAGATTAAAAATGTTTACTGTTTGTGTTATGTAGTTTAGTCTCAACTCTCAATTTTAATATAATATAATAATTAATAATAATAATTTGATGAAAATTTTTTTCACTTTATTGTGACTGGTTGGTTGGTTGGTTGGTTGGTTGGTTGGTTGGTTGGTTGGTTGGTTGGTTGGTTGGTTGGTTGGTTGGTTGGTTGGTTGGTTGGTTGGTTGGTTGGTTGGTTGGTTGGTTGGTTGGTTGGTTGGTTGGTTGGTTGGTTGGTTGGTTGGTTGGTTGGTTGGTTGGTTGGTTGGTTGGTTGGTTGGTTGGTTGGTTGGTTGGTTGGTTGGTTGGTTGGTTGAGGCATATTGTAATGTATTTATTAGGAATTGAATTATGGCATGTGTTTGTTTGCTTCAGTTCACGACAGAGCTGACAAAAATCAATTCATTTGCAAATTATATAATTGTAATATAATATAATTTATAATAAGACTGTACTCAGGTTGAACATCTGAATAAGACATCAGTATTCAATTGAAATATTGATCCATTCTGCAATGCATATTAATCATAATCCAGCATCAAACCATTTTGTATCTTATCCTCTTCTCTCAGACATTATATTAAATCAGAAAAATTATAACAATTGTTTGCATTAATATTCATATAAATAAAATTAAAATATCAAATAGGTTTTGTCACTGGCTTCACAATTATTTCGCCAGAGGGAATAGACTTGTTTATTCTAGACAGTTTTGGAAAAATTTGGTGTCTGTTTTCCATACTCTGCTGCTTGTTTTCTTTCATCTGCGTGCTGTTTGCACTGTATTGGTTCAACTCAAACTGGAATACTCATCCAATTTCAAGACGTTTGGGTAATTTAACAGTTGAAGGGGAAGGCTGGAGATCTGTGGCTTCATCTGTCAACATTGAATTCAGAAGGTTTGATAAGTTCACCACAGGCACACATAGGTGAGTCTTTGCTACATTTGTAGTTGGTTCAGATATGTAATGCAATTTTTATAGTAATTGTTCTTGACATTCAACATTGTATTTGTCATTGATTTTCAAACATTTTTTTATGTCCCAGTTGATAATTATGAACAAAAGTTGAATAAGTTATTTTAATTTCAATCACCTGTTAATGATATTATTTGACAAACAACTCACCAGTCGAAGGCTCATCGTGACAGACACGTGGCTCATCATGACCTCCACGTACACCATCCAGATTGCCAGGCAGGCAGACACCCACCTTGCCATTGTGGGCAGTGAGAATCATGACATGCATTATGAGAGGTCAACTGGAGTTCAGGTGCTCAACATCATGGTTACCAGTGCTGACCACAGGGTCAAACCATTCAAAATTAGGTTCCATTGTTGTATTCCATTGTTATATTTTATTATTGAATTTGGTGTGTTGGTTGTTTATGTAATTTGCAATTTTAATTATTTATAATCTGTTGTTCTAAAATTTAAGGCTTATATTCATTGAAATAACTTAATATCAATTTTAAATATAACGTTTGATAAATTTTCATCAGACTTATAGCTACAGAGTACAATGATTTAAAAGATAAACTACAAAGTCCCATCTTAAACCTACGAAACATCGTTATTCAACAATCTCTGTCAGATCAGTTTGTGGAGGCTTTTAAATATGAAGTCAACAGGAATCCAAGATATCGTCTGCCTAGGAACATGGTTGTAAAAGTTCATTCGTTTCTTTAGTTTTGAGTAAAATATCTTAATAGAATTTATATTTTCAGATTTTTTTTTCAATTTTTATATTTAAATAAACTTCTTTGTCATGATTTCAGAATTTTTTTGCTATCCTTTATTGAATAGATAAAATAATTCTTTGATAATTCAAACTAGGAGGTCGAAAATTGCATAGGCTGCATGCAAGTCATATCCAACGTCAAATTGCAGAAATGCTGCTTAGATCTGCCTCAAGGAGAGGAGCAAGATGGACAGCATGGCAACAATTTTTCGCAGCAAGCATGCCAGAGTTGCATGTGCAGACCGATGTGGTGTCTCGAATGCATGGGCAAGTGGTTCGCGAGTCGGCAGGATCAGAACCAGCCAGAGACCTGGCTCTCGAGTAAATCTCCGTGCCCAACATGCAGGTCCATCTTCTGCATGCTCGATATCTGCCTTATTAGTGATTAAATGTTTTGTTTTTCCAAATGCTCTACATTATAATAACTACTTTTGTTACCACTACCACTTAACATTACTGATACTTTGAGTTAATAGTTTTTTTGTTTCATTTTATATTGTTGATGCAGGTTTTTTGTTAACTTACTTATTATTCATAAGTGGTTATTTATTTTATATACTAATGCTCTAAACATTTTTTTATTTCAATTTGCAAAAATTTGTTTTTGTTATATGTTTTTGCACGTTTCATTTGATTGTCTATCTTGTTTTTTTAATGTTGAAAATAAATTGGCATTCGTCCAACAAGCTGATAAATGCTTTCCATTGAATCAGCGCCTAAAAACTGTTTTGCACTCATAGGCGTAGTCAGGATTTTGTTCTTAGGAGTAGGGTTGTGTTCAAATAACATAGTTATTATTCCAAACTCTGACAAACACTCAAATATAGCAGCAAAAGAATAAAAATGAAAAAATGCAAATGTACTAAATGTAAATATACTAAAAAATATTAGTTTTTATTATAAATATTAAATTATGAATAACAAAATTTAATTTATAACAGTTAATATTATAATAGTTTTAACACAAATATAATTATAAATATCTTGTATGTAGGTATGGGGTAGAAATTTTGTATGTAGAGTATGTATAAAGTGGCTATATAAATAAATATATATATGTGCTATAAGTATATTGTATTAATTAGTATACGTTATAAGTTCATCAAGTTATATAATTGTATACATGTAGTATATGCGTGTAACTAAATATATATATATATATATATATATATGGCTTCTTCAATTTATATGTAGATATATAAATATATTTATATCGTAGAACATATAAAGAAGAAGCATATAACATATAAGTTTATTATATGAATATTTGAAATAATATTAAGGTTTCAATCAGAAACGCCCATCACTGAAAAGTAAAAATAAACAGACGTTAATGGCTGCTCCAGCAATAGTGTAATCCTCTAATAGATGAAGTGAAGTTATTTTTAACTTTTATTTGTTAAATATTCGTATTGTTATTAATTGTAAAAAAAAATAAAGAAACAAATTACTTTGTAAATAAAAAGTTAACTTGAACGTAAGTTTTTTTTAATATTTAATATTTTTTAATTTTAACTAAGAAATATAAATTTTTTTATTTTGACAAAATAATTAATGATTACCATTATTAATAATTAATTAAATCATTACAAAAAAAATGGAAAAATAAATTCTAAATTAAATTAAAAATTTAAAAAAAATTAAAGAAAATTTGTTTGGGAACTGAATTTTACTGTTTTGTTTGTAAATTTTTTCAATAACTATTAAATTTAAAAAATAATATGTTTAAATTTTTAAAAAATAAATATAATTTATCAAATTAATAATTACTTAATTATTAATTAATCAAATTTAAATTAGAATGAAATAGTTATAATTTATTTCATTCAAATTTAAATTTGATTAATTATTATTATAATTATTTAATTAATTCTGTTTATTTACCATTATTCATTCACATGATGCCATATGTCAGATCATATTAAAAAATGACCTATTGATAAAATTTTTTTATATTTATTTGTTTATTTATTAAAAAATTATTTTATATCATACATGTCATAACCAAACTTGACATTAGTATTCAAAGTGATCTAATTACAGTGATAATTGTTAAATGTACACTTATTGATTAATTTTTTCTATAGAATAAAGTATAAATTATACAATTATAGTATAAAAATATAAATAATTCATACATTATCTATTTTATAACATTTGATTTAAATAAATTCTGAACTGAATATAATACTTAAAATTGAAACTATGATGATATTTTAATGATGTAGCACTCTCCATCTTTTCCTTATCTTTTCAGATTTTTGTTTGCTAAATTTGAAATCATTCCATTCTGATGATGGCAGATTCTCTTATTAACACTACAAATCATGCCATCCAGACTCTACATTTAACTAGTAAGTGACTAATTATGTCTATGAACATTTTTTTACATATTTTTTATCTTTGTTGATTTCTAATTTTATCAGATTTTCTTTGTTATTTACAACAAAATTAGCTAATACAAATTTAAATTTAATCAAAATTTTTTACTAATATATTTATTATCTATTAAAATTAATTAATTTATTTATTTCTAATTTCAGTAAAATCAGCTACTTTTAGCACTGCTCACAGCAAAAATGTATTATCATTAATGAAGCCAGACCCTTACGTTCAAATCATCCAAGATGATCGACAGTTGGAAACTAACGTGGCTCACAAAACTACTAAACCTATCTGGAATAAATTGTTTAAAATGTAGTTTCTTAATATTTCATAATTTAATTTCTTAATTCTTGTTTGTTTAAACTTCTCATTATTTCTAGCATTTTGAGATATTTGATTCGGAAGTTTTTTTTTCATTGCCTATGCAATGCTTCAAATTGCTTATCTCTGTGCTACTGTTTGCATGAAAAATTGATAATGTTAATAATTTTATGTTGTAAGTCTGTATCTATGTCATCAGTAATTTAAAGTATATAGTATAGAAGGTTTCATTCTAAGAAAAATTCTATATAGTTTACACACACACCACCACATACACATACACGCAACACACACACACGTGTGTGTGTATATATGTATATATATATATATATATATATACATATATATATATACATATATATATATATATATATATATATATATATATCCAGCTGTAACTATTTCTTGCATTTTTGCATAAAAATTTAATATACTAAAATTTTGATTAGATATTTTTGTTTGATTTATAGTTTAGATGAAACTTTTTATTTAAATTATACTGCTCTTGTTATAAATTTTTAATCACATAATAATGAAGAATAGTAAAGAAAGAAAAAAAATAATTGTATCACTCTGTTTCTGCCCACCCAGCAACATAACACAGTTGAGTAAGATCTACATAAAGGTGATGAACAAGTGTCAGTTTCGTAATGATGCTCTTCTAGGGCAGGGCAAAATTGACATCCCGTATCTTCTTAAGTTTCACAATGGAAAATGTTCGTCACATTGTTATCACTACTGTTGTAAATGTTATTAGAAGTATTATTATTATGTTGAGTGGATTTTGTTGCCTATTTGTTTACAACTTTTTTTTCATATTTTTGGTGATAATTATTTGATTCTATCCTAATTGTCATTCCTCTAAATAAACTGATCATTTTTAGTTGTTGCCAGATTTTATTCATCTATTTTTTTAACACTATTGCTGCTGTTACTTATAGTTACTACTTCCTCTCTGTCGTCATTGTTATTAGTCTAGTACTACCATCGCAATACAACCAGTAAAACTGGTTTTATCCCTGCCATACAACAGTGCAAGACCTCAACCACACAGTGGAGTTGAAGACTGATTCAGAAGGTCATGGTCAGATTGTGATGGGGACTCTTCAAGTGCATCTGGATGGCATTAAGTTTGACACTGTTGTCGGTCTATCAGGTTGGTGTTAATATTTTGTTATTCTTTAAACCCGTGTACCATACATTTTTTACATTAGTTCTTTGATCAAGCATCTGATTAATGTCACTTTCACATTTAAAGAGCAGTTGAAGGGGTGACATTTTCAATGGTTTTATGCTCTGACTAAAATGTTATCACAACTGCCACACGGCAACATCTAAAGAGCGCCATAAGCATATTTTGAAAAGTGCGCTGGATGAAGAAATTTAAAAAAAAAATAACTGGGAGTAAGATGAGTGAGTTATCAAGATAATTATGACACATTACAGCTAAATATGGAAATATTTTTATTATGAAGTTTAAAATGTTTGAAGTGGCAGGCTTGGTAGGATAAGAATGAGAATTATTTATGTACAGATACGCATGTGTATATACATGTACATGCGCCTGTAAGTACAGATTGAATCATGAATTGCGTTATTAGCCTAGGACTTATATCTATGAGCATTGTGAATGAGAATCACATGTAAGGCTTGTCAACCAGTTTCTTTTTGTTGAAGTAAATGGCAAATTCTTTATTGCTAACTTTTATATTATTTTGATTCAACGTCATTAATGTCACAATTATAAGTGTTAACAATTCTCTCACATGTAGTTAATAGTATTATCGTTTCTTGTACTTGTGAAGTTTTTATTTAGCACATCCATATTTGATCAGGCATAAAAATCTCACATACATTATATTGACACGTACTTCATTCATTCAATGAATAAGCAATAAAGATTTTCAAAATTATTACCATGTTCAGTATTATTCAGCTGTCAGTTTTTCTTAATGTCATCGTTCTTTATTTTATATTCGATGGTTGGTGTTCTCATTTTTTGAGTCAGCAAATTGGCAAAAATAATCCACAACATTGAATAAATAATCACAAATCATCATGAGCGATTACATTGTCATCATCAACGATATCATACTTTTTTTTATATCATCAATCAATCAATAAATCAATCAATTAATCAATCAATCAATCCCTGCTATTTGTATAGCTCCATTTCTGTAGTGTTAAAAAGTTCTTTTCAATGTTTGACAAGCACTCAGCAGCACTCATATGCCGTGGCATCCTACGCTTTATCATATGCCAGACAGAGGTTTCTTTGCTTTCGAATCTGATCAGTGCAATCAATGTAAGAACTGATGTAAGACCATTTTGCCACCCATCCATCACCATCATCGTCATCATCCTCAACAACAACAACAATACCAGGAAACAGGCATACAGGGTCAGTACAAACCAAACAAACAACATCTTCAACAAAACCAATGCAGCAAAACAACGCTATCAAAACAACAACTGGGACAGCAAATGTCATTACACTAAATAACGTTACTAAAGCCACAACGGCTACTACTATTTTGATCACTAACACTACTACAGCTACTAAAACTACAACTACCAGTACCGTTACTACTGCTACTACTTCTACTACTACTTCTACTACTAACAGTGTAAATGTGACTGGTAATTTTGTTACTACTGGCAGTAATGATGTAAGGTTACGGTTGAACAATCCACAAATATCTAATGGAGTATGTTAGTAATTACTCATATAGTTATCTCATTTCATCTATTATCATTCGTATTTTTCAATATTAATATATCTGTCAACTTTTAATAATAATTATGATAGTTTTAATTGAATTTATTGAATTGAATAACAATTATTTTTTGTGAGTGTAGTAGTTGCAGTAATAATCAGATTAGTAAAATGAACCAACGTATGCTCATTAAATTCTAGTATAAGCCTGTGCCTGTATATTAGCAGAGATATTTTTAGTAACAATAATGTTATGCTAGCTGCGTCATTGTCAGTAGCCTGCTACTTATAATAATGTAAACAATAATAATTATAGTAATCTACTATGTTGTTGCTATCTTAATAGCTTCATTGTCTTTCTTTGTTTTACTGTTTTCTAGTCCAAAAACTAATACTTTGTTATTATTTCTCAAGAATATTTTCTGCTCATTATTTTTTCATAGGTATAGCTAGAAAACCATGTGAAACAACGCACCTTACACATTGTATGTAATAGGTGGGGATCTCTTTGCGATCGAATTCGGTCACTGCTGTAGCGATGCCAGGCACTTTACCATTACACCATTGCACTGCGTATATTAGTTACTTCCATTCATGTTTTGTTCGTTCTCATTTCTCATTTGAGATTACTAAACAAAATTAGCAACCGGTTTCTAATACAAACATTTCTGGTAATAATACTACTCCTGCTTCTTCTACTGCTGCTGTTACAGCTTCAGATGGAATGGTCATTCAGCATGAAGCAGTTAGCAACGGTGGTCACAAAAGTGGGAGTACTAATGATGATGGCCACAATAAGAACAAGGGTACCAATGGCCACCAACTTGCAGCTGTGAATGGCATTGTCAATATGACTTTCAGTTGGGAATATTTTTGATTAGTTATTTTAAAAAAATTTAACAAGATTTTTTATTGTAAGATATTTTTGGTTATTTTACACAATAATTGTTGTTAGTGGAGTTAGTGTTATATTTATTTTTTGTGTTTTGATTGATCAGCTTTTTACAAATGTTATGGTATGAATTAGTGCAAAATTTACCCCTCTTCAATTTGTAATCACAGTTTAACTTGATTCTAAAGATGGAAATAATATTGTAAATTTAACAACAACAATATTAATAAGTTAACAACAATGATTATCATGTTATTGTTATTAATATTTTTACTATTATTTTAAAATTTTAAATTTTCAGCTATAGAACCTCACATGCCTCCAGTTTCAGACCAGCAACAACATACACAACAACAAAGCATTCCACCTAATGCCAACAGACAACCGCAAACAGCTGGAAGATCGTCATCATTGTCATCGTCATCATCACAGACACAACCCTCATCATCTTCATCATCATTATCACCAATACAAAACATTACTGCAACGTTCACACAACAACAGCCATTTATAATAACATCTCAAACACAACAACAACAACAGCAACAACAAAGGTTATCTTTATCAACAAAAGCAACGCAACAAAACCAGGCAACGACAACAACATCAATAACGGCAACAACGTCTACAGCAGTTGCAAGCTCATCAACAAATCAACAACAACATTATCCAAAAAGTAAATCAAAATCTAGTAGCAATCGTTCACAGCAGCAACAGCAGACTGCAGCTTCATCAAACTCACAACAACAGCCAACAGTGCCAATATCTATATCAAAAACAACCGCAAATACTACAGCCACCAGTGCCACTACTACCACTGCAACAGCGATTCCTAAAACGACAGCAGGCAAGTTTTTTCCCCGCTTTTATAATCTTTATATATTTTTAGTCTTTAATCTATAATGTTGATTATGTGATTTACCAGATCAGCAAAACATTTTTAAATTCTTGAAGTTATTAAACTACTATAACTTTTCATTTTATATAACAGGTTCTATAATTTTATTATAAAATAATATAGTATAATAAAATTGACGATGATCATAATAATTTTACATCAGCTGACGCCCAGAAATCAAATGCACCATCACCTCATGCCTCGACAGCTGCTTCATCATCTACAAGTGCTTCATCCACTTCCAATCCTCTGCCTCCTCAGTGAGTTTTTTTTTTCGTTTTTTACTTGGAATTTTTTAAAAATCACCATTTGAATGGTTTCAATATAAGTGGCGGTGATGGTAAGTTTTTCAATCTGACACAGGCCTTTTATTGAGAGTATAGATAGATATCTCTGACTTGACTTATTTCTTCTGTAAAATCCAATGCCAACAGCAGATGCTGTAGTAGTTGTTATAGTAGTAATTTCAACAACAACAATAATAATAATAACAATAATGTAATTACTTATTATGATAATAATTATAATGTAAATAATAATAATAATAAGGTGGGAGTCTCGTGTGGATCCATCCGGTAGAACTTACTACATCGATCACATGACCAAAACAACTTCCTGGGAAAAACCGACACCACTTCCAGCTGGGTTAGTAGATGATGATAATGAGGGTGGTGATGGTAACGATAATGATAATGGTGATGACGAACGATCAGATGGATTGTTATTAACACTTTGAAATTTCATCTCATCATCTTACATCATTACATACTTGTTTGTTTTGATTTTGTTTTCCTGTAGACTATTCATGTCTTGGCCATCGTCATGGTCATCAGTTTAGTTCATCTATCATCATAATCTATCATCATCTTCCTAGTCATCCTCATCATTACAAGGCAAATCACCATCAGACACGCCATGATCACCATCTTCGTCACCAACCATATTCTTCTTCTTCAAAAAAAAAACAGCTGGGAACGTCGACTCGATCAGCGTGGTCGCGTGTACTACGTGGACCACAACACAAAAACGACAACCTGGCAGTCCCCGACCTCTTCACTCATCAACAACCTCCAGGAGTACAACAGACTGCGCCAGAACAGAACATTTGCTGAGGTGGGCCAACAGAGGTCCCTCTACCTCAGTCAGGGCTTGGGGGCTGCCTGTGTCGATGCCAACGAAGAATTGGGTCCCCTACCCGAAGGATTTGGTTAGTAGGGATGGGTACGGGTTGTTCACTCGATGTGAATGCAATTGATATGGGTTTCGGTGGTTGGCATGTGTTTAGCAAATGTGTGGTTGGTTGGATATATCAGACATAAGGCATAAGCAATGTGTTTGATTGATGTACTAGTCTCACTGAGGCAAGCGTGAAATTTGTTTCCTGCAGTTACACATACATCAGTGTTTTTTTCATTGTAGTGTGGTGGTTAATATTAAAATTACAATTTTTGTAATCCTTGTAACCATCACTGATATTTACTTTTCCTTCTTATCACTATTGTTCATTGCTATCGTCATTAAATTTTTGTATTCACCGCTTTCATCATCTCAATGGTTACATCTCTGAACAGAGAAGCGTATAGACTCGAACAACAGGGTGTACTTTGTAAACCACAGGAACCGAACAACACAATGGCAAGATCCCAGGATGCAGGGGTTAATTTCTTTTTTCTATCATGCTGATTATGTTCATGTGAGAATATGAAGATACTAATGATTGGCGATAATAGCACTAGCAACAGTGTGGAGATTTTTGATGTGATTATTTAGTTATTTAATTTTTCTGTTTGTAATTTGTAACCCACGATGAATAATTTCCAATCAGACCTGGGTTCGGAGCCCTAGATGAACCACTGCCCCAAGGTTGGGAGATGAGACACACAACAGAGGGAGTCATGTACTTTGTTGACCACAACACCCGAAGCACCACCTTCCAGGATCCTCGTGGTGGTGTACCAAAAGGGTGAGACAAGATGGCTGTCGTTAATGCTGTTGTTTTTGCCGATACCGGCCGTACAAATGAGGCTCTTATGATGACAGTTTCAAGGATTGTGTGTAGATTGTGTGTAGGTTATGTGTTGATTGTGTGTTGATTGTGTGTAGATTGTGTGTAGATTGCGTGTTATTTGTTTCTGTCTTCGGTTTCCCGTTATACAGTTAATTAAATCTCCATGGTTTAAAATAAAAATGTTTAAAAATCTCTAAAGTTAACATTCAATTGTTGTTGGTTAGTTCATTTATTAACTAATATACTCTTTGTTTTTATTGATTATTTGTATATCATGGCCATTCAAGATACTTTTTCTAAATTTATTTCGTAATAAATAAATAAATAAATATTTATAGTAAATAATTATTCCCTGAACGAACTCCTACATGAAAACAAACAGACCAAAGGGCAACTACGGAGTGCCTATTCAGTATGAGAGAAGTTTCAGGTGGAAGTTAGGGCAGTTTCGGTACCTTTGTCAGGTTTGGGTTCTTTGACTGGTTTTTATTTCAATTTTGAAGTAAAAATGAAATAAATTATAAATCACTTAATATCTGCTTAATGTTTTAAATTAAATGGATTCCTTAGAAACATTCCCATAAATGATCATTAAATTAAATTCACCACAGACCAACAGCACGAGCGGATACGTTAAGATCAACGTTAATAGAGACACGTTGTTTGAGGACTCGTTTGTGCAGGTTCTTTAAACTTCGTTGTTTTCTAAATTTTCTATTACAAAAGGGTTAAATACAAAAATTTTTCTGCAGTCTATGAAATAGTTGAAAAGTTTGGAACAAAATTTAAATAGTCCTACAAGTTATTTCAATTTTTAACGATGTATTTAAAAAGTTAAACAAAAACCCGTTCAGATAATGAAACAACCCCCGTATGAACTGCGAAAGAGGCTGTTCATAACGTACAAGGGAGAGGAGGGACTCGACTACGGGGGTGTGGCCAGGTACTTCACTGACATGCCATTCATTTTTAATTCAATGTTATACCATTGTTGAGACAATTCTCTATAACGGTGTAAACATTTTTGGTAACTGTTAAATCTTCCTCGTGCATATGCGTCAAATTTTTTAAACGTACGTTTATTTACGCGAACAAAAAACTGAAAGCCTCTTCAATTGCATGTTAGGCGAATGTGCCTTGCATAAATGGATTAATAACACTTGTGTGTATTCACCTAGTTGGCTTTTGTAAAGAAATGTCTTAAAAAATAAGAGTTCTTTTTCCAAATGAACAGAGACTGGTTTTTCAACGTGTCCCACGAAGTCCTCAACCCAATGTACTGTCTCTTCCAGTATGCTAACGACAAGAACTACTGCCTACAGATCAATCCGGCATCATTCATCAACCCAGATCATCTTCAGTATTTCAAGTTCATGGGGATATTCATTGCTATGGTATGCTCTCTCAAAGTACTTCAGTAATTGTATATGATGTGTGTCTGAGCTGTACAAATTATTTTTCTAACTGCACATGTGTGTTCATTTTTATTTTTTATTTTGTACATTTTGTCGCGGATGTCCTTACAGAGCAGACAGCTCACAAACGCACATACACACTCGGGCACACCCACAGACATACATGCACACACAAACAAACACACATACACATACTTTACACTCACGCGCACAGGCTCTCTTTCACGGTCGCTTTATAGACAGTGGCTTCACGATGCCATTCTACAAGAAACTTCTGAACAAGAAACTCTTCCTGGCTGACATTGAAACAATCGACCCTGAACTTCATTCCTCCATGGTCTGGGTCAAGTTAGTGCTATGCCTTTCTAATCATCATTTATTATTATTATTATTATTATTATTATTTACACTTCTTAGTAGTTCTCGGAGGATAATTCACGTAAGATAATACTTTAGTAGAAACAGTTCACAACATATCCTAATTGCCAAATCAACGTACCAAACAGAAATTATTTTTACATACATACATACATATATATATATATATATATATATATATATATATATATATATATATATATATATATATATATATAATAATAATAATAATAATAATAAATCATGAAATACCATTACATTGTTATTTTTGCCCCTGTTATAACCACCAACTTTTGAAAGTACCATCATCACGTTCTATTTTTCACTTGAAGCGTGGTTTCAAGTAGAAATTTTTGCAGTGGTTTTCATTCTGCTGTTGTGTTATTATTATTATCATTATTATCATTATCATCATCATCATTATTATTATTATTATTGTTATTATTATTATTATCAATATAACAATTATCATTTCTACATCATTTTAGCCGTCATCATTGTTGTTATCCTTATCTTCATCACAAACATTCTCAGTATCTTATCAATGGTTTCAAATTTTGAAATTTACAATATTGATACAACGCTTCATTGTTCTAATTAAGAGCTTAATTACTCTTATGCTAACATTTTTATATTTAGTTTTGCATCTTGAATTTCAAACTTGTTCGATCCAAACATCTGCCAATTTTATAGATTTATTGGTGTATGGTGATTACGATTATCATTACTATCATCTATTGCCATTACGCTATTGTAGCTCTATGGTTCAATCACTACAGACGTATATACACTTAAAAACAAACACACACACATCCACACACACATCCACACGTACAAATCGACCAGGGAAAACAACATAGATGAATGCAACTTGGATCTATGTTTTGCGTCTGATTTTGAGTTGCTGGGTAAAATTGTGCAACATGAATTGAAGCCTGGAGGGCTTGATATCGTCGTCGACGAGCAGAATAAAGAGGAGTACCTCAAGTTAGTCAACTCACCTGCATCGCGTTGTCTCTCATTTCATTTCAAACATACTTTTGAAGTTTTGGCTACATTTTGAAGCTGATTTTTGAGAAATTTTTTCTGTGAGATCATTCTTTTCTTTTTCAAAACTACTTGAAAACTTTATTCACCAAGTAAAGTGCAACGTTTGATAATATTAAGGATATAAATGGTTATAGCAGTGTAATAATTTTTCAAACATTTAAAAGTTTGATGACTCAGTGGGTGTTCAACAGAGGAGTCGAAGAGCAAATGAAGGCATTCCTGGTTGGCTTCAACGAGGTGGTTCCTCTCCAGTGGCTTCAATATTTTGACGAGAGAGAAATTGAGGTCAGTTACGACACACGCATATACCCAGACACACACGCACGTACACACACTCACAAACATGTATACATACACTGACGCACATAGAAATATACATACCAAAACATCTGACAGTTGATGTTGTGTGGCATGCAAGAGATTGACGTTGATGACTGGGAAAACAACACAATATACAGACACTACCACAAAAGTTCTAAACAAATTGTTTGGCTATGGAAGGTAAGATGATGAATATTTAAATAATCTTTTGCTTATACGTCCATGTCATCCCATCGTTCATTTTGTGTTTCGATCTCGCATTTTAAGTTTACTTTATGGCCTGTCTTAATGGCGGGATGGTGCGTGTAACTGTGTGATTGATGCGCCTGGCACTGTTGAAATCAATGGATTGATATATAAAGAGACGCGCAATGTGTGTGATGATTCACGCGTGTTTTTTGATATATGGGAGAGAATTATAAAATAATTGAATTCACTACATTTTTCTGTTTCTTTTAATTTACTCAGTTTATAAGAGAATTGGACAATGAGAAAAGAACGAGGTTTTTACAGTTTGTGACGGGTACCTGCCGGCTCCCAGTTGGAGGCTTCAGGGAATTAATTGGTACCTTTTTAAATTCATACCATTTTTAAAAATAGTTTCTTTTCTATTAGCACTCTTATTAATACACACTGCTTTAACCAACTGAAGAGTTTTAAAAGTATAGATCTAGTCTAGTTTAGTTAACGTTAACATTCTACAGCAGTTATAACTACTAATGAATTAAAGTACTTAATGGATAATAATCATCAGTGGCGGTTTTATCATTTAATTTCAATTTTTGTTGGGGTGTGGCACTAACCCCAATGTTACTTCCAAACAGGCAACAACGGTCCGCAATTGTTCTGCGTGGAGAAGGTCGGCAAGGAGAGTTGGTTGCCGAGGTCCCACACCTGCTTCAATAGACTTGACCTTCCGCCGTACAAAAGCTACGAGCAGCTCGTTGAGAAGTTGAACTTTGCCATTGAGAACACCGAAGGATTTGGTCTGGAGTAATTGCTAACCATTACGAACGACAATGATGTTATTGGTGATGGTGATTATAACGATGATAAGATGAGGATTATAACGATGATAAGATGAGGATTATAACGATGATAAGATGAGGATTATAATGATGATAAGATGAGGATTATAACGATGATAAGATGAGGATTATAACGTTGATAATATGAGGAGATGAAGATGATTGTAATGTGATGTTTCTGGCAAAAGGCCATTATTGCTGATGATTGTTAGCTACAATTTGTGATAAAGTTATTTTGTTGTTGTTGTTGAGGTGTAATACTGATGTCTTTCCAATGAACAAATTATATATCTCTACTTTTTTAGTTATTTTTTTTTTAGATTTTTCAAATTTGTTGCTTATTCTGATTACTCTCATTAATATTATTATTATTATTATTATTATTATTATTATTATTATTATTATTATTATTATTGCAAACACTGCTCAATAATTATAAATACTTTTTAAATATCTCCAGTTGGCTTCTGTAATAACTTTAATCTTCCATTGTTTAAAAGTACGTGGCCGATTTCTTTTAATGATGAGTTGATTGAGACTGTTATAAGGTTATCAGACGGCATTTATTGCGACAGAAACAATTTATGATTTAAATTTGAATATATTTCACCGCTCTGTACTTTTATTTTGAAGTGAGCATGGTGGTTTTATATTGACATTTCATTATTTTACCATTTCATAGTTTTAATTATTTATTACCCTGGCTTTGAATAAAAGAGTTCTGCATCATCATTATTACTATTTTAACATATCTTATTGTTAATTGTTTATCCCAAATCATCCGACAACAAATGATGATGAAAAAAAGGATGACTATGGTGATGAAAAATGAAGGCAGTTTTAAAGGATATTTTATGCTTTGTTGATAATGACAAAACAGATTATATTTAAAAAATAATAACGTGATGGCGTCACTTGAATGATTTATTTCAATCAATCAAATCAATACATAATCATAATAATAAATATTCCACATTCATTTTATTGCGAACGATGATTATACCATAGTATGAATTAATCTAAACTATTTTCCGGTTATCTTAATGGTTCTTTATAGGTTATTATTAACACGTGAATTAACTTATAAAAATTGTTACTATTTATTGGCAATATTATTGTAATCGTTACAACCGCTGTTACTATCTTTACAGTGTTAATTGACTTCACGATTCCTATTGTAATAACACGAAGCTATCATTTCTACCTTTTGCTGTTAATTCACAATTATAATTGCTATTTTTGTAACAATAACTTTCTTAATTTTAGGATTTATTTACTTTGATTTTAACGACGGGCAAAATATTTTTTTTCTTTTTTAATGGAATTTTTCTATTTTGTACTGGAATTTTTTTTTGCTGAACAAGTGGCAAGCCAAACTATTGATATTTTTAACGTTCAAGCTATGTATTCAACTACCGTCATCGAAACCAATTTGCGCGATAATTTGTACTTGTAACAGCCACTCAACAGAGAATATAAATTTTAATCGAAGCTCATTAGAGAGCGAATTGTAATTGATTGATTAAAATTTTAATTAATTGTATAATTAATCATAATGCAATGAAGCGCCTTATAATTTATACAAATGATTATTTAATGGATTAGTTGTAATGGCCAATCATCTTAGCTATGCGCGCGCACACACACACACAAACAAACAAGCAAACATCTCCAACAGAAGACTCTAAATTTCAATCGAACTTTTTGACAAACTAGGGCTACACCATATATATATATATATATATATATATATATATATATATATATATATATATATATATATATATGGGCCACAAGGTAGACGCACATTCACACAAAACGACTTACTTGCGCAACATATATTCGGATCAAATGAAAACGTCTTTATCCAGCTAGCACGAAAACCATTGTATATTTACATGTTCGTTCATCGGCACAATTATCGGCCATTGAAACTGTACAACAATTAGGATGACATGATATCGTTGATTGTTTTTATAGCTGTTGCTTCACTTACATTCATCATAGTTGTTGTTATACTAATATGCAGTATTGTTAACGAGATGGTTAATTAAATTAAATCCATTTATCAATTTTTTTTATTTTAAAATGATTTTTGTGTGGCGATTGTAGTAATGATATGGCTAAGGTTTTTTTTTTTCGTTATTTATATATTGTATGTATCATCACATGCGCAGCGCACGTGTGTTCCTAATTAAATAGTTGTTAATCAGTCAATGATAATAATCATTAAGATGATAATTAAAAATAATTTTCAAACGTGATTTGATTACTAAATTTTTTTCATCCAGCAACATTTCCATCTAATTTTTCATTTTAATCATTTGTTTCATTTCGCGCTATGAAATGAAGGAACAAAACACTTTTGTAAACCAGCATTTTAATTTGAAGTACATGTTGAAGAAATTAAAATGAATCAACAACAATGTGTCTAGCTTTCTAATTGTTTACTTTTAAATTGTTATTTCTTATATTTTTTATCTTCATAGTGATCATCATCTACACAAAAAACTTGAATGCCATCAAACAACGCGATGGTGCATTCAAGAGACATTTAGAAATTCAATTAAATTTCAACGAAACTTACCAGCAATCAGTTAAGCTGTCATTTACGTCGCGTTATGATCTATTTTTTCAAATATTCAAGTTTTAAACGAGAATTAATCAACAATGAGTTTTTTTAATGAATTTAGCATCTAGATCTTGTCATAGCCATAAATCGGATAGCTCCAGTAAGCAGTCCCAACTGCGCTGGCGTTTGCAAGCGTCAACCAGCTTCTGGCATCTTTCAGTTCACACTGACATCCACCGCGGACTAATGGTCGCAAGTTGAAGCCAGCACAAATCCACTTCTGTGCACACATTGAAATGCAGTACAATGTTGAGCATCTCCTGTTCTGTACCACTTGCAGGTTATCGCTGATTACGTATTTGTTGCTCAAACGCTTGATTGCCCTTTTCTGTGTCATTACTGCAGAATTAATTTAGTTCAATTAAGTTTCATTGAGATTAATTGATGATTACGCTGTCACCTTGATTGTTTTTTCTCGAATATATAAATGCAGTTTGTATTGTTATGAAATGAATGGAACTCTAAAATAATGAATCAGAATAGCCTACATTTTTTTGAAAGCGGCTTTTCGCAGATGTAACGATATCCCGAAAAACGGCAATCCTTATCACTCCATCCCCAGTTTACATCCAACTTGTTCATCCTCGCACAGCAAACATCGCTGTTAGGTTGACCTGAATTCCAACCGCTGAAAACAAAATCAGATCCATCCAGCCAATAATGGTGAGGTTCAGTTTTTTTACATTCCAGTCGATACATCCCAATCCAAAAATCGTGTCTACTTAGGTACTCGCTGATTTAGTAATGTTTTAAAAAATTAACTGATTAAATTAATTTTATTCTTATTTCCTGAAAACTGTAAAATGCGAATTTATTGCTATGTAATTCTATTGATAAGAAATTTTTCGGTCATCAGTATTAATTTTAAAAAAATGTCTAAAACCGAGAACTGATGATAACGATGTTTTTAATTATTTAATTTCTATTCAGAAAACGTCCTACCCTCCTACCTCGGGAAACTGGGTCTCTGGACGCTACCAAAGATTGATTGATTGAATTTCTATTCAGAAACTTTTAAACTTCGTTTATCAAAGTTTAATTATTACGTTTTTTTCAATTTTAAATAACATCTTTTACTTGTTTTACTCGTTTCAACTTCTACAACTTATTAAGACGAGTAAGTTGAGAATGTGGATAAAACAAAGGTTATAAATTGTTTATGTTGTATGTTTGGAGTGGGCTGGTCACTTTTGACTTTTTTCTACTCCTCTTGATTCGTTTATAAAGGTAAATGGTCTCACGCTCCATCTTTAAGTCTAATAAAAATTCCTTATCGAGATTAGTTTATTTTATTTTTGAAAGGATGATTTTCTATAATATGTTGTTCACATGATAGTTAGTTAATCTTGCATTTTACCTGATAATCTGCAGTAGACTAAATTCGTTTTGCTTCTTTCCATGTTCTGTGTCTGTGCTAAAAATTGTGCAAATTTATGAAAACTATTCAGTGAAAGAAGAGTATGATTAACCAAAGCAATGAAACGTAGGCTCGTAAATCTATGCTCGTAATTTTGAGGGACGTGACTTTGGACCTCATTCTTGTCACAAAATTTTATTTATTTTAATATTATAATACATGTTGACTAAATGGTTCTGCTGCAAATATATCGTTATCGTGTCCCATTTGCGTAATGTTAGATCAGTCCTTGTTACTCTCAGGAAAAAATAATAGAACTGAAATCGTATTCATATTCATCAACCATTCAATTTGATGGCCATTTTTTTTTAAATTTTAAAGATAAATCACGGAAAAACTTAATAAGGTAGAAGAGAACTCAGGCATGAGAAACAGCAGCACATTCCACTATGTTGACGACGCGGATTGAGTCACTAAACTATGGCAAATTTATTACTAATGGAAACTAACCATCTATCGGCGATGAAAGATTTTTCGCTGACAGAACCAACACTAGCCAACAAACTGTCCATACTCTGGCAAATGTTCAAGGCCTCATAAAATGAAGACACTGAGTTTGTTGAAAAGTTGTAACATGATTGGCCATTTATTATCCAATTAGAACTGGGACAACCTGTTAGCGCTAAATCATTGGTAATTTTTTCTTATTTTATTTCTTTTTAATGAATAAATTTAAATAATTATATAAATATCGTCATAAACGCACCGTGTATGTATGTATGTAAGTAAGTATGTATGTATGTATGTATGTATGTATGTATGTATGTATGTATGTATGTATGTATGTATGTATGTATGTATGTATGTATGTATGTATGTATGTATGTATGTATGTATGTATGTATGTATGTATGTATGTATGTATGTATGTATGTATGTATGTATGTATGTATGTATGTATGTATGTATGTATGTATGTATGTATGTATGTATGTATGTATGTATGTATGTATGTATGTATGTATGTATGTATGTATGTATGTATGTATGTATGTATGTATGTATGTATGTATGTATGTATGTATGTATGTATGTATGTATGTATGTATGTATGTATGTATGTATGTATGTATGTATGTATGTATGTATGTATGTATGTTAAAACCAAAACATGATGAGTGACACTGAACCGTCAAACATCAAGTAACAAATGGATTAACACTTTGATTTGTCGTTAATTGCACATGTCGGCATTCAGTTGGATATTTTCAAGCACACAGACACGCAGGAACCGCTGCAA
>NW_008704902.1:580399-595399 GCF_000326865.2 Helobdella robusta
GCCACGATCTCAACCACCCACAGCTGGCAACGCTGGACATGGCCAACAAACGAGCGGTGGAAAAGTCGTCGCCGCATGAAGACAACAAATTTTGAAAGATTTTTTTATATTCTTCGTTCAAAATTTGGACGTGCGTACGGTCCCCCGGGGCGGACGCTGGGGGAAGAATATCGCGGCAACGAAAAAACCGGTGGAGCAGGGAAGACTGTAGGTCGAGAGTGGCAGCGGCAGAAGAATTATAAACAACGGGAGCCAGCTGAACCACGCTAAGCAACCCCAGCCCACCAAATCGCACCGGCAGCTGAGCCTGGGACCAACCACTGTCGGTCACTTGAACATTGCAAATCGACGACAGGGCGGTGCGCAGGGCTCCGTCAAATTCGCCCAATTTAGAAGGGTCAATGTGTTTAGATGTACGCAGGAAGTACATCAATTTGGGCAAACTGAGGGCATTGCGGATAATAGTCAAGGCATCATGGGCCGAAAGACAGGAAACACGACCCAGGGCGAATTCAAGCTCAGAGAGCTTTTGGTCAAAAAACTTTATTTGATAATCGCCCTCGACCAAGGGTGTGCCTAAAAAACTCAGTTCTGATGCACCAACTCTGGGTATTTCAGCCAGCGCATGTGGCACATGAAATAAACTTTGGCAGTGAAGTTTGCATTTTTTAATGTTTAACTCTAAGCCAATTGCAGCGGAGTTATGCTTCAAATATTCGTAGCCATCGGCCAGAGTTGGACCGTCCGAAGCTATGCTGATATCAACCAGATAAGCGCAAACGAAGGTGGACGAAGCTTTCTCTAAGAGTGGATGAAGAGTTAGTGCGAACAACAAAGGACCAAGGGGATCACCCTGCTGTACCCCCTCGGACGATTCTACAACCCAAGAGTGGTAGCCAAGGGAAGAGACTCCGCCATAAGCAGAATGGCAAAAATTATAGATGTTGGGGCAAAAAAGTTTGACAGCCTCCAACATCGAGTCTCTTCTCAAAGCATTGAAGGCATTTTTGAAGTCTAGTTTCAGAAACCCCCATTGATCGGGGAGGTCGGTGACCAATCTTCGAACCGCATGAACAGCGGCCTCAGCGCCACCCTTAATCCCGACACCCAACTGAGTCGGGTAGAACTTGGTCTTGAGTTTGACCACGACCAGGGCCAAGGCACATTTGCCGGCCAACCTCCTCCAAACGTTCCCGACCGCAATCGGTCTGACCCCTCCGTCTTTCTTATTTAAAGCTATTAGCCGGCCTCCAAAAAAGAACCGGCGGACGGAGAGTGGGCAAGCTCCAGATAGGATCAAATTAATGAATTGGGTTAAGGAGTTCAGTGTGTCGTCAATTGGCAAGGGGCCTGAAAAAACATCCTTAAGGTGCTGGGGTCGTAGGCCATCCAGGCCTCCAGAAGAACCGTTTTTGAAAGATTTAACGGCCCTCAGCACCTCGGCGGGAGAAACGCAACCAGCCGTTGGTGTCAATGCGGGAAAGACCCGCCTGTCCACCGGAATTTTTGGGTGGATAGAACATAATTTATCGAAGGTGGCCGGTGAGCTCTCCGCCAGGCCCTCCGGCGAGCAGACAAGTCTGACCGCCGAGGACAGGTTTACAATTGTTCAATACAAGATGACACAGCGTTGATCCATCGATCGGGGTTGTGCTTTTGTGATTTGGCATTATTGAACCCATCAAAGCACAGTACAAGGGTTTCAAGACCAATAGTTGAATATTCGCTTAGACGCTTGTTGACCAGATTGCCCTGGTTGACCCGGCGACCTCCTCTGGAAGTCTTCTGTAAGACGTATGGGACAAAACAGTGGAGTCTAACCCAGTGAGCCGGGTCACCAGGGTCGTTACAAACAGCCGTCAGCAAGGCGTTCAGATCATGTGCGAACTTCTCCCTGCCTGGCTTAGGGATATGGTCGTACACCGGTACACATTTCAGCACGGCCGTCAGCTTATCAAAAACACCAGAGTAATCCGGGCCGATTACTTATGTTGTATGTATGTATGTATGTATGTATGTATGTATGTATGTATGTATGTATGTATGTATGTATGTATGTATGTATGTATGTATGTATGTATGTTAAAACCAAATCATTGACGAATGACACCAAAAGCCAAGCGTCTGACTAAATTTGATTTTATTTGCTATAACGTCACTCAACCCCGTCGGCATTCAACTCCACATTTTCCAACACACAGACGCGCAAAAACCGCTGCAGGATGCACGAGATATTATTCATAGCAAAAAAGTATTCCCTACTATCGCCTGACCTAATACTGATATTTTTGCAAATTCGATTGAAAAACCCGGAGGTGTTACGGTCCATGGGGCCGAGGACCTCGATACAAATCGGTAAAAACTCCATCGAGGGGAGAGCTCCGTCGTACTTTTTGATCTTCTCGTCAGATGCCCTGGTTGCAGCCAAACCGCTTTCTTTGCTAGTAAGCTGCACGTAGCGCTATGTATGTATGTATGTATGTATGTATCAGTATCAGAACTTGTATAGCGCCTTTCTCGAAAGACCTCAGAAGCGCTTTCGTACAGTGTTGAAATAATGATGTTTCAATGTTCTTTTGAACAGCCGTCGATCTGTGATGAAACCTTCCCTCAACTGTACAGGAAGTGTGTTCCAAATTTCACCCGCCATTACAGCAAATTTCCGCCGTCCATATTTTGAGGAACTAAAGGACGGAATAACCAGATCCTCGTGGTCCGACGACCTAAGATGACTACGTCCAAGTACCTTTGATGCCAGTATTGGTTGTTCACTCAAGTAAACCGGTGCATTTCCATTCTTACCAAGAGTGCCACTTTAAATTTAACCCTTTCCGGAAACCAATGGAGCATGTATACTGAGATGGAGTGAAACTTTGAAACGCCGTACGTATGTGTGTATAAAAATAAATCATTGATTTTCGAAATAATCAACAAAATAAAAAATGAATAAGCAAAATCAAATTGCCTGGTTCGGGGATCAGTCCGATGATCAGAAGAAGGTTGAAGAAAGACATTTCGTTGGTCGATGATGATGACCGTACAATAATCGCAATTGCTCTATTAAAATTTAAAAATGTATCAATTTACTACTCAAGCTTGAGTACATGTTTTAACAATTTTAAAAATATTTAACCTTTGGCGATTAAAAAATAACATAATTAACACCAATGTTCAGCCTTGTTCACAAATTTGACGTAGCTTGTAAATTCAACGCGAATGTTATTTTTATTAACAAAATATCAAAACATGCAAATTTCGATTCTTGTTGTAATGAACACATTCATACCAATTCAACTTTCATAATGTTCTTTGTGTCGATAGAAAATTACTTTCGTAAAGCATTCCGTGCAAAAAACTTTACCATCACAATGTATTTAGTTTTCGGTCAATATTCATTAGCCGTCCTTCATTTTTCCGTTGCAAAGAAAATGTTCTTTTTATATTTTATATGTAATGATAATTGATTTGGAGATATTGTATGTTGTCGTGTTCGTATGAACATTATTGCCTCATTATTGTAAAAAAAATGAACGTCAATATATTTTTGCAAGGAGAAACACGAAGTTGGAATAGTATAATAGAAAAATGTTTGTGTGTGTTCGCGTGCAACTATTTGCAATATTATTTTTTCTCTCATTCTGTGTTTCTTTCGTTTAGGATGTCCAGATAGAACACTTAAACCAAATTGATTTATATAATTTGTATAGCGTCAACAATACGCAACGAATATTAATAAATTAATTCAAATTGTTTTTAGTCAGTTCACCGGGTACATGCGCTTGTGTAATTACTAATTTGTTTGCCACAGTGTTCTTTTATTCATTTTGATTGCATATTTTTTACTTTTTGATTCACTCTTGCGAAACAACAATAGTTTCTCCCATCAAAACGTTTTGTTGCTATCACAAGAACCGGATCAGGATTTCACGAACCAAAACACAGACCTTTAAAAAGAATGAAGAGAAGTCGTACACCAGTTTCTCTTATTTTAAACGGAAGATTAGTAGCAACTGGTCTTGTCCCCAATAACTCGCTTGGTTCCTTTTAGTAGGAGTGTTGCTCTTGAATCAGATTTATAGGTGAATCAAACATGCAAGCAAGGATGGGACTTTCATTGTAAATGTGATATTTTATGGCTTAAATGAATTTAACTCGAGGCGCTACGCAAATTTTCAACACAATTTTTAAAGAAGTCGTACGTAATAAGCAATGCACAATTACTAATTAACCAAGAACTACACCGCATTATTCTTAGTACAGCCTTATTTCTTATTATTACATAAAGTCTTATTTAACTACCCAAACCAATCAATTCATTCCCTGCAAATAAATTTCGTTAAATCACGTGACTACCATTTTAGCCGTCTTCGTCGCGACTGTCAGAGTGTTTGCAACTCCAGCTGACTGACCAGTGACCACGTTTCCACACCGACCTATTGATACGCAACACGAAACAGGCGAATCGAATTTTTAACCAAAAAAAATATTGATAATTCAGCCAACTTTTATGAATCTGCAAAAATGTTACGTTTTAAAATGAACATAATGTGTGATGAACCAACGCGAACTGGTAAATAGAAAAAGAACACCAAATTTCCTCAAGAAGAATGAAACAGCATCGATGAAAATGGTTGATTTTAACGGGGTAATTTTTAAATGAAACGACGAAGACGATGTAATCAATTTGTATCACTCAGCCACTTCTAAAAATCTATTCCTAATCCATTAGTAACCAAACTAAAGAGCGAGTCGTTGGTTGAAAATGAAAATCAATTGATTGTGAACATACAAACAGCAAAGCATACATACAAATACACGCACACACACTCTCTCTCTCTCTCACACACACACACACACACACACATACATACACACACGCGCGCACGCACACACACGTATTTATATAACTATTTACATGTTCACCATCCAAAAGTTATATAAATGAGAAAGGTATTTCAAAAATAAATCTGTTTGGCATCACTTGGCAGTGTTTCTTTGGGACAGTACGGACACTTGACTCTGCACAGGTGAATGTGAGATAAAAACATCATCTTATCAATTGGTGATAATATACAATGTATCTATACAACTTAATAGTATGATGTATCATCACCCTAATAACCGTCACCTCCATCAACACAGCCATCCGACACACAAGGCGATCGATATTAAATGGATAACAAAAAACAATCCCAAACTTGATGGAAGGATGTGAGTGCAGCTGTCCCCACTTGTTCATTGTGGCCAGCTTACTGAGGGCGTCTTTTGAAATGATGTGCCCGCATACGAGCCGAACTGGAGGATTGGCCACTGTGGTAGTCTGCCGCAGGATCGGACATGCGAAGACTGAATGGTACCTGCAGTGCTTGCCCAACTCCGTCTCCATCTGCTGTGGAAAGAACTGCATAGTAGTGGTGGTGGTGGTTTTCGTAGGGGGATTTTAGGGTTTTTCAAGTTAGATGTATGTATTAGATTATGTAGCACTTTTTAAAATTAAACTTCTCAATATCAACAATTATTTCCTTTTATTTATTATACGTTTAAGCATTCATTCACTTCTAGCTAGAAATATTTATAAAATGCAGTGGATTTTTCTAAAGAAACGTTTTAATTAGCTTTACATGTGTTAAATATGATCTGCTTGATGATGATTCAGTGCAGAATGTTTAATTGATGCTGAAATAGTGATTGAACTATTTGCATGCTCGTAATCCAATGCATGTATGCAATGAAGTAATAAAAATTCGCAACATTTAAATTCCCAAAAACTTGCCGGCAATTCCTCTTTAACCGTCCAAGGACTGTTCAGTTGTTTTGAGTAGAGGAATTCATTGAGGGCTAGCAAGGGAGGTAACGTTATGCAGCCAACCTGCATTCTAGTTGCAGGAATTAATTTCATTTCATTTTATTAATTAATTATTATTAATCCTTGTAAAAATAAAAATTATCAACAAAACTGTACCAATTAGAATTAGGTATCTTAATTTAAATAACAAACAACCTAACAACCTATCAGAAACAATTGAACAACCAACGAACAACCAATCCTTGTTTTAATTTTGATCATTTCTCAAAAAAGTCTCCAGTAAGAATATATCCTTAAGATTTTTCAACCAAAAATACGAGCCCATGTGGCTTAAAGAACATTGAAACATAACACACTACACCAAAACGGATCGCACCACACCACACCACACCACATCACACCACACCACACCAACTAACACAGTGCTGAGTGGACTTTCAGCAGGCAGGCCCAGAAGTTTGCAGGAGTCCTTCATGAAAGTGTCAATAACATCTTCCAACACTGGCTCCATTAATAAAAATGCATACGGTGAGTTGTCCAAACCTGCATTTTGTTGGTGGTGGTCAGAATCATTCAACTACTGACCATTATAAAATTTAATAATCCAATATGACAAAAATAGAAATTTCATTATATTATTTTATATTCAACATTGTAAGCATTGTTTTAGTGGAATTTATATTTTTAATAAAAAAATTGTAATAAAATTTTATAAAATTTATCCATAGTTATTTATCATTCTCCCATCCTTGCCTTGTCTCAGATACAGTAGTGACCCCATTAGAACTTGTATGTCTGGTTAAGGTTGTATGAAAAATTAAATTGCTAAAAATCAAAAAAAAAAAAACCATCACAATTTAAATCAACAATATCATTTGCACAACTAATGTTGAAGAATGGAAAGATAAATTTTCAATAATATCAATAACATGATTTTTTGATTGATATTTCTTATTGACCTTTTATAAATCGTTCGGCAAATGGAGCCAAGACGTGTGCATATCTGATGGCCTCTGTCTGACAACTAAAACCTGGGCAAAACAATTTAATGATATCTATCACATACGTTATTAATATCTATCACATATGTCATTAGTGATATGTATCACATATAGCATTAGTGATATGTAGCACATATATGTATCATATCATCATTTAAATTTGTTCATATGTACAAATGCACACATGTATGTATAATACCACACATGTTTACATTAAAATTCGTTGATATGAACAAATTAGGTTAGCATTACTACCAGCTTTGTGAAAATTAATTCTAAAGAAATTTTATTTTAATTTCGGGGATTTATTCAGGTAGCTGCCAAAAACAGTTCCGATAGTTTGTAAGAATTTTCAGTCGTCATATTAGTCCATTAATTATTATTTAATTATTTATTTAATTATTTATTTAACTTAGAAAATGATTTTTTAATTAATTTATTATGGATGTTTTTATATGGGTGTTTTTAATATTCAATCAATCAATCAATCAATCAATGATTGATTGATTGATTGATTGATTGATTGATTGGTTGATTGAGTGTTTTTAATATTATGGGTGTTTTTAATATTATGGGTGTTTTTAAAAAATGATGAATGAGAACCTTTCCTAAGAATGGCAATGAACTGCAGTCTGTGTATTTTAAACTCCAACATACTCTGTATGCTCTGCAACTCCTCCCTGTGCTTGTCCACCCACCTTTGGAGAAAATTATGGTGGTGGTGTCAATTGGTGGTGGTGATGGAGTCAATTGGTAAAGTTGGTGAGTAAAATATGGAATACTTATAGGAAAATGATAATGGTATTGGTTGTGTGGTGGTTGGTTACACAAATAATTCACATATATAACTATAGCTAACTCTAATGCAGGCTGGAAATTATTATTTTTTAATGCTTCTAGTATGTAATAAAGTTGAAGGTATGGTTCTTTGTTGTAATCCTTCACATCCAGTTCAGCTTCCTGATGCGTTGATAAAAAAAATAAGTTGTGAAAAATTATAAAAAGAAAAATCAATTTACCACTACTTTGATTTTATCATTAAAAAAACTATCTCCAATATTCATTGTAGCAAAGTTTATCTTATTTATCTCAACCAATAACTTCAATCAATATTAAAAAAATCAAGCAACGACGAGCGAATATAACGTCTTTAATCTCTAAAAATGATATCTTTATAAACTATTTTGATACCCCTCATATATTGTGGAGTGGTGGTGGTCATTGTAATCACCAATATACCACCAGCACCATATCATCATCTTCCTCCTCATCAACCTCACTCTCACAGCCACAAACCTGAGCTAGGCTGTTAGCCACATCAATCAGTCCATGCTGTAGGAAGTGATCGCTGATGACCTGAGCTATTTCTTGAAAGTTTGTCGAGTCAAATGTCTTCTCAGAAAATATGTGATGAAAATCAGACATGAAATTCTAGATTGAGGATAAAAATTTTATTTTTTTCTTAAATAAATGAATTGAAAAAAAAACATTTTTTGAGGTTATAAATAATTAAAAAAATATCATATGATATAATAATTATTATAACATTTGATTTAGGTACAAAGAAAATAAACACAATAAACTTTTAACTTTATCGATGGTTTTGCCGATTTTCGAGACAGTAGCATGCAAATCTTTGTGTTCCAAACTCAACTTTGTTATAACTTCTTTGACTTGTTTCAAGTATAATTTGAGATCAAGAGCTGTGGTCGTACCATTCTCATCGAATGTCTCTGGAGTGAAAAAATATGGGTCTTATTAGAACTAGTATTAGAGATAGAACATGGACTAATTTTTTTAAGACAGAGCCGAACAAGACCTTTAAATTTAATTAAATAAAATAAAAAATTTTTATTGATTTTTTTTTATTTTATTAAAAATCTAAAAAATAAATAAAAAAAAGAAAATAAAAGGCTTTGGCACGTCTAAAAATTTATATTGCGTTATTATTCGTTTGGGTTCGTTAGTTAAAGAACAAACCGAGCAGCAACTAAAAAGGCAAACCAGCCAAGGAACAGAAAAAAACAAACCCTGGTCAAATTTTCTCTTAAAACTCCCAATCTTCTCAATAATTTCCTCCAAAGATGTAATTATATTCTCGTCAATACCAGCAAATTTGGACAGAACTTTTTCAACTTCTTTCTCGACAGATTCCAGAGATTCCATATTTAATTATTTAATTAATTAATTAATTAATTGTTTATTTATTTTAACGCCAAAAACGAACAACGAAGGAGGTAATTAACAAGGTTTGTTTACAATTTTTTTATGTGCTGTGTTGCTTGTTTGATAAATATAAATCTGCAGATCTTATGACAGCTATGAAGGTGTCCTCTTAAGAAAACTACATTATATCGACTTGATAGAATGAATTTCGTTCTACTTTATTTTTAATGATTAATAATTTTTACAAATTTAATAATTATCTTTGAATTTGTTATACATTTTATTCAGAATCAAAAGCTGCAAGGATGACGCCGACTGGAGTGAAATAAATAATGGACAAGAACGGTGCACTTTGTGGAGGCATTCACCTTTCCTTTCCTATCAGTAATTAAATTGTTACAATTAATTTCTGTTGTATTTTTTATTTCTAGATCAATAAAAAGTCAAAAATTATTTACTGTTTTGGTTTTAATAGTTGTTACACTTTTCGCAGTAAACATTTTTGTTAGGTAAATTTAAAAAAATCTCCATGTAGATTTCCTGAATTTAAGTTTCAAATTGTCGCACACACTTTGCAAATTCGAATGAAAAAGTTCAAGTTTCGTTATAGAAATCATGAAAAAATGTGCAATAAGCAAAACAGACCGTTAACTTATTGTTTCTGGCTGAAACACTAATACCTCTAGCGTTTGATCCATAACAGATTTTTAGTAAATCGCATTATTTGAAAATACGAACGCTTTACTGATTGCAGGGCTGTTTTAAGGTCATCGTAGGCCCTATTTAAAGTCCTTAAAACTAAAGCCCTATTTACCTTCAAAGTCGTAGGCCTTCATTTTTCATATTTTTCGCGAATGCAACCGCACTTCTTTGCGTTTTGAAATCTACATTGACATTCCGGATTGTTAATTATTCTATGCAGACTATAGTCTCTATGCAGGTACCAGAATTACGTCACGCGCTTCGCTTCCTTATTTATCATTAATCGAGTGACTTGTGAAAAGCTTACAAACGTTTACGAATGAACGTTCAGTTTTGAGATATGTATGTCGAAAAAATAAAAAGTATAGTAAACGAAATGTTTCTATGAAATAAAATTAAATTGCGACATCTTCTTCGACAATTACTTTAACACATCCTAGACAAACGTTGCAATATTTTTAACAATGGAAAAACACATCAAAGCAAAGGTTCTTATCTATGCCAACTATTTTTTTAATTTCGTTACGATATCGAGGACGATAATAAACTGAGAAAAAAATTATAGCTGATGACAATGATCTTGCTAAAACATAATAAAAACTAAACTTCAAAAAAAAATTCTCATACCGACGACATAATTTCACAGCGATATTTTATGGATCGATGGAGCCAAAATCATGAAACGAGTACTATTATAGGATTCAACATTGTATTTCTTGGTAAATTGTAGAGTTTCTAAATTTCAAAACTAGCCTTGAACGTTCAAAGCAATTTCACAATTCAAGTTTAAAAATGTTATATTTAAGATATCTTACTGACTGAACGTTTAAAAATGTTGTGACAATAATTTTAAAAAAATAAATGGTAAAATGTATTTTCATCCAAAATGGAAATAATGTTAACAAAAAATTAGCTTGATGATTAGAGTAACATTCAAAATTTCACTGCCATTTTTATTCTTTTGGACTTCATAATTATAAAAACCCTTTAGTCTGATTACCAAGATTTTTCTGCATGTTGGACATTTAGTTGTTATCCTGGTCCATTCATGTAAACAAGAATGATGGAAGGAGTGTTTGCACGGTAGAAGCTGTACAAACTGTCCCTCGTGAAACTCCTCCAAACCTACTACACACGACTGATCTATCATTTTGTCGTCGGAGTACGGCAGCATGTAAACAGAATCCTTCAGACATGCGTGAAACAAGTCCTTGTTTTGGAAATTGACATAAACATTTTTATACATATATGATCTAAATATTCCAAACTTTTTGAACTGCATACC
This sequence comes from Helobdella robusta, assembly GCF_000326865.2. Classification (NCBI taxonomy): domain Eukaryota; kingdom Metazoa; phylum Annelida; class Clitellata; order Rhynchobdellida; family Glossiphoniidae; genus Helobdella; species Helobdella robusta. The sequence goes on from NW_008704902.1 coordinate 591,360, forward strand.
TAAATAAAATTAAAGTTGTTGGTTCTTGACAAGGTCATATTGTTGATTTCTTGTGAATGCTCTAAATGGATTCACCCACTCACATTCTCCTTCTTCCACATAATCCTTGGTTAATGAAATGAATTTTGATACTTTCTGGACATCTTCTGGTGAAAATTTCAACTTGGAAGCTGCAGCTTATTTTTTAAATTCGTCTTCATAAATTGATAGTTGACGCAAAATTATTTCCTCCATGCAAAATTCTTCAATAAATTCCACTACAAATTTCTTAACATCTTTTATTTATTCCATTTGGCTAATTTTTACCAAAGCCTTGGGCACCAAACCACAATTTATTGAGTTTATTGAATTCATGGTAATTTCCTCATATTTATATGGACTGGACATGAACAGGACCGCACACAATACAAAAAATAAATTAATTTACAAGCAATATTTTTAGAATTCAAGGTATAAAGCTCATTTATAAAAATTAATTGTTTTAAACAAATTTTTAAGCCTAAACGCAATGAATCCAATGAACTCTCGACCCCAACCTCTTGTTAGCGTCTACACTGTAATGTAATTTATTTAAAATCAGAATCTTTTCATCACACCATTTTATTATTTTCAATTGTATTTTTTGTAATTTGAACTTCTTTGCCACATCAATTTTTAAAACTTACGAATTCTTTTGTAATCTTTGGAGGCTTATTTCTTACTCCTTCATTTCAATGAAGGGATATCGATTATCCACAATGTTATGCTTACAAACGTGCACTGAATCAAAACCTGTAAGATTTTCCTTTAATATCTCGTCATATAACATACTACAGTGCTTTTTTGATCAAAGAATTTTTTAGAAAATGTTTCTATTGAAAAATTTAATATTCGATAAGATCTTATTATAAATGATTTTTATATAAGTAATAATGAAATTACATTATATTTAAATGAAGGTATATTGGTATAAACATCAACATACAACAAATATAAAGATATATACATACATTTATAAGCCCGGCTAGATCAGTCGGTAGAGCATGAAACTCTTAACCTCGAGATGTTCGGTTCGAGCTCCACGTTGGAGGTAAACTTTTGGTGAGCAAAGATATTAGGACAATAGTTGGCGATGGTTCTTGCACTGACACGAGTCTAATGAACCGCTGTAAACCATGTTGTCTTTTATAATTCCTTTTTTAACATTTTTTCCATTTTCGACGCAATAAAATTCATGAAAGAAAACCGTAAAATGATAGATTTAAATATACATGCTTTAACTTTTACCATTTTTAAATGAAAAATAAATAATTTTTTAGAATTGTTCAACTTATTTAGTTGAATTTCAATAAATTTTTTGATAAGAAATTTTGTCGGTTTAAGTTAAAACATTGATGATAATGAAAAAAATTACTTATTTAATGTATGTATTTTTAACTATGAAGAAGATACAACTTAATTGTTTGGATGCAATTATTGTGAGTGCACTGGTTGCCAGGTGATGGAGATTTTATTTCCCATTTCCGATCGTCCGCCTACATGAATTTACTGCACCATTAAACAATTATGTATTTATGTAAGATGATGCATTTTTACTTGCTGCTAGCACTATAAAAGTTCGAACTAGCCCAAAACAGTCACTTTTGGCTAGAAATTAAGTGGATATATTTATTGAATTTTAACTCAAAATTAAGTAGATATATTTTTGTTAAATTTTTGCGAAAAGAGAAAATGGTTCGTTTGATAACATTATGCACCATGTCGGTGACCGTGATTGTCGTTCTCTCTTCCTCGACCGTCCAGCCATCGTGGAGTTTCGTACTGCCTTCGTTTGTATGTCTAGCTTCCCGTGTTTTTATTTTTCGAATTATTGATTTATTTTTTATTCTGATTTATTGTTGATTGCGTATTTATTCACAAACATGTTAGAATTACGACGATCCAGAGTTAAGCAAACGAGGCAGCGATCAAGACGCAACCTTGCAGCTGCCCTCCATGACAACGTTGAATCAGATGATCAGGAAGAATGTTCTTCAGGTACTGGAGGAAGCCCTTCACACGCCAAAACAAAAGTCAGCATGAGTCACATCTGACGAGAAAGAATCAAATTATAAGCTACAGATATCTAAACACTTTTAACATTTGTCTATTAAGTTTGTTTGTTAAAATTTGTTAAATATGTTGTCATTATTGTTTGGTGGCGGTTTAACAGTTTACAAAATAAAAATTTATTCGATGACCAGACTGTTCTTGGAAAATAATGTATTTGTTAACTCAACGTTATAATTCGTAATTAATAGAATGTAAACACCAAAACATTGAAAAAATAGCTAATGTAATTTGGTTGAATTTGGTAATAAAATTGAACATATTAGTCAAATTACTTAAAATAAAACATTAGAATTAAAACATCTGAGATTGTATACAGAGCGTTCGTTTAAAAAAATTAGTATCGCAATTATTGAAAAGTAAAGACCTATTTGAGTCATCAGAGATCAAATTTTCCATATGAAGAACACTTTGAAAACACCACAAATATCGAGGTGGTACGATACAACGCATTTAGCAACTCTGCAGCCAGAAATTTGCTCTGAATAAAGCTTGGGTGCTTACCGAAAAAATATATTCTTTCAATTTTTGCTAACCCGATTTTTTGATGCTAAATTGCTCTGTTAAAAATGTAAAATATTTAACTTAGATCGTCATAACAACAATGGAAACAATTGATGTTTTGTCAGTACAATTGAATGCTTTGAGCAATGAAAGAAATAGACCGTTGAACTATGTGAGTGCTTAGAATCTCAATACTCTTAACCATTGACGTTACCGCTTGCGAGTTTCATTCCAGCGTCGTCATAGATGGAAGAGATGCAGTTTAATTTTTAAGAGTGAATAAGTATGGACTTTATAAGCATTTATGATGACAGGCATATTTATATAATTTTATTTATTCGTGTGATTTTATAACATACCCCAGCATTAAAATATTCTTGATAACGTCAAAACACGTTACATCACATTGTTGGTCTCAAAATTTCCTTAATTAAGAATCACTAAATTCCATCTCCCAGACGGCGGCTTCTGTCATGCTGCTCGGGCTGTTTGGAACGGCTGCCTGCCTCCGATCATCTCTGTTCCATTTTAAAATGATTTCATAATGCTTGCGTGCTGTAAAAGACATTACGTGCAGTGGGCCATAGAAAACAAAATATGATGTCTCACCATTTGTTCGTGGTTGAAAAAATTTATTTAAGATTTGATTTTTATGGTTTCAATGCTGGGAGTTAAATTAAACTGAGTAGCAACGAAAAACATTGTAAATTGATTTATTGACTGTTTGAGGATTTTTGTATTTTATGTTTCTGCAACGAAATTTATTAAAGTAATAATAAATTTCAATTTATCATGTAATTGGTAAACAAATTTAAAAGCGACACCATGTAAATAAACGCCGTGATGAAATAACAGCGTGCAATTCGAGGTGAAAATTGAAACATCGCTTCTGATCGTCAGTCGTCTGATTTATGACCGTCCGATTATACAATTACCCGGATAGACGCATTTTGACGAGTTGCTTGCTATAAAAGAGCCTCGATATACTCAATAATTTCAGTGTTTGCTTGAAATTTGAAGAATAAATTGAAAATTATACTAAAGTAGAGTAAGTAAAAAATAAAAGATGGTTCGTTTGATGACTCTATTTACACTGACAGTGTCTGCCATTGTTGTTCTCTCTTCATGGAGCATTCAACCGTCGTCTGGTTTTGTACTTCCGTCCTTTGTTAGTAGAATTTGTTTCACTCCATTTATTGTTCATTTAACTTGTTGTTAAAAAATTAATTTATTAATTATTCTCTCATTAAGGGTCATTAATTCCAAATTATTAATAAATAAACGTATCCATTTTTTCTTTACTTCACACAAAGAATTACGACGACCCTGAGTTAAGTAAGCGGGGCAGCTCAGATGCCACTGTACCTCTGCCCGCACTGGCCAAGTTGAATGAACTGATCAGGAGGAATGTCATTCGTGTGTTGGAAGAACCCATCAAGAATTCTAAA
>NW_008704902.1:600399-605571 GCF_000326865.2 Helobdella robusta
TATATATATATATATATATATATATATATATATGTTCATGTGTTCATATATTCATATATATGAGGTGTCCATGTCTGTGTATAATTGTGTGTGTGTGCGCGCATGTGTGGTTTGTGTGTGTTATGCTTTGTGTGTGTGTGTGTGTTGTGTGCGGTTTGTGGTTGGATCTGTTTAATACAATGGGTATATATATATTTATATGTACAGAACCGATAATAATAATAGATATCTAATGGGATTTATGCTCCCATATAAATGAGATAAAAATTCGTTTAGAGGTTTATCGTTTTTATATCTGTATACATACGTACGAACTTTCGTTGTGTGTATTTGTTTGTGTGTGTGCGTGCGTGTGGTGCGTTTACACGTACTTATATACATGTGATACTTTTCTAAAGGATTTTGCATGCTAAAGTACAATCAAATTTATAGAGGTTTTTAACATACAAAAAATTTAGCGGACATCTGAAACAATGGTTTAAAAACTCAGAAACAAAATCACACACACACACACACACGCACACACACACACACGCAAACCCCAATATCTAATATACAAACCCAAAGCAGCACAGACATGCATACATAATCATAAATTAGTTTACTGTACACGTCCATATCTAAACGTGTATATGCCAATTTGCATAGAATACAAGATAAACATACAAACATAGATACACACATACATACACATACGCACATACATACATACAAAAGTACACTAATACAAACATACGTACGTGCGTAATATACAAACGCACATGCGCACACACACACGTAAACAAAATTAGGGTGTGCATTCAATTAACGGTAGACGTCAATGGGTTGCGGGTTCAACGTTGTGTCACGTGCTATATTGCAGATTTTCAACGTTCTTGTTTGTTTGTGTGGTTGTTTGTATTGGTTGCTGCTGTTGCTAATGTTTTGGCTGATGTTTTGTAGTTAATGATGATGTTGTTGATGTGATGTTGTCTGTGTTGTAGATTGTGATGTTTGTATTGTAGTTTGTGTTTTGTTTGTGTTCGCTGCTGTTTTGTGTTGTTGTTTATGCTATTTAGGCTGTTATTTAAAAAAAATTTAATTTATTTTTTGACATAATGCTGTTAATGTTATGCTGAGTCGAGCGCGCAATAAATTTTCCGATAGTAACATTCAACAACTTTTTTCTGGGGTCTAAAAGTAGTGGTAGCTAGAACGAACGAAAACTGCAACATTCGATTATTCATTCGGTATTTGAAAATAACCAAAGCTGCACTCTAAATTATGGCCAAAAATTCTACTCTAATTATTATTTATTTTCCTATATATGGGATTTATTTTCATTTATGTCAGCGTCATCTGCATCGTCATCATCGCCATCATTTGTGGACATCGTCATCAACATCATCATCACCATCTCCTTCATCATCATTCTCTCCATTTTCACAAACGTTATCATCATCATCCATCTGTTCTACTTTTATATTCTCTCAGTTGCCAACTTAAACTGGCAGAGATAAAAAAAAAACATGGCCTCCTGTCGATATTTTCAAAAATTGTTACAAGGTTATTTCAAGCCCACTTCAACTCGTGACGTCACAAGACGCGATGACGTCATCATGAATAAATGTTTCTAAAAATAAATAAATCACCCTTGTAAGTGTTGTTGCAGTGGCTTACGCGTGTGTGTGTGCGTGTTTATGCGTGCGTGTGAGTTGATCTGCGTGCGCGTCGTTATACGTGCGTGTGTGCATGTGCTTAAACCAATGTTTCAATTATGAACGTTACGTAATATTGTAAGTTAGTTTATTTTTGCATGTCAATTATATTTGCTCAGACATGCAAAACCTGTGTGTGCGTATGTGCGTATGTACGTGTGTGTGTCTGCAAGTGCGTGTGTATATCTGCGTGTGTGCTTTTATATGTACGTATGCATGCACGCCTGTGTACGTGAGCTTGCTTGTGTTGGTGAATGTATGTGAGTAGGTTGTTTGTTTGTTCAGTGTTTATTTATTCAAGTCAATGAACATGTGTGCTTTTCAAATTAACTTTGTGAAAATCTGTTGTTTTAATTCTTTATTTTTATAACAATTTTATATTAAAAAATAAAATATTATGGAGAGAAATGAAAGAAAAAATATAATAAATGCCAATGGAACATGGCTTAACGATCATAACTGATCAGAAAATTGCGAAAAAATAAAGTAAAATAATACATATTTTTAACGCAACACACAAATGTAACCCCTAACCCACACACACGCACGCACGCACACACGCACACATACACACACAAACACACATAAAAACATACACGATTACTTAAAAACACTATCACGTCCACAAACAAACCGCCAACAAAACAAGAATTACAAATTAATTATAAATTAAAGTTCAAGTCTTTATTTTTTTTTGGTTCTAACTTTCATTGGTTCGTTTTACATTTTGCACTGGGGATCTCAAATATCCATATATTCGTAAATTTGCATTTCAAATTATCGACCCAAGTGTACGAAGTCGTAGGGTTCTGCGGTTTTCAGTTTTGTACACTTTTATTCCTGTCGCAAATTTTTGATTTTATATTTATTTAAAATTTAATTTCGATCATATATAAAAAAATATTGCGTTTCCTATAAAAAGATTGTAATGAAGAAAAATACAATATGAAAATTTGAATTTTATTTTACTCCAATGCGTCAGATTCTATGTACAATGTGGATAATCTTAGACAAGAACAGAGCTGTTTTCTGCTCTACAGTTTGCAATCTCCTTGTCTGTTTTGACATTTTTACGGCGGTCCAAGAGTTGATAATGGTTAATTTCAAATTGAAAATTTTTTAATAGCTAATGGGATGAATGGGTGTTGTTAAATGCATTCACTTACGGTAGATTTTTCAGATATAGACAGAGGAACATGAGAATTAAAAAAAAATTCTTTAAAATACATATAGAAAATTTTTCACACAACTTTTATCAATTATTTTATTTGAAATTACCACCATCATCATCATCGTCATCGTTTGAGTCATCATCTTCATCATCATTATCGTCGACAATCAACAATAAGTCAACATAATCATTTAGTTACATTGTCACTATGATTCTAACTTTAGTCATTTTTCAATCAAATCATCAAAAACATGGCACGCCAATTTGGTGCAAGGCGTACGATGCTTTACTGCATCTTGCGTCGTAAATTTTAAATTTAAAAAAGCACACACACTCACACACACACCACACACTCACACACACAACCACACACACACGATTACTACACTATACATACACATGTGCTCGCCCACACGCACACATACACACACAAGTACAAATAAGTAGGTCATAAATGTCCAAGAGTACCGCTATAAAAGATGATGACATTTCGCATGTGATGTTAAACACACGTCACATGAACACGCACATGCCTGTTAAACAAACACGAATGCAAACACACACACAAACACACACACACACACACACACACGTACACAGACATACGTGCACGGACAAACAAAGCACACACCAACGCATACGGATACAAACTATTTACAAAAAATATACAAATTAGTATATTTAGAAACTGTAACTTGTAAAACAACATCTGACGCATTAGAAAATCTAGCTTTTTTGAAACTATAAAAAAATGCGATGTAAATGATCATTAACTTCATGCAAATATGTTTGCACGTCAATTTCTGGCCAGATATTGAAATTGAAAAACAGGAAGAAAATGTAGCGGCGAACTTTTTTCAAAGTTACACATAAGATCATAAGGTAATTAAATCACACAAGTGTAATTATTAAAAAATGCTGATAAGAAATCAATGTTAACATATTTACAGCAGTCTAATAATTCAAAGTAGTATTATGAAAATTTTAGTAAAAACAACAACAACACAAACAACAAACAATAACAAAAACAACAGCAACACAAACACAACATCACAAACAACAACACTAGACAACTGTAATAACAACCCATCAACGACAATGAAGAAACACAAGAAGAACATTAAAGTAGCGTAGTAGTGAAGCATTTTATTGCACTATCATGGTCATTTTACGACCGGACAATGTTGTTGCTGATAATTGCATGCAACTGTTATTTTGTTGTCGGCGCTCTCACACTACTATCACGTTACGTTCACTTCTTATAGCATATACAGTTGTTGCCACATATCATTTATTTTAGTAGTAGTAGTAACAGCAGTAGCAACAGTAGCGACAACTTCATTTGTAGTAGTAGTAGCAGTGGTAGTAGTAGTAATAGCATTACTATTATTGCTACTCTAATGTATTAATTTGTTTTAGCACAAAAGGAGTCGACAAAGTTAAAGACGTCGGTTTTACTTCATTGTTGTCGAATTTAATGACTTGGAGTAATTTTTATTTTTGGTAGTAACTGTAGCAACCGCAACGACTACAACCGTTAGAAGCTTTTGTTTTGCCCAACCTGGTCTCGTTACATGGAGCAATTATCAAAGATGTCAGTTTGATGATATTGCATGCTACAAATTTTATGTCTCTAGGCTGATTAGTATTTGCTGCTACAGTTGTTTCTCTGTGTTATTATTGTTTCATTATATTGTTGTTGTTGTTGCTGCTGTTGTTAAAATTTCACTATTTTAGCTGGCGTTGTTGTGACCAGTCTGTGAAAGTGTGTTTTGTTGTGGTGATAAAGTTGTTATTGTTTTGTTGTTGTTTCATTTTTAATGTAGTTGTTGTTGTTACTGTTGTTGTCGTTGTTGTAGGATTGTTAATGATGCTGTCTAATTGCATTTTAATGTCATGATATAATTGCGTTAATGCGATGAAATTGCGCTTTCTTTTTAAATGTAGTGTCATTGATGTCATAGCCGTTGTTTGGCGTTGTTTTCAGTTTATTTTATATCTCTGTAATGTTTTTGTGATGTTATTAATGTGTTGGTAATTTATCCTGTTTGGTTTGAATGCGTTAATGTATCTTTTAGATAGTCACAAAGTCAATAATGTCATTTGGTAAGATCTGTTTTTTCAACTGTTTGATTGAAATTTTTTTTGTTTGATAAAATAATTGGAAAGTTGATTGGGGAACATTCTCAATAGTGATGGCGAAAATTATAATTTATGACAATGAAGATGAAAATGATAATGAATGTGAAAACAATGCTGATGACTTTGTTGTTGTTGTTGTAAGCTAACAGTAAAGATGATGTT
>NW_008704902.1:607392-617519 GCF_000326865.2 Helobdella robusta
CAACCTCATCTTGTTTCAATGGTCCAATTATGTATGATACATACTCCAAACCAGTTTACGAAAAAGAAGCAACCACCTAACGCGCGAATACTTGGCCAGCAATTTGTTGCTGCTTATGTCACATTCTTCATTCGAATCATTCACATTTTTTTCTTCATTACTTTCTTGCATTATCGCGATTCTATTCGCCCTCCATTTTCTAAATGCCAGGCCATTTTATTTATTTAAACGTTTTTTTACTCACTAAAAAGCTTTATTCATTTAGTCGATTGTTTGTTTGTCTGCTTGCTTGTTTATTCTTTCAATCATTTAATTATTTATTCATTTATTTGTTCATTCATTTGTTCATTCATTTGTTCATTCATTTGTTCATTCATTCATTCATTCATTCATTCGTTCGTTCGTTCGTTCGTTCATTCGTTTATTCGTTCATTACTCGTTCATTCATTCATTCATTCATTCATTCATTCATTCATTCATTCATTCATTCATTCATTCATTCATTCATTCATTCATTCATTCATTCATTCATTCATTCATTCATTCATTCATTCATTCATTCATTCATTCATTCATTCATTCATTCAGTCATTCAGTCATTCAGTCATTCATTCATTCAGTCAGTCTCAGTCATTCAGTCATACATTTCATACCATGCTTATTGCAGCCAGCGATCCACCATGAGCTAATTAAATGCATTGTATACCAACCAACCAACCGAATAGAAATGTTTTATCAGATGAGTAGATGAACACAAAGCTACAACAAACAAACAAAAAAATAGACAGACAAAAAGACAGACAAACAAACAAACAAAAAAACAAGCAAGTATGAAAACCCCATTAGGGAGCCAACACACAATTCTTCACATTCACCGTTCTTAATCAATTAGTAGCTCAGTAGTAATTACAGCAACAACAGCCCGTATAGAAACAGCTAATCATTTGGCTTCTTTAGTTTACTATGATTAACTCATTATAATTAATTCATTTGATTTTCGTTGGAATTCAAGCATACAATTAAACGAACACACACGTAACTAACAATTGGAACAAATTTATAAACCAACCATCGAATATTTAACCAATGAACCTGCAGACCGACCGACCAATCAACCAACCAACCAAGCTAACCGACCAACCAACCAACCAACCAACCATATAAGCCATCTAACCAACAAGCCTTCCAACCGTCCAAATAACCATTCAACCAGTTTTATAACCCAACCAAACAAACAACCAATTAACCAGCAGAAATAATCAGCGAAACAAATTAACAACTATTCAACAACAACAACCAATCAAAATCATAAGATAAAACCATGGCAAAAGCAAAACCAACCAATTATTTTCAACAGTGCATATTTTGGGGCGTTTTCATCTTTTTGGCCTTGAAATAATCTGAAAAAAATTATTTAATTGAATCATGTGCTTTTAATTTCAGTGTCATTATCATTAACTAGAAATATTGTTATCAATTCAAATAATTATTGATAATAAAAAATGTGTATATGTTAAATTGTATAAATCAAGCAATCAATCCAACAACAACCACCATTATAATATCCCGATCTACATGCACAATCCCTTTGGTGTAAATATAAATGTTAATAAAATTAACAGAACAAGCAAACAAACAGTAGACCGACATTTTAAAGATAGAAACCAGCAACAATTACATTAATCACATCAAAATTGACAACAGTAATAATATCAACAACGATAAAAAAGACAACAACAACAATAACAACAACAACTGCAAAAACATGGTTTGGCGAATCATCATGACACGTGATTGATGAGTACAAAGTTCATTTGTCATAACAGAAGCAGGCGTGCCAATCAATCCATGCGACAATGTAACAATCAACCAACCAATCAATCCATCAACCAATCAATCAAAATTTATCAATCAATCAACCAATCAAACAAAATCAATCAACCAACCAAACAAAATCAATCAACCTATCAATTAACCAACCAATCAACCAACCAATGAATCTCCCAGGTTTGCAATCCACAAATTAGCCAATTCAACCTGTTAACTGGGCAATCAATCAAACTCAAACCCATCAATCGGCCAATCAATCAACTTATCAATCTACAACAATCCACCAACCACCAATCGTTCACTCATTTATATATGCATGGCAGTTAGTCAATCGAGTTCTTTTGTGTTGTGCGTAAGTGAAATAGGCACATAATAAATCGAAATCGAATCATTAATAAAAGAATGAAAGAGTGAACAAGAACTGAACGAATAACGTTTGAAATTTTATTTTCATAATAACAAATTAATGACTGAATGACTGACTGACTGAATGAATGAATGAATGAATGAATGAATGAATGAATGAATGAATGAATAAATGAACATGCTCACCGAATGAATGAATAAATAAACAAACGAACAACAAACGAATGAACAAATAGTGAACGAATGAAAAGAAAATGACTGAATGAATGAATGAAATCAAAACGGAAGAATAAACAAACGTATGATCAAACAAACGAATAAATGAACGAACGAACAAACGAACGAATGAAGGCTAGAAGAAGACTAACCAACTCACTCATTGAAAGAATAAAAAAATGATTGATGGATGGCTGATGTAAGCAACAGCAGAACCCATAATAATAACACACAAACACACAGCACACATTTACACACATGTATGTGTGTGTATGTGTGTGTGTGTGTGTGTTGGCACATGGATCTTTGGACTTATTATGTATACGGTACAATTTTATTATACCTGCCATCATTTATTTAACACTAAATACGCAAATAACGGTACAAAAAGACAAACACACAGAACAGCCACATATAGAAATAGACACATAAAGTGACTTTCACAACTACACACACACTCTTTCTCTCTTTCTCTCTCTCTCTCTCACACACACACACACACACACACACACACACACACACACACACACACACGTACGTTCACTCACTCAACTCACACACCACACACACATACACTCAACTCACACACACACACACATATAAACACACACAAACACAAACATTCACCCGCACACACACACCGCACACACACACACAAACGTTCACTCACACACACACACTCAACTCACACACACGCGTTCACTCACTTACATACACACACAAACAAACACACAAACATACAAACACAGTCTACATAAATAATGTGCACGCGCGGTTGTTTTGGGGTTGTGTTTATTTTAAACTAATTGGTAAAGTCCCCCAGTGGCTTGTTTACATTTGCTCAGCTTAACTTAAGCACGTTCTACCTCGTAACGTTTCGTACATCTGGCGTTTGTCATTCATAAGAAATATGATGGTTGCCGGGTTACCATATAGTAGAATTATTATTACTATTATAATACTGATTACTACTACCCCTCATTACTGAATAGTAGTAGTATTGTTTACTGCCGGTTTGTATGTTGCATGAGTTTGTTCAGTCGCTTGTTCATTTTTTCTTATGCAATATGTACTAATCCACACTAGTAGTATTCCTACTGTCAATCAAGGTAATAATGAAATAATATTAAAAGGAAGAAATAGAAGAAAATAAGTAAAATAATAAAATATAATACATCCTTTTGTTCTTAGTTCTTAAAATCCTTTGATCAACTTACATATCAAAGAAATGAAAGAGTGAAAGTTTAAAAAAAATTGAAAAAAAATTCTCAACACTGCCGTCAGTGGGTGGTAGGTAGAAAAAAAAGTTGATCGAAGATAGGAACGTAAAGAAGATAATTGTTTTAAAAAACGCTGCTCCACTGTTAAATAAATTTTTATTACTTCATTTTTACAACAAAGCTACAACCATTACTGAATTTCTTACTGTGCATGATAGTATTTACTCTCTCCCTTTCTTTCCTTTCTCTCTCACTCCTTTTCTTCTTCTCTCTCACTCACCCTATGCACTTTCCCATTTTTACATTTTACTTTAGTTTCAAAGATAGAGAGGATTTCGAATGCTGACTAATGTATTTTTAAAAACATGCCTGAGATTAGCAAGATAAAATTGGAGAGAGTAAGAGAAAGAGATCAAGATGATGAAGAATAAGCAAAACTTCAAAAGACGAAAAGATAAAAAAATAAAATAAACACAAAAATATGTGAAAATTTGAATGAAAAAACTGAAATGAATGAATAAAGAAAATTGATGAATGAAAGAAGGAGCGATAAATAACAGAAACCGGAACAACAAATGAACTGTCAAACATACATTAAAACGAATATAATGACTTTGACGATGTTGGATGGTTTCATCTAAGAAAAGCAAATGAAGCCAGAGAGCAAAGAAATAATAGAACAATTAGCAGAATGATTTACTGAAATAATTAAAGAACAAATGATGTATATAATGAGTGTACAGACGACAAAATAAACAAACGAATGATTAAACGAACGAACGAACGAATGAATGACAAAAAAATATTATAATATTTTTAAAATTATTATTTAAATTATTATTGACGTAAGAGTGCGCAAATAATTATCATCATCATCGTAATTACTATCTTATCGTCATCATCTTTATCACCATTAAGAACGACACATCAACAGGATAAAACGATGAACAACCTGAGATGAACTGTTTCTTGGATGTTTCATTTTTGTCGTGGAGATGGCTCGTTTGTTGATGTTGTTGATGTTGTTGATGTTGTAGCTGTTGTTGCTGATGTTGCTGAACAGTTGAAACCTGATTCGTTAGATTAATTGTTTGTGTTGTGATTTTCAAGGAAGATGAAGATGACGACAAAGATGACGACGACGAAGGATATGGTGTAAATGATGATGATGAAGACGGAAAAAGAAACGACGATGATTGTGTTGGTGATAACAACGATGATGATGATATGATTAAATGTTTGCAATTGTCATTTTCAATGATTGATGATGATGAACATGTTGAAGCCTGGTCTCGGTTAGTATTGTTGTACAAATTACTGTCTGCAGTCACTTTTGCTGTTGCAGTTTTATTTTTGGTAGTAAGAGTAGTAACAGTGGTAGCAGTAGTTGTAGTGGCAGCAGTTGCAGCAGTCGCAACAGCAGTAGATGCGGCAGTTGTTGAATTATTAGAATGAATCAGATCCGGTGTAGAAATGGCTAACAATAATTTTGATGTTGTTGTTGTTTTGGTGACAGATGTTGTTGGCGTTGGTGTTGCAACGGGAAGAAAAATTGTGGTCGACAATGTTGTTGACCTTCTGTCGGAAACTATTGTTGTTGTTGTTGTTGTTGTTGTTGTTGATTTATGAATAGATGTTGTTGCGTCAGTTGGAAGTTTAAAACTGCATCTTCTTTTCACGTTTTCCATACCTTCAGCCACGCATCGCCTCTTCAACTGCTTCCTGTTCATATCTTCTCCACCTACGCACTTTTCGTAATTATTTTCGTCCAGTTTTTTAAAATCGTCATCATTATTATTGATCTCATCATTGATATAATTATTACCGTTATTATTATTATTGCTGTTATTATTGATCAACAGACGCCTGCATCTTAGATCTCGAGCATTTGCCATATTGAGATGCAATCGCTTCTCAATGGTCCACTCGAATTTCGTTCCGCCAATCAGAGGACGGTCATTCTCAAAGTCGTAATCGTATTGGTCAGTTTTTTGGCGCACAGTTTCCGCCATCTTGGCCGCCATTTTTTGATGTTCCAGCATCACGTCCAGTTCAGATGGCTGGCCGAACAGATTTCGGCACGTGGCTCTTCTAATCGGACGATTCATCTGAGGAACATGATGATGATGATGATGATGATGATGATGATATTGTGATGATGATGATTATCATATGATGATGAAGCGGTTGTGTTGCTGCCGGATGATTAACATGATATAAATGTCATGACGGTGACGATGGTAACGATGATGATGATGATGGTGCAAGCAGAGATGATGACGTCGATATAATAATAAAATATCAGTTTTGAATTAAAAATATTCGCAGGAACAAAATGTTTTCATGATAAGATTTCATCATCAACCTCACCATCCGAGTTATCAACATCACGTCATCAGAACCCCCATCATCATGTAAGTTATCACCATCACGTTCTCACCATCTTATGAATCATCATATACACCATTCAGGCATCTTCATTTCTAACAACTGTATAACTAACAACTGATTAATTTTTACCGTAATCATTACCGTCATTATTCACTTTAATTTCATCATCAACACAATCATTACCCTCACTTACCGAAATCATCATCACCCTAATATTTGTCATCATCGTCGTCGTCGTCATCATCTTCCTTAATTAATTCATCACAATCATCATCATCCTCATCATCATCATCGTACAGACCTAGCAGCGACTAATGATTCGTATAATCAATCTTCCAATATGGGTCAAATTATAAATTTGCATAGAAAGAATACGCAGGACGCACGCGCGCTCAAAAACACACGCACACACACACGCATTCAGGCACAAATGCCCCAAATACAAACACACACACACACACACACACATACATACAAACGTATATACAAATACACACATCCAGACATGCAAAAACAAACAATATATATATATATACATATATATATATATATATATATATATACAACAATATATATATATATACATACATACACAACAATATATATATATATATACACAATATTTTAATGTACAAATATATTTATACATATATGTGTGTGTACAACACACATAACACAATATTTACACCATTGCCAGGGCTTAATGATGGAAATAATGAAAACTGACCAAGTGATTGCTAATGAAGTCGTTTGTAGTCCAATTCGAGTGCATCGTGTCTGTTTGATTTGTGTTGCACTCTTGCGTGCACGTGTGTGTATGTGCGTGCATGATTTGTGTATGTTCGTCTGTTTGATTTGTGCCGATGTATTTGTGTGTTTATCATAGTTATAGATACTTTGGACCAACACAATGATCTAGAATTCTACGAAAAGTGTGCGTGCGTGTGTGTGTGTGGTACATACACATGTGTTTTGTTAATTCAAGTGATTGTGGGTGTGCGTGTTTATAATTTGGTGTAAGTGTGTAATGTGAATGAAACATTTTTAAAAGCTAATCTAAAATGGTAGCACATTTTATATGCGTTATTCGTCAAGATGGATGCATGGATGCATGCACATGTGTGCTTGCGTGGGTTGCTTGCTTGTTATGTTAAAAATATTTTTACAGATTTCTAACATAGATTTCGAACGCTCAAATAGTCATGGTTTTGTTTAAAGTCACCGCAAATATTTGCTCTGAAGCTTATTTGCGCATGATTTTTTGGCGTTCGTTAACTTTATAAACCTACATAAACACACATATAAGCTCATACCCGTGTAGAAACATGAATGCACACATGTGTTTATAAATAATCCATTCATTTTATTTTCTTTTAGATTAGTGTATGACCTTGCTGATTCAAATAATATTTATACAAATTTCATGTCAATTCAACGAGCACCTATACAATTGAATTAAATTTTATTTAATAAATGCAAATATTCAACGAAATTTATAATTTATTTAAAAAAAATGTCCATTAATTTATACGAATTACGTATTCCTGTATACAAATTATGTATTCATTGGAACATGGAGCGCTTGCATTCCAAACGATGACATGTGACCCGGGAGATGTGATGCCAGGCAAAGTGGATTTTAAAATTTAAATTGTCAGCTATACTAACACACACACACACATGCACATACACACACACATACACAAACACAACCACACATTGTCCACCAGTCCAATTCATTGTCAGCTTAGATTACTACCTTCATAGACCAGTTATACATCTGTCATCATAATACAAACTTATATATAATGCACTGGACCTACATGCATTAACACATACACGCACATACAAATAAACACGCTACACGCACACTACATGCAAACAAACATAAAGATACACACACCAGTAAACTGTGAACTGAATACAAACTTTCCCGCTGAGCAATACTTGTGGATTAAAAAATACATAATTTGTAGAACCGTTATTTTACCCATTTCAAAACCATTATCTCAAAATAAGCAAACGATCTATTTATTGATTAGAAAACCCATAAAAAAGAAACATCCATACGTACATGCAAACACATACAAACAACTCCATAACGACGCATAGAGCGCATGCAAGATACTAACATTTCATTTACTACACAATACACGCATACAAAAGCACACACGCATACATACAGATAAGCACACGCATTGTCACAAACACATGTGCGTGCTTGGTTAAGTAAGTATTTGCATTGCTAAGTGAATTAACTCTCAATTTCCAGTTATTATGTCACACAATATGTTAAACTGTCTAACGCATCATTGCCTTCTAATCATTACTACCATCATCAACATCATCATCGTCATCTTCTTCATCATCACAGATTTCATATCATATCATCATACTAGCCATCATCATCCTTTTAACATCATCGTCGTCGTCGTCTTTATTATCTTGACAACCTTTTCATCATTATGTTTACATCTCGTTAGTTAATTTTAAATTAACAATTTAGTTTTTACAGTTAGCTACCATAGAAAAATAATTTCGATACAAAAAATAATAAAATAATATAAAAAACATTATTATGAATGATTATTAGGAAAATAATAACAAAAAATACAGAAAAAAACAATAATAATAAGCTTCCTTACTTTTTAATTTATTAATCCTTTCTTTCAAAGTACACAAATTATCCAATGGAAAATAAATTTTTTAATTATACTAATATTCTTGTCTGATTATTATTATTATTACTGTTTTATTATTATTAAAATTATTACTATTATTATAATTACTACTGTTTTTATTTATTTTAATTTAATTCGATCTTCCAAATTTTTAAACTTCTTTTCAAACCTGAATAAAGTTAAATTCCACATAAAAAAAACTTATTTATATATTGATATATAAATTAAGGAATAAAACAAATTATTCATTAACTATTATATTGATTAATAATTTTATTTTCCTGGCTTATATATATTTCTTTTTATAAATATTTTTAATTATTATATTATTAATTATATTTAATTATATTTATAATAATTTTATTTTCCTGGCTTATATATATTTCTTTTATTTATTTATTTAAAAAATAAATATTAAAAAACTTTAATGTATTTTGTTATTCATAACGTACGAAACATGTACCACATATGTCATACAATATACTATAATAAACTTGACTAAACTAAATAATACTAAACTAAAAAATACTAATATAAAAATTAACGTTAATCGGTTAATTGATTAATTAACTATTCTGAAGTAATTAATTAAATAACCAACCGATGAAAAACGCATATGAGTAAAAAACAAATGAATTTGAGAATGAATTAAAAAAACAATGAATTATTTTCATATAGAATTAATTTATCAATAATAATAATTATTATTATTATTGAATAATTTAATTTAACACCAGTGCATACAAAATTCCATTTTAATCAATTATTCAATATCAAAAAGATGGAAACAAATAGCAAACTAAAAAAACGTACGTACACTCAAACTCCAAAAAAATCCAACGACAAATGCACGCCAGCAAGTAAAATTATTAACTAAATAACATCAATACCCAATGTTACATTTACAATATCATTACATGTATGTATGTATGTATGTATGTATAAACAATATTGTATATATATATCTATTCTATCTCACATTGATAAATAAATACATATATATATATATATATATATATATATATCTTCTATGTATTTATATAAATTGTTGAGTAAAAATAGTGAAATGTCAACAGACCGTGCGACAAATAATCTCCAGATGCATCAAATAAGTTTACAGTATACACATATAAATTGGTATTATGTATGTATGTATGTATGTATACATTTATGTACGTAAGCATGTATAGATATAGAATGCTGATCGTACTGTAAATCTACACACACAAACACACACACACACACACACACACACACATATATATATATATATATATATATATGTATATAATATATTTAAATACTTATACATATCTATATATACACATATAATAATCATTTGCACGTATATCATAACCTATTATAATTCGTTCATGTGTGCATTTAATGAAGTTAGTAGATATATATATATATATATATATAT
>NW_008704902.1:617569-627848 GCF_000326865.2 Helobdella robusta
AGTTATCTTGACAAGTCAATATTTCCCTATATATACAGCAAGGAGCACTGACGATGATTCATTCGGAATCGAAATATGGCCGTATTTGCAAATATTTGTGTAGAGAGAGAGAGAGAGAGAGAGAGAGAGAGAGAGAGAGAGAAGAGAGGGAAAGAGAGAGAGAAGAGAGGGAAAGAGAGAGGAGAGAGGGAGAGGAAAAGAAACAAATAAGAAAGACGTTGAAAAGCTTAAGGGTGCTAAATACTTTTTAGCAAAACTAACAAGACTTGTTTTCAAGCCAAGAAGAGATTAGATTTGTGGAGAAAATTTATCATAATAGACAATAATGTAAAAAAAATGGCGTTTAGAAACAAAATAAAATTACCAAATTTTATGTAGCGCTTACTATTTTTTCAAATAAATTCAATTTAATAAAATTTGAGCAAATTAAACCTGACATCAGTCAGTGTAGGAAGAGAATTTTATAGTCATCTGTCACTACTCACTAATTTACGAGTCAAGTTTAACTCACACACATACACACGCACACGCACACACCCAGCGAATTTATTGTTGCAACAAAGCAGGTCGTTTTAGTTATATATATAATGAAAATTGCTTTCTAATGTTAATTTTTTTATTCTTAATTTGTTACAATGGGACGACGAGATGTTGTAATAGTTAAGGTACTTGATCTTTTTGATGCTCTAACCGGGTTTGACTGCAAAGAAATCCTCGCCTACCTCTGTAAAATTGTCGATGCGTTAATTTATACCTTTAAGAATGAATTGAAAAAATAGTAATAATTGAGTTGATGATGATAACAGTTGACTAAAATGGTTTTTAGTATGTTGACGACGACAACGAAGATGATGCTGATGATGGCAGCGATGGTCCTGACGACGTGATGACGTAAAAGTGAGTAAATAATGGTTACGAAGGAAAATAGGATATTCAAAGCTGAAAGGTGAACGCCGTCGTCAGAGCAAAGACAACATCTCAGAACAACCTTATAAATGACACCTACGATGGTAACAACGTTCATAACTATGGCAATAACAACGAGTCCTCCAAAAATTTCAGAAGCATGTAATAATAATAATAATTATGCTTATTTTTATAACAATTATAATTACAATAAGATAATATTATAAAAATAGTTTTAACAACGGTATATAATATAATATGTTGGTAATAGGATCAAATTATTGGTTTTAGAGATAGTAATCTAATATAATTATAATTGTTATTATTACTATTATTTTTATCATTACTGTTGTTATTAATGAAATAAAATTTAATGTTATTAACTTGTTCAACGATCTAAAAATGAATTGAGACCACAACGACAAACTTGCAACCAACTGGCTGACTCAGCAACAGTCTCACGCAGCACAAACAACATTAGCAGAAATAACAATAAAATATCGATAGTTGGTCTATTGAGACATCAAAAAACAAAACATTTTGTGTGAGTAATGTCACTACAATTTTGTGTAATTATTGCCATCATAAACCACATTTTGAAGCTTATTAAAACTAAATGAATAATCCAGGAAAAAGTGCAAATTTCTGGAAAGTTCTTTTGTAGATCTAAATATCCATAATTAAGTTAACCAGGATTAACCATATGACAGCCATTCAACGTCATATACGAACTTACATAGTAAACCTAGTTTGAAATAAGCACACAAATAGACAAACACACACACACAATCCCAAACACACACACACACAGAACTTATACAAGTAAAAAATTAAACATGTAAACAAACACACACACACTCACACATACACTCACAACAAACACACACACACACATACGCACATCCTCAAATCACATGCATTTTTTTATTCAGTTCAGCAATCGACATATTTGAACGGCAAAAAATATGCATTGCATTTTGTTTACTTCATCACAAACGCGCCAAACACACACAAACACACGCAGGCACTTACACACATACACACACACACACGCACCTACATATATACATACCACGCACTTACATACACACACAAACACACACACACACACGCATCTACATACATACACAAACACATACACAAAACACACACGCATCTACACACACATACACACGCATCTACATACATACAAAAAACACGCACACACGCATCTACATACATACACAAACACACAAGCACTTACATACATGCATACACAAACACACGCACTTACATACACACACACACACACATACTTACACATACGCGCGTATATGGCATAGTGTGAATCTCGTAAACAGGTAGATAATATTATGAGAGAAATAGCAAACGTAAGAAGACGTACTTTCTCACACGTTACGAAAACAACAACAAAAACAATTTGTTCGAGAGTGAGCTATTCAAACATACATTACATACATCACACTTTTTCACATTACATTTCGTCACATTACATTACATACATTACATGCATTACATATATTACATTACGTACATTACATTACATACATTACATTTCGTCACATTACATTACATACATTACATATATTACATTACGTACATTACATACATTACATACATTACATACATTACATACATTACATTACATACATTACATTACATACATTACATTACGTACATTACATTACGTACATTACATTACGTACATTACATTACGTACATTACGTACATTACATTACGTACATTACATTACGTACATTACATTACATACATTACATTACATACATTACATACATTACATTACATACATTACATTACATACATTACATTACGTACATTACGTACATTATATTACGTACATTACATTACATACATTACATTACATACATTACATTACATACATTACATTACATACATTACATTACGTACATTACATTACATACATTACATTACATACATTACATTTCGTCACATTACATTACATACATTACATGCATTACATATATTACATTACGTACATTACATTACATACATTACATTACATACATTACATTACATACATTACATTACATTCATTACGTACATACATTACATTACATTACATACATTACGTACATTACATTACGTACATTGCATTACGTACATTGCATTACGTACATTACATTACATACATTACATTACGTACGTTACATTACGAACATTACGTACATTACATTACATACATTACATTATATTACATAACTTTATAAAAATTCAAGCACTTAGATTTGTTAAGTGCTATTTATTGTACCTGAGATTTAAAATAGTGAAAATGAGGACAAATTATTATGAATTACGATGACAACGATTAGTACTCATTAAAAAAAACTATGATGGTTAAAATGATGGTAATCATTAGTTATAACAATGACGACCGTATAAACGAGATATTTATAATGGTGATGGTGTCCTAATTTGCGAAAATGATGTTTGTAGTGAAGCTAAATGTGATGGCAATAGTCGATACTATATGATGATTAATAAATGTGATGATGGATAATGAGTGTGATGATGGATAATGAGTGTGATGATGGATAATGAGTGTGATAATGAATAGGATTAGTGCGATGCTGTTATCAGGATGACAATTGTGATTACAAAACTGAGATATCTATCTGGGAAGATAATGTTGGCTTTGGTGATATAAAATAGATACAGAACGACAATGATGACGACAAATACTATAATGATGATGATAATGATGATGCAAAATGATGATGATGATGCAAAATACAAACAAAAGCAACGGTAACAGACTGTTATGAAAACATGCCAAAGCCGAACGTGAGTTAGAAACTACTTATTATCGATTGAGCTATGGTAGAAGTCGGTTGACATCAACATCCAATAAATCTTCAATGGTACATGATATAATTTTTAATGATACATGATATCATTTTTAATGATACATGACATCATCTTTAATAATTTTAAATTTCAAACGCAAGCGTTATACTAAGCTACACTTTGGTGTCTTCACACAAACTCATTAAAATAGATAAATATTACCTCCTATAAATATTACCTCCTTTATAAATACAAATTAAAGGCGACTTTCCCATCATTCAGAAGGTCTCAACGACACGAACAAACATTTTACATGGGTTAGGCTGGGGGTTCTTCGCAGTTGAACCTAGCAATGCAATACTTCTGCACCTTTAACCATAAACCATTACACTATCTCACCTCACTATCAACAGTCAAATTTGTGGTAAATTACTTAGCGAGATAAACAGAAAAAATATGCACTAAAAATGCTTTACTTCGGATAATAATAATTGTCTAAAAAGGAGTAAATAGCAGCGCTACGTAAATTAGTTATGTTAATTAGAACTGCGATGTTTCAAAATCTTGCTAATTTTATTGCACTGGTAATGTTACTAATAATAGTAGCGAGGCTTGCAGTGGTAGCCGTTGTAGAAGACTCGTTATTATCCTTAGTAATATTAGTTGTAGTAACAGAAGATAATTAAATAGCAGCAGTAGCAGTAGCAGCAGCAGCAGTAGTACTGGTAGTAGTTGTAGTAGTAAATAGTAGTAAAGATAGCCCCACTTTTCTATATATAGAAGCACATGAAGCCTTGAATGGTGAATAGATTAACGCTACGTTTACGTTAACAATTATAATGTGCGTGCTATTAAACTATAAATTATAATAAACTTCATAGCAGCGATTATTTTTAAAATCATTTTAAAATACAAAAATAAAAAATACTAAATAAGTATATCAATTCAAATATTTTTATTTGAAAAAATAGGACAAAATATGTTTTGTGGGTATAAGTTGTTTGTAGTTTGGGATATAAACGTGTGAGTTGTTGTATTTATGCACGAATGTTTATGTGTTTGTGTATATATGTGTGTACATGTGTATGTATGTATGTCTGTGTGTGTGTTTACTTGTGATTGTTTGTGCGCAGTTAGCAAGCTACTACACGAATAACTCGACTCGTCATACAAATTCTTAACAACAACAATCTCACCTGCTCTATGCCTAGCTCTGTGTGTGTGAATAAATTTGCTTGCGTTCGTTTGTCAACAACAAATTTTGGCGCGAAAATATCGAACGATCAAACGAATCGCTGTGTATATTATTATTATTATTTTTTTTATTGTTATAGTTGTTAGCATTGATATTTTGCTGCAACTATTTTGATTTGATTGTGAATTTGAAAATAAGAACAAAGTTATATAAACTGTGTGCAGATGGTCAAATTTCAAATACATGGATTATCTGTAGGTAATACTAATATATATTCGAATATATATATAGTCCCGCAAGTACGGTCGGCCAGTACGATTACATAAAGGTGCGTTTCTGTGACCGTATTTGCTGGAAATTTTCACCCTTAATAAACTCATGTACTTGTAGATTCAAGTCGACTCACACTGCTGTTGCTGGTCCGACCATCTGAACAGCCTACCGGCATCAATGAGAAGACCTGGAATTTGTCTTTCTTTGTTCAAAAAAGAATTGAAAACATTTTTATTTTTCGCTTGAATATGTCAATGCTTGTATATATTTTGTTTAAGTATAGTAACCATTTTGTTTTCTGTATTGCTATGGTGATATTGTGCATGCTTATTTATTCATTTGTAACAATTACGCACAGTAATAATTTTGTTAAATTATTTTGATAGTGCCTTTGAAAGGTTTTAATTGGCGCTATATAAATTTTCCTTAATAATGGGAACTCTATAATATAATAATAATAATATATTTAGTATTATTACTAAGAGTAAACAACAAAAATAATAATGACGGTATAAATAACAGAATACTGGCAAAAGTGATTATATCACCATGTTCTTACGTTATTGTTCTTATGTTATTGCCTGTGCATATTTTGTCTTTTCTTAGGAAATCATCTATTTCGTGTTCATGATGTCATTCAATAAGATATAATTTCGTAATAATAATAATAATATTATTATTATTGTTTCTTTATTTCACCATTATCACAAATTTGTGGAAATACGAAGAACTTAAATAGAAATTAGATTGAAAGTTCTGACGAACCGACCAGCCACAAACTGAACACTCTACCACTCATTACTTCGCGTGAATAAATGAATCACACCGAAGTTCATGATTCAGTCTTTCAGGTTATAATTTATATATAAGTGCGTTTATAAATAAAATCGACAACTGTTTCTATGTGTACGTACGTGTTATTAATTTGTTGAATAAATTCAAAAATTTTATATATATTACTGCTCATTGATGCTATTACTAGACTATTTCTCTTGTTACTACTGCTACTACCGCGCTGGTACTACTACTACTACTACTACTGCTGCTGCTGCTGCTGCTTTTACTACTACTACTACTACTACTACTACTAGTACTACTTGCTACTATTACTACTACTTTTACTATCTGCACTAATAAAAAATAATAATAGAGTAGGATTACGGGTTTATACCAAAATTTTGATCTTTGTCTAAAAATTTTTGCAAGATTTTCATTTAGTGTTAATGCATATGTGGGAAGTATTTTTATATCGGTGATGCTCATTAAAAAACTTATAACGATCAAAAAAGTTTTGCTAAAATGGAAAAAAGAATTTTTAAAGAAAAATTTAGTGAATTTAAGTAATTAGTTTTGAAAAATCTAAATCTGAGAAAGATATTTAATTCAATGGCTAGCTAGATGGACCACTTGTTGATTGTAATGAAGTGTTATCTAGATACCCGATTAATGTTGGTCGTTTACCTAGTCATCGTTTTTGTTCTTGAACTGTGCCTATTAAATCTTCATAGCCGCGATTTAGTAAAACTGCAAAATATAGTGTTGCAAAGACATACTGAATAATTTTATTTATTTATTTCAAAACTCAGACCAGAAGCCCATTATAGGCTTGTAAGGTCAAACAAAAATTATAAATAAAAACAATTCAAATTTAATTTAATACTCATGCATTGATGATGTTACTAGGAAGCAGCAGTAATTTGTAACAGTAATTTGTAAATAATTAAAAATAGTAATTGGTAATACTAGCCATATTACACGGCGACAACCAGCAAGATTTAGTTCTAATTTGTGGAGCTTTGATACAGCACACTCCTACTGATATTATTATAGTTAAATGCATTTTCGTAAACATGAAAAACAGCAAGAAAATACTAGCCATATTACAAGTCAGACTGGGGGATGTAATTTTTTTAAATAACGGTTCTATTTGAGATTAACGTTAACCAGGAAACATTTGCGTCAATTTGTATATATTATATAAATATACATATGTATATATAAAAATATGTATGTATGTATATATATATATATATATATATATATATATATATATTTTTCATTTTTTCATTTTCAAAGTTTTATTCATAATCAACAACATATCAAATAAGTGAATAAAAGTTATGAAGTTGAATATGCGGAGACCGAATAAGACTGTTTGTCTTGTGGTGGCCACTGCAGGTAGATACATGAATAGTTAATGAAATAAAATAAGGAAAATACCTGAAGCAGAAAGATAATTGAAGATAAATAAGTAAATGTTCGTGTCATACATATATAGACATATAACTATGTAAATGTTCCCTCAGTACATATATAAACACATAAATGTTTAACCATTCATAAAGACCATTCATCCGCATCATTTGTTCTAGCGTATTCTTAATATAATATTAGGTGGTGGAGTCGAGATCCAGTGTCAATAAAAAAGCACGGAATTTTGACTTGAAATGTTGTAGGTTTATGATGGCTCTTAGATGGGGAGGTACAAGTTCTGTCCAAATTTTAGGACCTGTTATTTTTATACGGGTCTGGATAAATTTGAGGCGAGTTTTGTATATATAGAAGAGAGGGGTGTGTCTAGTGGTTGTCTCTCTCTCTCTCTCTCTCTCTCTCTCTCTATATATATATATATATATATATATATATATATATATATATATATATATATATATTGCGTCAATATGTATATATTATATAAATATACATAAGTATATATAAAAATATGTATGTATGTATGTATGTATATATATATATATATATATATATATATATATATATATATATATATATGTATTGTAAGTTGTAAATTCATCGTTGATGTGTTGGTGACCAGTATGTAGAAATTTGTAAACAAGCCATTAACCTGGGTGTTTTATTAGGTTTAGAATTGTCAATGAGAAAACACTTGAGAATGTCGTCGTCGTCGTGTTCTTATCAACTGCAAAGATTGTATCGCATTTGCAACTATCTCGATAATGAATCTACCACACGCACATTCACGTATGACTGGACTGTCGCAAAATACAGCTGCAAAAGTGAGTGTAGTTGGAGGCTCAATGTTCAATCATGTCACTCAAACTTTGAACGATCTGCATAGGTCGAATGTTAAAAAACGAATAATTTTCAAACTATTTGTTGGATAAGTTTGAAAAAATTCAACAGTTTCTAGAAGCATCAACTTGAGACGTGGTCATTCATATTTAAGGCCGGTTGATAATGCCTTATTATGGGCTAAGGAAAGAAACTCGACTGCGTCTGGGCCAAAGTTTTGGAATGCACTGCCTGCTGCTGCTGGTTAAAAATGCCTGGGTTGTCAATTAATAAGCTGTCAATTAATAATTGAAGGTTGTCTTATTAAAAATGCCTGGGTTGTCAATCGATACTTTTAAGAAAAATTTAATGCCATATTTATCTTCTTTGTGATTTGAATATTATATGTTTTTTTTCGTTCATGAGTTAACTGATAGCGTTTTTGAGAAATTTTTTAATTAATGCTTTATAAATATGTCGAAATTTTATGTACAAATTTTAATAAATTCTGCTCTTGCTTCAAACGAACTGAAACAAAACTATAAGTAGATCGGAATGACTACAATAGGATAACGTCAGTCCAAAATTGTAGTGCAAGTAACACTTTCATCAATACTTCCATTTGTTCCATGTTTAGAATTACAAATAGGAATTGAAATTAAGCACTTTACCTAAACTTGACCAGGAAGCGTTTATGTTATTATATTTTCTATATTAGAAGCTTGCAAATTACTTAAACTTTAACTGTTAAAAAAATTCCAAAACTAATTATAATGATTGCGTGCTTTGCTCATAGTAAAGTTTTTAATATGAAAAAATAGGGCAATAAAATACTATAGGTACATGCAGTCATGTATCAGGGGCGGATCTAGGTAATTGGTTTTGGGGGGGCAAGCGATGGGCAAGGGGTAGGGCATGGGGGGGCCAGACATGCTGGAGTGTTTTGTGTTTAAAAGTACACAACAAACAAATTAAAACATATTCAAAAAGATTTAATATATATATATATATATATATATATATATATATATATATATATATATGTATATATATATATATATATATATATATATATATTCTTATGTAATGCAATTATTAAAAATTAAAGTTTATTTAGGTATTATTTCTTTCTTAAGCACTACTAAGGTGCAGCGAATAACTTAATTAATGTTATTTCACTCATCCTTTGGTGCAATATTAATTGCCTGTTTCATTTGTTTTCAAATCTGATTATCTAAATGACGAATTATCGGTTCCGATTTTGGTGATTCATAGCACACATATTGGTAGGAGCTTGGATAAACCTGTCATTATCCAGTCCCACATTTCAAGGCATACCCAGTTCATCAATTATAAGATTACTCAAACCATCAGCAGTTAGATCATGAGCAGGCACAAATCCAATAAATGCTTCGCATACGGCGTCACGTACAAAATATCGTATTACTAGGCTAACCTGTTCTGTTTTTCGACAGTCTTTCGTTTCATCTACCATTATTGCAAATTGAACACTCTCTTTGACTTCATTGATGATTTGTTGCTGAACCATTGCTGCCATGCAATGAAGTATTTCATTCTGGATCGTCTTGCTTGTGTATTTTGCATTTCCCGGCAATGAAGTTATTTTTTTACCTATTTCAGAGTCATACTTGCCAACCAAATTTATTAAATCGAGAAAATTTCCTCTGTTCATACTGCTACTGCTTTCGTCATGTCCTCTTTGGGCTATTTTGTGCACAGCAGTGTACTTGAGTACATCAATAACAGCTGCAATATAATGGCGATTAGCTTTTATTTGTTTCTCTCTTTTGTCTGATAACATATCCAGAATAGCTTGTTGTGGTTTTTTATTTTTGTATTCAATCCAAGTCTGATATGCTGCCATATGCGCATTTGAACGTATATGCGAAATGAATCCTCCATCAGAATATGTTGCTTTTTTCCAATTAGAGAAACCACTGCGTGTGAAAGTATTATCTGGCAAATTTCCAGGCATAGGAAAATGTCGACAAGCATAACAGAATGCTGCATCTATCGTTTGAGAATACT
>NW_008704902.1:628213-647988 GCF_000326865.2 Helobdella robusta
TCTATCACTGTCATCACAAAGATGATGCTCACTCTGGGAGGAGTTAACCTCCATTTCATTAGACACGTGGATATTTGTTCTTGAAGATGCAACAGAAATTTTACTTGTAGTTGGCATTTCATTAATAAATTCGGCGGTATCAGTTGTCGCTCTATAATTAATTTAAATAAAACTGATAATTTATTTTTGTTGAATATTAAGATGTTATATAATAAAACGTTATCGAACTGTGTATAATCCAAAAACCACACGCACAAACTCTTAAAAACCAAAAATTAATTATCCGAGCCTTCATTTTTTATTTAAAACTTCGCCAGGAATAATATTTATGAATAAAATACAAAAACGGCACTTGAAAGAGAAAATCAGCAATTTGGGCGACTGGTGTTTGGTTTGCAAACAAAATTAAAATATAAATATTTATTTGTATAATAAGTAACAAACTATGTTATGATTATGATGTTTATGTTTATTGTTTACAGTTTAATGTTTTAAGAAAGATGAATAGAAACAGAAAGAAAGATTGACCAACCTAAAAAACTGATTTAATCGAGAACATTTAGCGGCGGCTTGATTAATTAACTCTTCTTTTCGTTTTCTATTTCTCTCTTCAGTCGGCATTATTAGAATATTGGATAATTACAGAAATGTGTAATGTGTTAAGTGATTTAATAAAGATCAGTAAACAGTTTCCATGGAACGGTTCAAAAGCAGAACAGATAACAAAATAGCGATGTGCTAAAAGTTCTATTATAAAAGAGTATTAAAATATCTAGATCGGATCGGTAAAAATTAATGCACACATTTTATGCACATGTTTTGTTTTATAGTATTCAAAATATTTCGCGCAATTGCAATATCAAACTCTATGTAAATCGATGTTTTGGGGCAATAGGGGCATATTGAAATGTTGTTATTTTGCGGTGGGGGGGCCGGTGCAAGGGCATGGGGTGGCCCGGCCACCCCAGGCCCCCCCGGTGGATCCGCCCCTGTCATGTATTAAATCCTATTTTTATTTTTCTCAAAATATTATGCAATTTTTTATTTAACAACTAAAATAACGAACCGACATATGTTTTGAAATTTAACACAAAATTAATCAACGTTTTTTGAAACAAATGGATTCGTATTTGATTCGTACTACTCTAGGGTACATGGTTAATTTTTCTCATATTACAAATTGACGCTGAATGAAGATAGATGTTATGTTATGTTGTCGATGTTGACACTAGCGATAATGGGGCGATGGATTTTGTAAATACTCAAATTTCGCTAAAGTGACTGTTTTAATCGTAAAATTGTTAAAAAAATTTATTTGAATCATTTTTACAAATTTTTTTGCGCGTATTTATGTCGAATTTTTAAACATACGTTTATTGGTATAGTCCCGTTAATTCATATAAAAACGATTGGCGTCAGTTCAATTTTCTTATTTTTCCATCATTTTGTTTTGATATTTTAAAATTAAATTTAAAAGATTAAAAATATAAAAACTCATATATGTATATTTGAAATTATTTATTTCACGAGCAAGCATGAGTAATAAGAACAAAAACTTACATTTAAATATATCTGTTGTTAATAAAGCACCGGGTGTGAAGATAGATTTCCGTGAGAATAGCTTTGTTCATGTTTACACAGTGAACGACGGTGATGGAGAAGCCATGACCAGGAATGCTCCTGCCAAAGACCACATCGTCGTAAATTTGCAACACAAAAATAACAAAGAAAAAAAATTAACTAAGGATACCAATGAAATTGAATCAGATGATTCCCCATCCACAATAATTCACCTTAAAATTTCACCTGAAACTGAGCTATCATGTGATGGGTTCACAAATGTAAATGACAGCTCTTCAGATGAAAAGGTCCACAAGAGAGATAAAGGTAAAAGGAGTCCAATCAAACCTGCTACAATAAAAAATTGCTCCAAGTTCAGAAAAGTTTTAAGGGAAATGAAAAAGGAAGGCCAATCTTACGATAAAAAAGAAGATAACAAAACAAAAATTTTGAAAGAATTTGAAATCAACAACCAACTAGAAAAATTAAGAACCGAAACTTTGAAAGTTCCAAAGAAACGAGGTCATACATTTTATGGCAATTCATCCGAGAAATCATCATTAAACAACAATAGCCATACCACAAACAAATTTGCTAGCAACAATAACACTACAAATAGCAGCAGTGCCGTAAAGTTAGTAATGCCACCTTCACCATCCAGAAGTTTAGTGTCTGACATTTCCTCATCAAACGACATATCGAGCATTTTCACAGATCCAGAGGATTCGTTAACAGAAGTAGTAAGTGCTTCGAGTCAAGGAGACCATACAATCAATGAGGCACATGATCCCAACAATATGAACTCCATAGGCAAAACTTTAAACCTTCTTGGTCCCGCTTCATTCAAGCGAAAATATTACTGCTGCATAGGACCACAGTCGAAGCGTAAAAAACTTTTAACCCAGTTGGGTATTGAAGATTTAGATGATAATAAAATTAGTCTGCAACATAAGAGACTACTGTCGATCATGTCCAATTCACACCAGCAGTACAACGAAGGGATGCGCGTATTCAAAGATACCAATGGGGTCCAGATCATGGAGGCAGTCAATGTTTATGTGCCAATAAAAAAGGGTTGCTGTAAAACTAACAGAAACAAAAACCACAGTTATGATAATAATAATAATGATGATGATGATGGTGATGACAACTGTGATATCGGTGATGAGAATGATGATGAAGATGATTATTCTCTGATTGGGAGTGAAGTTCTAAAGCTGTGGAACTTAACTGATTCAGAGATTGAAGAACTCAAGAAACAAGTAATTTATCTTGTAACATCTAGCAAAATGTATTAATGTTCAATTCACTTAGTCACAATTATAATTTAAATTTACATCATCTTCATCATTGTAGCATGTATAAAACTTCATTATCATTGCCAAGGTCATCATAATTTTTTACTTGTTCCTGAATTGTCATCATCATCGTCATCATCATTTACGTATTATCATCGTCGTCATCATCATCATCATCATTTTCGTGACGTCATCGTCGTCGTCTCATCATTATCATCATGACTTCAGGTTCGAGAGGAGCAGAGACACAAGGAGGAAGAGCACATAATGCCGTTGATAATGAACTTGACCTACGACCAAATCGAGTCAACGTACAGTGACGTCAAATATGACGTCACAAATGATGACGGGCGGAAGAGGCGGGAAGGTAAGATGACTCATCATCAAGAATCACATCCAGCCACACAACGTGAAGATGACGTGGACGATGGGAATAAGTGCGATGACCACCTTGAGGATGATGATGAAGAAGAAGATGAAGATGACGACGACGAAGATGATGATGATGATGATAGTGGCAATATAAAAAGTCTAGATGCATTGTATGATGAAGAGTTCAACAAAAATAGCTACAAGAGATTCCTAACGGACATCGAGAAAGGACCGAGTGAGAGGTGGAAACTCATTATCGACGAAAATGTAGGATGTGTCAATGGGGAGGTTGACAGGCCACGTGATGGTGCACTCGAGCCTACGGAATATTCTAGGAGGAGGCCGAAGAGATCTTGCGTAGATTACACCCCGTCTGCCTACGCTGCTATTGGTTAGTAGGTTTGCTGGGGTTTATGGTGCTACTGATGATGGTGATGACG
Organism: Helobdella robusta; assembly: GCF_000326865.2. Classification (NCBI taxonomy): domain Eukaryota; kingdom Metazoa; phylum Annelida; class Clitellata; order Rhynchobdellida; family Glossiphoniidae; genus Helobdella; species Helobdella robusta. Next base: position 631,884 of record NW_008704902.1, read on the forward strand.
AGATTGCTGATGGTGGGGACGAGATTCTTGTTGGTGATGGCGAGATGTTGAAGAATTGTATTAATTATAATGGATGTTGTAAATGGTTGTTATTATGAATGTAATTAGATGTTATTGATTTGATAAATTCGTAACTTAGTATTATTGTTGCTGTAATCCGTTAGTTAATTAACTAATTGATTAATCATTTAATTAATTAAATGATGTTAGAGTAATAATAATCATGATTGAATGGTGAGGTTTTATGGAGGGCAGAAGGAACAGGAGAAATGAAACTGAAAACCAGCCAGTGAAAAAGAATAAACGATCAAGGAATGGCGACGACAATGATGATGATGGTGATGACGGTGATGAAGAAGATGATGACGATGATGATAGCAACCGTGACGACGACGAGGATTTCAAGTTGAATTCATCCAGTCGTAAACGTAAGAGGCGAAGACGCATTGCTGAAAAGAAATATAACGATGATGACGATGGTGGTCAAGATGATGATGACGACGACGACGACGATCATGACCGCGGTGATGATAATTATACCGATAACAAAAGTTATGATGATGATGAATCTAACAACGACAATGAAAATGACCAACGCGATAATGGTGATAACAGTGATGATGGTGATAACGATGATGATGATGCTGATTATGATGATTGTGATGGTGTTGACGGTACGAACAAGTTAGATAATGATGATGATGGTGGTGGTAATAATGGTGGTGATGATGATGATGACGATACAGAGATTAAACTCTCAAAAGTTTATAACAGTAAAAAGAATCCAAAAAAACGTCTTTACAAAAAAAATTATAAAAATAAGAAAAATTACATCGATAATGACGATGGTGATAATAATGCCAACAACGATGACGATGATGATGATGACGTCATTAAGAATAATGTTAACATTAATAACGAAGACGATGATCACGGTGATGATGATAATAATAATAATGGTGATGGTGATAACAATGATGATGGTAATGATAATTACGAACAAAGACAGGATGATGATGATGAAGAGGAGAAAAATTCTTGCGGATAATGATGTTTGTGAGATTGGCTACGATGGTGATAATAATAATGATGATAAAAATAATGCCGGTGAGTTAAGAGAAGTTAAAAATGATAACGATGATTATGGCGATAATGATAATAACACTGCTAATAATAATAATAATAATAATAATAATAATAATAATAATACTAATAATAATAATAATAATAATGATAATGATAATAATAATAATGATAATGATAATGATGATGATGATGATGTGGATGATGATGACAAATTATCATCAGTTACTCCTCAGCTGCCTTCATTGAGTGAAAATGATCACGGCCACGATGATGGTGATAATGAGGAAGTGGAAAATGATAACGACGATAACAACGACAACAATAACAACAACAACAACGTCAGTAATGAAGCCGCTAACAATGTTGATAACGACAATAGTGATGACATTGATGTAGAGAGTAACTACTGTAAGAATGACTGTGATGATGATAGAGAGAGGTGATTGACTGCAGTGATTTTAGTGATTAAACTGATAATAGCAGTGATATAATCTGATGATTTCGCGGTTTTGTGTGAGTGTGTCGTTCGTTTTGTATGAATTTGTGTGGTTTTGTGTGTGTTTATATGTATGTATGCTTGTATGTATGCATCTATGTATGTATGCGTGTATGTTTGTATGAATTTGTGTGAGTGCGTCGTGCGTTTTTGTATATGAATTTGTGTTTACACCTATGCTCTCCAATGGTTGGTATGCATCGTGTTTTTAAATTTAATATTTTTAAAAAATTTATTTTTTTCAATATGCTGTTATAATATGTTTCAATATTATGTTGTAATTTTTTATTTTCATTATTACTAATTAATTAATTAGTTAATATTACTATTAATTGATTATTATTATTATTACTATTTTTTCGAAATTTTAAAATCAGTTTGCAATAATGATTTTTTAACATCCAACTGCTGTATTATATTATTTTATAATTGTTATATCGTGTGTATGTTATTTACCATTAACCATGTTAAACGATCATGTGACCATAATGTTTTTTTTTCCTGGCTGTGAGTGAACTATTTTTAAAACTTCACTTCTCGGTATGTATTAAATTGTTTTAATGAAATTGATCAATGTATAAAAAAATTGTCTTTTATCCATCCTTTGTGTGTATGTGTGTGTGTGTTTGTATGTGTGTGTGTGTGTATGTATGTATGTATGTATGTATGTATGTATGTATGTATGTATGTATGTATGTATGTATGATGTATGTATGTATGTTTGTATGTATGTATCTATGTATGTATGCGTGTATGTTTGTATGTATATATGTTATGCAGATTTATTTACATTGAATGATAATGAATTTCGGTTTTAAAGAACATAAATGATTAAATTATGTCTTATTAAATATTAATCCTTATTCATTTAACTTATTTAGCATACATAAGTATTAAAAAAATAAAAAGCTATATATATATATATATATAAATAAAGATATTCGTTTAATTTTTGTTGTTATGTATATATGTATATTCATATACATTATATACAATTTGTTTTTATCAAGTTCTATATTAATTAATTAATTAATTTGTACTTACGTGAGTGTCGAAACGGCGGTTGTGCGTGTGAGTGATGCAGCAACTTAACATAAATAAATTTTGATACATTGTGGTTGTCATTGAATTAAAATATTTTCATTGCACTGGAGTCAACCAGAGGAAAGAATCCACTGCCTGATTGACTTTGTTTCACAGTTTTTCATTTTGTGGTGGTATAAAAGTGGATACAGAAAATTCATAACTTAGTCTGCGTTTTCCTACTTAAATTTATCTAATCTGGGGTTAATTGAGTATTGGTCTACTGAGTATGAGTATAACTACAGTGTTCAGTTATCCATGTTCAACTAATTCAGCAAGTCATTTTTTTTTTATAAAATTTTATTTGATTTCAGAAGGAACCAAAAAATAGGTGTAGGATGGATGTGAAGGATTGAATTGAAATATACACACTCGTAAAAATGTTGTAAGTGGTATGACGAACTCGTCGTCAAGTTCACGGAACGTGCGAAATAGTGACAATGTACTTAAATATATATCAAATATATATATGTCATGTGATGTACTTTACACACCTACTCAAGTTCGTGCATCAGTTATGGAAATGTATGGAAAATACGTAGCCACGTTTATGCATATTTATTCAAACACATTCAAAAACATAGATGTATGTACACTAGCCGAGGTTTAAGTAAAGTTCAGTATTGGAATCGTGCTGAATGGTGCTAGAAATTTATACGGTTATCTTATTACAGTTATCTTATATATTACAGTTATTTATACAGTTATCTTATACAGTTATCTTATAATATTACAGTTATATTAAAAACAAAACTTATCTTATACAGTTATCCTATTAAAGTAATTTACATTTAGTGAATGAGTATTAACAAAGATATTTGAAATATTACAAACCAGATCTGCCTGATCAACGTTTTGCAAATGAACTCTCTCCCCACCCTCTCTCTCTCTCTATAAATATAAATATATACAGATGTGTGTGTGTGTTATGTGTGCGTGTGTGTATATATGTGTGTCTATGTGTTTGTGTGTGTGTGTGTGTTACTGTGTGGTTACAACAACACGTAGTAATGGCATCGACCGAATATTTTCATTGCACTTTCAGTCCGTTGTTTGAAGCACTCGCCTCTTGTTTGCCACACTTTTCCAATTACATCCCTTCATCGCGGTAAACACTTGACCTTTCTTCCTCTCCTTCTCTCTCTCCCTCTTTTTCTCTCTCTCCAGTCTCTCTTCCTCTCTAGTCTCTTTATTATTAATTTCTTCGTTGTGCTTCTTCCTGTATTTATTATTTCTTGTTAAAAGTCCTCTATGATCCTAAGAATGTTTGTCGATACGCGCCACGTTTGCCAGGCATTTGTTTGATGGCTTCCAAATATCTTCTAGAGTCCTGACTTTTTAATCTAAAAATTTTCGGTCACTTGTTCTTACAGTGTTGTATATAACTACTGGTTACATGATATCGCCTAATGATATCGCATATATCAGGGTCATGTTTAATAGCAAAAGCAACAAGCCAGACATGATCAATCAATCAATCAATCAATCAATCAATCAATCGATCAATCAATCGATCGATCGATCGATCGATCGATCGATCAAGCAATTATCAATCAAGCACTGAGCAAATAATTTTTTTGAAAAATTTGAAATTTTAATTTAGAAACTCTTTATGTTGAACGTTTGAAAGTGATAAGTTAATGTAATGCACAGAAGGTCATCGAGTAAAATAAGATATGAGTAAACTTGTTGACTGTTTTTGAAAATCACATCAGTTCGCAGCATGTATCTACCCCATACACGTATTTTTTTGAAGTTCATTACAAATAATTTAGCATAGATAATAAATAAAGATCAACAAATGAAACAAAGTTTTTTTTAAAGTTTAACAATGAGATTTAATTAATTTAATATGCATGAAAGTTTTTATAAAATATTTTCGTAATTTTATAAAAATTTTTATTTCATTAAGTTGTTGGCAAAAAATAAAAGTTATCGATGTCCCAAATCAATATTTATCTAGAAGTTTCTTCTTGGAGATGATGATGAAGTGATAAAATGAACGTTCAGTGAATATGAAACCGTGGCACGCAAAAGAGAAATAAAATTTTCATCATTAACGTTAATCATCATCTTCATCATCACCCCAGCTGAATTGTTTAAACATCATTATCATCCTCATCATTGCCATCATCATCGTCGTCGTCGTCATCATTTTCATCATCGCTCCAACTGAATTGTTTAAACATCATTCTCACCATCATTATCATCATCATCATCTCATTATCATCATCATCGTCTTCGTCATCACCATCAATATTTTATTCATTGCGACCATCAGCATTCTTATCAGCATATAAGTACTCGACATAGCCATCAATCAGCGTTATTTTGTATGAAAAGCAGCTCTATGACAATCATCTTCATCTTTATTGTCATCATCATCACTACCATAACCACCACCATCATCATCATCATTCACCATATCACAGTCATCATTCATCATCACAATTATAATCCTCATCGCATCATCACCATCACAATCATCACAGTTTTCGCATTCATCATTCGTCATCACGATCACAATCATCATCTTCGTCATCATCACCATAATCATTTCTGGATAGACAGCAGCAATCCCAGTTCCTTCCTGGATAGCCTGCCATCTGTGTTCTTATCGAAGACACTGAGAACGACTTCCTGGTAATCCATCAGGTCCTTCAACGTCACTCTCTGCATTTGTTTGTGTGCGTGCGTGTGAGTATCTCTGTTATACTTAGTTTGTGTGTATATGTGTGTGCATGTGTGTGTGTGTATGTGTAGACGTGTGTGTGTGTGTATGAAGCTGGAATTGTAAAAAATAATTTGGTGAGTTAGATCAGAAAATATTCGCATTTTTATCATTAACGCATTGGTCTAGTATGGATTAAATCTCTTCGAAACTCAAAAAATTGCTTAAGTTTGTAACTAAGCAAGCAAGGAGCGATTAGTATGGATTTCTGCAATGGTTGGAGTTGCATTACTTGAACGTGGAATGTAAACGAGTAGGTGGTAGGTGTATGGAATGGAATACTCATCAGATAACAAAAAACAAAACATTTAAAATGGAAAAGTGTTTGACAAACGTAACAACTTTCTGATCGACAGATGAATAGATAAAAGAAATATGATAGATGGATAGACGGACGACTTAATCCGGATGAATGGATCGATAAATAAAAAAATGAATACAAGTAAGGATGAATGGATGGATGGATAAACTGAAGATTAAATGATTGTCTCGATGAAAAGATAGATTGATGAACGTTCCAACATAGAGGTTGATGAATGCTTCGAAAAAATAAATTGACTGTGGGTAGCTAAATAATTCATGGTGCAAATGTTCAGACTGGTTTGCTTGCTGTTAATTCCACCCGGGCTGATTCCACGGTCGATTGAGTAAAACTTTTTAGTGTGTTGGTTTTATTTCAGTAAAGAGATGCAAGTTTTGAAGTTTTTCTGTATAACTTAAATTATTTTTTAATCATTAAATTGAATTTCAAAAAAATTTTTGAAACAATTTTAAAAAAGCCAATTAATGTTTTAACAACATGCTGGACATAAGATATAATCAATGCAGCAGTTAACAATCAGCCATCAGGGTCAGTGTGCAGCGTTTTAGGCCAGACCAGGAGTTATCATCATCAGTATCATCAATAGTATCATCATCAGCATCTACCTGGTCGACTTTCGTCATGATATCTCTGATGAGTGCCAACAGTTCGGTACCTTCAATGAAGCCATTGCCATCCTGATGACGATGATGATGACGATGATGATGACGATGATGATGACGATGATGACGAAAGATGATGCGAGACAGTTAAGAAGTAAAATCAATGAGGATATTGATGATGGTGAAAGTTAAACTGAAAAATATAAAATCACAAAATAAATAATTAAAATGAGCAAATAAAAACTTAAAAAAAACTATAAAACAAAAAAGACGGAAGAGCATTGTATGCAAAGTAGCACGAAGAACGGCGTGCAACACCATCACGTCTCCAAATCATCGCAAACGTCATCTAATAAAACATCCCCACTGCTGTGATGATCTAATTTTGGGGAAATTAATTGAGTTAAGTCGCCCCACCATACAACACATAACACATTCTAAAAAACTTTGACACACACACGCACGCACACACACACACACGCACGCACACACATAGACACAAGACGCAGATGATCGGATGCAAAGAAGGACAATGACTTTTATGAAAAAAAAACCTTCCGAGTTGATGGTCCAGAGATAATTGTACACATAAAAGAAACAATATGAATAAAATATATAAACAAACAAATATGCATTGAGTGTCAACTGTCAACCTATCAGGATGTTTGAGAACACACACACACACACACGCACACACACACAGATCAAAATTAATAAGAGCCAGTGCAGAGAATGCAAATAAACGTACATGACCAACAAATATGAAAATAGATAAATGCGTGTACAGATACGTGCACAACAACACGCAGTACGCACACACGCACGTACATATATATATATATTTGTAACGGATTAAAAATCAACATTTCTAAAACATGCTGTTTACTTTTTGGTCCAACAATAATGACTAATCCTTGTAATTTTCAAATCACATTAGATGGTATGATTATTTTAAGGACATTTTCAACTAAGTTCCTTGGTGTTTTTATCACAAGCAACGTAAATTGGAAGGAACATATCATGTCAATTTCCAAAAAAATAAGTAAAAACCTTGGAATAATTAATAAACTAAAATTCACATTTCCCAAATATTTATTGTTAAATTTATATTACACACTTATATATCCATACTTGAATTATTGTATAATAATATGGGGCAGAAACATTAAATCGCATTTGAATATTTTAATAAAACTACAGAACTATTTCATTAGAATAGTTTTTGGTTTACAGAGATATGATCACGTAACTTCTTTTAGAGTAAATCTTAACATCTTAACTCCCACACAAATTTACATACTTAAAATTTTAATATTTTTTTTTCAAATCATAAATTTCAACAAATGTCCACATTTTATTGTAAATTACATGGTGCATAATTTAAATGATAAACAAACAAGGCATACCCATGAGTTTCGGATACCGCAACATAGAACAGAATTATATAATCAGTCGATATTCATTTATGGATTGAAATTGTGGAACAATTTAAACGTTGAGATAAAGCAAGTGGATAATATATCTAAATTTAAAAAAATTGTATTGAACCTTTTAAAAAACAATCATTTTGTCAATTAATATTACATATTTTCATTTCTTAATGGTTTATAACAAATTTATGAGATTAACATTTTTATTTGTTTACACTGATGTAAAAGGTTTCTTTTATATCCGTGTTTATTTAGGCGAAAGCGTGTTATAATTATTATTTTTGGATTTCAATAATTTTTCATTTAACTTATAATTTTGTGAGTTATTTTTCCTGGAATGAACATTAATTTTAATTTTCTTTGGTTCATGTTAATTTTTGATTTCGTTTTATTGCTTGATTTGATGTCGTTTTTTCTTGGTGGCCATATAAGCCTTTGCGCTCCTGGTCTCCGTAATAAATAAATAAATAAATATATATATATACGCATGTACATATATATATATATATACGCACGTATATATATACGCACATATATATTTATATATATATATACGTACGTATATATATATATACGCACGTATATATATATATATATATATATTATATATATATATATATATGCAGTATTGTATGAATTCTACTGAATTGTTATCAATTTGAAGTTTGTTTTTTCAATTTTCCTTAAAAGAATTTTCTGGAAATTGTTAAATTTGTTAAAAATAGAATTATCCAAGTTCATTATGAAAATTTAATGAAACTGTTGTTATCTGAATCCGTCATGCAGATAAGGCCTTATTTCGATTTTTCAATTTGCACAATCAACGTATAATTAAACACGCGAACACTTAAAACGTACAAGCATTAACTATAATATAGAAAGAAGTACATGCAAGTATGCATAAACACACTCAACAAATACACACACACAAATACGCACACTTGCACAAACAAACACATCTACCAACTCACCGGATCATAATGCATGAAGATTTCGTTAAAATCTCTTCTGGAAAGCTGTCGGGATGATGATGATGTTGGTGACGACGGAGATGATGATGATAAAATTAATAATAATAATGAGGACATCCTTTATTTCTTCAAAAAGATAACTGGATGTAAAAAAAGTTTAATAAAGGCGTAGAAAAATAAATAATACATGAATAAATAAAAAAATGTCAGTTAAGATAAAATTAAATAGTTATGTTCTACGTAGCTCGTCATCCAAAATGATTGAGTACAACAAGAGAGAATTAACAATTCATTCGTTCGCACTAAATGGCGTAAGATGACGGTGCTGCCGAAATAATCGCCCAAATATTATTGATGAGTGACAAACTTGAACAACTACAAAAACCTAACGATGGTACTTCGAAATTGTTAATTATTATTATTAACGTTTTATTTTGGAGATTGTTTTAATATTTGGACGTTTGTATCTTTTCAATGTCGCCAGTTAGATAGGACATGTTTGATTGTTTACTGAGCCTTACATAATGGGCAGAGGGCTGTAGACGATTTGCCCCATCTGAACAAATTCGCATTTGTAGGAAGTTGTTGAATGAGACTTTTCCTGAAAAATTTGAACCGCACTTCTGAAAGGCTTGTTTAAAATTTCGTTCGACCAGTGTGCACTTTGAGCTGCGGTATGGAAGCGACAAATTTTCCGACAGACAACTCTTAATGGGCAACTACAGTCATGATTTGACTGTTTGGCCGACCATGGTGTCGAGATATCTGCCAATCCAAGTCAGTTGGCGAAATGTTGTAGGTGCGAAATTTAAACGCCAACTGCGATGGAAGATCTTTTCTAAGAATTTCGAGTTTCCACTGCACCGTTGTGTCTAATTTTCTGACAGTTGATAACAATTTTTTAACAAATTACGACTATCATTAAATTTAACTAACATCACCGCCCTATTGAAGATCATCATCATAGTCATCATCGCCATCATCATTCCATCACCACCATCACCAACTTCATCATCATCGCAAACACAGCACTTAAAATTCAAACCAGGGAAGAAAAATGACTAAAGAAATGAAACAACCATGTCAAGCTGCTCTAGAAAGAAAGTTAAAATTTAAAATGTTTATACTTTCATTACTAAGCACATACACACATAAAATTACGCATATACACATACAAACATACATATATACATACATAAACACACACGTACAAAAAACACACATATACAAACACACATTCAAACACAGAAACTGATAAACATGAACGCACATTTAAACACATACATATACAGGTAAACATGTCCACATACAAACACATACAAACACGCACACATACACGTACAAAGAAAACATGTACATACTAACATACACACATATACACCTCACATGTATAAACATAATGTTAATAAAAGTACCATGATCAGTTAAACAATGCCAAAATACAATACAACGACACATACTAAACAAAGTAGAACAAAGAAAGCAAAATTAAATTAAGTATTCTTTGGTTACCGATTTTCTAGAAGAGAATTTCTTCATGAAGTTCTCCTCGATTGATAGCAGGCTGTCAACATAATGAATAGTTCACAAAAGTTGCAAGCATCATCTTTGTCATCATCCTCTTCACCATCACCATTACCATGACCATCATCATTATTCTCATCATCACCATCGCTATCACCATCATCATCATTGTTATGATCATAGTTATCATCATCCTCACCATAATCATCCTCTTCATCCTCCTCCTCCTCATCATCACCACCACCATCATCATCATCATCACCATCCTGTTGACCTACTTAGCGAATTCTCCAAGTTCAATTTTTCCATCCCTGTTGACATCTGCGGTCATCATGACCTTGTTTCGAAGGCCATCCAATTCTTCCTCCGTCAGTTCCTTCTGTTCATCACGATGATGACGACGACGACGATGATGAAAATAATAATAATAAAATAATAATAATAATAATAATAATAATAATTATAATGGTTGTTGTTGGCAATGATGACGACGACGAAGAAGATGATGAAAGTGTTAACAACAAAGAACGCTTTTTTTTCCACGGCCGGTTAACGTATTTTGATAGACGCCAATGTTTATAGGCGTTCACCAAGCGCTCAATGAATGCGTTGAAAAACGCGTGTTAACGCAGATAACATGCCCACTTTGTGTTATTTAATGTTGTTACGTGTTGCAAAAACCAAATATCTCTTTCTAATAAACTTCCAGTACAGACAGACTAAAAGTACTTATATTCTTGCCAGAGTACACCACACATGCCTGTGTGTGTTTATCGGCTAGTACCTGGCGATAGAAAATGTTTGGCGGGATCTATAAAATACGTTTGAACGATTTTTTCCAACAATGTTGTTTTCAGCAGCTAATGAGAATTACTAGCGTTTAACGTGCTGTCGTTGATCGTCGTTGGCGTCATCTTCGTCGTCACCATCGTCATCATCGTCATCATCTTCATCATCATTATTATCATCATCAAAATCATCGTTATGATATTCATCACAATCATCCTCATCATTCTCATTATCACAATCTTTTTTATTATCATACTCAGAATTGGCGCGATCATCTTTAAACTGCTGTACCACGTGCCATCAAATTCTGTAAACATCACCTACAACTAATTTACCACCATAGAGGTAAACTTATCACCACCACCACCACCATCATCGTTATCATCATCATCATCATCATCATCATCAACACTACCGTCATTATTATTATAATCATCATCGTCATCATCATCGTCATCATCACTACATGCTCAACCATCAAAAATAATTTATAGCGCGATTATCAGACCAAGGAGGAAATGTTAATTAGATTGTGACGTCATAATGATTGTAATAAGAACATTAACAATAACAACAACAACAACAATAATAATAATGAGAAGAAGAAAAAGATGTAACATTAACAATTATGACATCAACATGCACATTCAAACACACACGGTGACCGCAGTATTGTTCATGAAACATTGAAAAATTATTTGCACTGATAAACTTGAAGTAAATAGATAAAAAAATAAACACATCATAACATTGAAAATTTGTTGAATCATAAAAAATATGATTGAATCATAATAAAAAATATGGAACTATAATTATCATCTTAATAGAATCGCAGCAGTGTAAATAGCGTTGAAAAGTACTGCGAATATACATAGAAGCGAAATAAGCACTATAGCACGAACGTGCATCAATCAATTAATCAATCAAATATAAATCATCTCTGATTTTATTTATTCAACCATTCATCCGTCCATCTAGCTATCCGTACATTCGTCCATCTATCTATCCATTCGTCCATCTATCCATCATCCATCCATCCGTCCGTCCGTCCGTTTATTCGTTGATGATTTATTCATTCATTCAATCATGTTATCCAACAATTTGTTTATCTATCTATTTATTTATCCATTCATCTATATATCCAGCAATCCATCCAATTATTCATTCATTCCTCTATCAATTCGTCCATTCATTTAAACATCCATCCATCAATCTGCATACTTTGTGATCGATTGAGCACATACAACCAAATTTTATATTTCGTATCACAGAGATATCGCAGCTACAGCCACAACGAACATCCACAGCCACGACCAACAATGTAAATCAATGAATGAAAATTGGATTGGATAGACGGACAAATGTATGGATGGATGGATGTTTGGATAAATGAATAGATCAATTTTTAATGAATGGATGGATGGATTATTGAAGGAATAGTTGGATATATAAACTTGGTTTTATTTTGTTTTGAGGATCATCTTTTACCACAAGAGAGCCATCCATTTGTTAATTTGAATTAACTCTTCATCCGGTTTCCGATTTATTCCGATTAGATTTAACTCGGATCAGTATCAATGAGACAAAATTATAAATGTTAAAGTTAGACAACTAGCCAAAAACATCTAGAAAATGAAAGTTGAAGGTATTTTCAACTACAACAACAATGAAAACAATAACAAAATAACAAAAAAGTGAGCAAAGATAAAAAATTATTCATTAGTATTATAAATAATAATTGCTGCGATATCCATTTACAATAAAACAAATATTTTTACAACTTCCCGTTTAATTACCACGCGGCAGATTACTATGCAGCTACTACTACTACTACTACTACTACTACTACTACTACTACTACTACTACTACAACTACAACAACAACAACTACTACTACTACTACTACTTCTGCTACTACTACTACTACTACTACTACTATTACTACTACTACTATTATTACTACTACTGCTACTACTACTACTACAACTAATAAAAAATAGTTTATTATTATTATTTTTGTTATTCTATTATTTTATTATTATTATTATTGTTACAACAACTTACCCCATGTCTGGAAGATATGAAATCAACGAGGAAGTTGTCTAGCTCCCTCCGCTCCAGATATCCACTTCCGTCCTGTGTTATCATCATCATCATCGTCATCGTCGTCATCATCGTCGTCATCATTATAATCCTCATTGCTTTCGTCATTGTGATCATCGTCACCATCCTCACGTCATCGTCATCATCATCGTTGCCATCATCATCTTACTTGTTACTATCATAATATCATTTTTGTCATCATTGTCCAAATTTTCAACATACTGTCATCATGGTAACTGCTTCAACGTCATCGTCATCATCCTCATCACAACTTTCATCATTCTCGTTCACCATCATCATCAGTATGCAGAAACATAAACATTTGCATGCATTCACCAGCAGGTAGCATTGTGATGAAATAACGGTGATGAAATGAAGATGTAATGATATGATGGTGATGAAATGATTAGCAATGATATGATGGTGATGTAATGATGATGGGATGATGCGGTGAGGCAGCGAGCGAGCAAGCGAGCGCCTGACAGATTAATATGTTACACCAGCAAAAACATCAGATAGACAGCTCTTCAGGTTTATGATCATAATTTTTTTCTTATCTTAAATATATATGCATACCGACACATAACCTTGAACACAGACACAAATACACACACACACACACACACACACAAAAGCACACAATACAAAAATTAAAAATGTGCTATAATAAATTTTTAAATTCAAAAAAAGAAACAATATCAAACCAACCGAATCGTAATGTGACCATATTTTTATGAAATCAACTGAATTCACCTAGTCGAAAAAAAGTTTAAGTTTGTATGAAAATCTTTGTATGTTTTTATGTGTGTGTATTAGTATAATAGTGTTTGTATGTCATTGTATGTGTGCATATTTGTATAAAAACTTTTGCGTGCGTTGGTAGGTAGGTGTGTAATTTTGTATAAAAAACGTATTTATGTCTTTGTATGTGTTTGTATACTTGTGTGAAAACATTTGTATACGTTTGTTTGTATGTGTGTGCATATAAATACGTTTGTATGTGTTTGTATGTGCGTGTATGAATAAAGGTAAATTTTTATTAGGACAATTGTATAGGTTGTTTGCACGAACTTCTGCATTTGTTCAAACCCGGGTCAAATTGTACGTGTGGTTGTTTGCATAATCTTTATCCCGTCATTTATTTTTAGAAAATTTTCAAGAATTTTCAAGCAACACTCAAACGGGTAAGTGGAATTAACTTAATTGGAATTAACTTAAGTGGAATTAAAGTGGAATCAAATTAAAGTCACAATTTTTTAAACAAAGAAAAATGAATGACTCAACTGACTTTGTTTGTCAGAGCGTATTTTCCGAGAAAGTTCACCTGTGCGAAAATGTTAAAAATGTTATAGTCAAATTTTTAACTAGATAAAATAAAATTCATATAATTTAAGATATTGATTGTTATAATTTAAATGTCTTATAATGCATTCTAACAATAAGCAAATAGGATTGGTTTTTAATCAACTTATCAGTCAATTTTCTGAAAAGAAAATAAAATAAAAACTTAAAACAAAACGGATCAAACTGCTTAAACAAGTTAAACCAAAGCTTAAACAAAGTCCTCATAAATACAGACATACTCACAAACCAAGACAAACACATTCCGACGCATATTTGAAGAGTGGACCTAGAGGCAAAACAGAGCGGGCAGCCATGAAGCGATAGGTGTTACAAATGACCTCAATTAACTAATGGTTTAAATTTTGGAATAGACTGTAAAAATAAAATGGGCAAAACATAAAATAAATAATAATAGTAATAATAATGAAGCACATTTTTAAAGCGTCCAAAGTTTCTGAATACACACACGTGCACGCACACACACACACAAACACACACACAGACACACACACACATACACAGACAGACAGAGAGAGAGAGAGAGAGAGAGAGAGAGAGAGAGACAGACAGACAAACAAACATAAAAAAGTCAAAAATATAGTGAAAAATAAATTAAACAGAAACTCAAAAAATTGCGCAAAGATTTGTAAAAGTAAAATAAAATATTTCCATGAAATAGATAATAGATAAGTCTATGACATAAAACAAAACACACACACACAAATACACACACGCACAAATAAACAAACACGCACACGTACTTAAATGCATGCCAAATAAAATTTATATATTTAAACCTTAATAAGTATATATGAACAATAAAAATGATTCTGCTTGAATAAACACAAAAAGTGAATGTATCAGATATACAATGTATAGAGATTCAATGATTTTGTCTTCCTCCATCCAAGTTCTTTTCATGGCTCTCCAGAAATTGCCGTCTTAGGATTAGTTTTGTTTTTGAAGAGATGCCATAAAACAAAACGAAATTTTATACACACACATGCCAACATAAATACAAAATTATATACAAACAGGTATACAAACATAATTACAAAATTATGAATACACAACAACAACAACACACGTTTAAACGACATTTTCCCCGAGATCGGGGGTTGCCGTTTGGCTACCTATGATGAAACCGAAATACCCCTCGACGCCATCCACATCTGTCACTCGCCTCAGTATCACGCAACCCCGCTTTCACCCTGTCCTTCTCCACCTGCTCTCTCCATCCCAATCGCGGACGACCCCTTTTTACCACTTCTTCAACTTCGAACTCCAACGCTCGCCTAATCCCGACCCTTTCATCCCTTCTCAATACATGTCCATACCACCGCAATCTCGATCTCCTTATCAATGTCACAATGTCCTCATTCAGTCCCATCATTGACATCAGCTCTGTACTACTCCTCCTATCCTTCACTTTAACCCCACACATCATCCTCACCATAGCTCTTTCAGCCCTCTGCAGTACACTTTCCTCCTCTCTCCTCAACACCCAAGTTTCACCACCATACACCATCGCTGCTCTCACACATGCTTTATATACCCTCCCTTTCATCTTCACTGACCATTTCTTTCCACACAATACCCCACCCAGTTCCCTAAATTCATCCAT
>NW_008704902.1:648038-664813 GCF_000326865.2 Helobdella robusta
TTCACCTTTTTAGTGCCCCCCTCACACCACTACATCTCTTATGCACCCATTTCTGACATCCTATACACAATACCGAGTTAGCCTTCACTCTCCTGTCACATACCCCACAGGGGTCTATTTTACTTATCACTCGCTCCCCACCTTCCCCACTCACCATTACCTTCGTTTTACCAATATTAACTTTTAACCCTTTTTTTTCAATAACACTTTTCCATCTGTCAAATTTTAACTGCAATTCTTCCATGCTATCAGCCATCAAGACTAAATCATCTGCATACAAAATCTCAAACAACAACCCCTCCATTATGTTTTCACACACAACATCCATCACATTTGCAAACAGAAACGGTGGTAACACTGATCCTTGATGCACTCCTACCTTAACACTAAAAGCGTCCGACATCCCCCTTCCAACCCTCACCTTTGTCTTTGCCCCTTCATACAGCTGCATCACAGCTTTTACAAGTCTCTCATTCACTCCTTTCTTCCTCAACGCCCATTCAATGACCTTCCTCGGTACTCGATCAAAAGCCTTTTCTAGATCCACAAAACACATGTACAATCTTCGTTTCTTCTTTCTATAATTCTTCTGCAACATTCTCACCATGAACAACACATCCACCGTTCCCCTACCAGGCATAAACCCACACTGCATTTCATTAACTGTCACCATATTTCTCAACCTCCTCTCAAGCACCCTCTCCACTACCTTCATTCCGTGCTCTAGCAATTTCACACCCCTATATGACCCACAATCTCTCACATCTCCTTTGCCCTTATACAACGGCACCAACACACTGTGTCGCCAATCCTCAGGTATACCTTCATCATCAAACATACTGTTAGCAATTCTCATCATAACTTCAATTCCTATCACCCCACTCGCTTTTATATGTTCTGCCGCCACTTCCGAAACCCCTGTCGCCTTACCTAGTTTCATTTCTCTAACTGCTTTCACTTCTTCCTCCATCGTCACCTTCTTTATAGGTCCGTGTGTGACTGCGGATTCCACATCCAATTATGAATACACAAATAATACAAAATAGTGTACACACAGAAATTGAAATTTCTGCAAACACAATCGAATAAAATTCTATGAAAAAAATTTTACTTTCATACTTTGCAAACACACACACACAGACACACACAGACAAAACACACAATACAAACATAAAGAAATAAATCAATCGCCATAAGAACAGATACAAAATATTAATATTAAAACGTAACACTCTAACGTAACGTATCAATCGCCATAAGAACAGATACAAAATATTAATATTAAAACGAATCAATTTTATTGGATAAGTTTATACTTAAATTTTACTAAACATTTATATATTCATATAAACAAAAATTTTATAGATAAAAATAGATTAATACAAAAAACAAATAAGTTAATAATAATATAAATAAACCAATAAAAAAATCAACAAAAACAAACAAATTGCTAAAACACAAAATATTACACACACACACACACACACACACACACACACACACACACACACACACACACACACACACACACACACACACACACACACATACACACACACACACACACATACACACACACACACACACATACACACACACACACACATACATACATACATACATACATACATATATACATACATACATGCATACATACATACATACATACAATACAAAGATACAAACACTGCTGTTGAACAACGCTCGGCAGCTGCTGCTGCAGCAGCAGTTGCAGCGGTAGCCACATCATTAAAACATAGCATGATAAGGTAAAATATTTGTCTTGATAAGACGCCCGCTCGTATTGAAAAATGTCCTCATCAACACAGAACTTCATATGTTTCGACTCGTAAATAATAATACAAATAAATATAAATAAAGAAATAAAATAAAGTGAAAAACAAATATCATATTCTTTCTCTCTCTTTCCTCTCTCTCGTTCATTTTGTCATTTCTTCTTTTTCTCATATATTTATATACACAACACAGGTATATCTTCGTAACAAGAAATCCCAACAAAATGCACCTACATACTAAATATAAATACAAATAAATTATGAAAAAATTGTAAAAACGCATTTTCCCCATAAAAGGTTCAGAGTTATTTCCAACCAGACACATTAAACAAATATAAAAAGCATGAAAGCAATCATACACCACATCAATGATTGTTATAAGTAGATAGGTAGGTAGGTTGGTGCTTATATTTTGTAAAGTAAGAAGCAATGGAAAGCAGTGTCTCAACATGGGACATTTCATTTGCGAAGAGATTCCAGATGCAATAAGTGCTTTATGTGTTGACTCACACCTATTCACATGTGCTCTTTGTCTCTTGTTGATTATGTACAAAAATTCACACACACACACACACCCACATACATACACACACAAACATACATACACACACACGCGCGCGTTCACTTGAAATACAGACACACCAAACACACACACAGACATACACAAATATAAAGATGGATATATAAATTGGAATATATATTAAAGACACATAAGCGATATCTCCATAAAGCATATAAACCATAAATGATAAACGAACGAATGAACAAACAAATGAATGAACAAACGAATGAATGAATAAACGAGTAAAAGAACAAACGAAAACAAGAACGAACGAACGAAAGAACAAACAAACGAATAAATAATAAATGAATTCACTTATGTGCGAACGGCAAGCAGCGTTACATTTGAGTCAAATCAAAACCTACATTATGCACTCCTGCTTTTAAATGCATAATTCTCTGGCACTCCACTTACGACGCGAAAATAATCATTTTTTTTATTACAGCATTTCTTTATTACTACTGCTTCTACTCGTCATAGTATATATAGGCTTTGTAGTAAAGACTGCAGTAAAACTCTAGAGCCAGTAGCATCAAAACTGTTACTTCTATAATGGTTTACCTCTTATTACTATGTCCGGTGTTGAAGTCATTTAATTACAATACAATTGCTAATAGCATAGTATATCATTATTATTAGTTGTTGTTGTAGAAGTAACAGCAACAACTGCAACAGTAGATGTAGTAGTAGTAGCATAGTAGTAGCAGCAGCAGCAGTAGTAGTAGTAGTAGTAGTAGTAGTAGTAGTAGTAGTAGTAGTAGTAGTAGTAGTAGTAGCAGCAGCAGAAGTAGTAGTAGAAGTAGTAGCAGCAGCAGAAGTAGTAGTAGAAGTAGTAGTAGCATTAGTAGAAGCAAGAGTAATGCATATTTTATTTGTCACCGTGAATAAACGCGAATCCCAATTCTTAAAAATTATTCTAGATGTAGTTTTAACTAGTTTGTTATATTCAAGGTGTGTTGGGAGAAAAATTATACTGTTAATAAACACAATAATGGAAATTATAAAACTAAAAGTTTAAATAATATAATTCAACGAAATAATTTATTTACAAAAGCATTTAGGCTATTTTTTCTAACATTTTATTTTAACACGTGAAACAGTTACTCAGTAGTAAAATGTTAGTATAAACAAAAATTTTTAATACTACTACTTGCTACTACTACTCTTACTACTACTACCACTACTACTACTACTACTACTACTACTATCATTACTTCTAATACCAAATACCACTACTATCACTACTACTATTACCACACCACCACTACAACAACAACAACTCCTACTACTACTTTTACTACTACTACAACTACTACTTTTACTACCACTACTACTACTACTTTTACTACTACTCCTGCTACAACTACTAATATTACTACCACTACTACTACTACTAGCACTACTACTAAAACTACAACAGCCACTAAAACTATTATTACAAGCAGTGAAATGACTACAGCTAAAAATACTACGGTGGCAATTTTTACTACAATGACGTCAGTCACTCTTCTCGGAGCTTCACGTAACCTCATTGTCAAAATTCGTTCGTTCGTTATTGAGTTTCGGGGTTACACTTTGTCAATGTTATGACGGAAAAGGTGGTGAAGATGAGGATGAAGATGACGGAAGGAATGAGGATGATGATGAGAAAGATGATTGAAAGATGATGGAGAAAGGAAAATGATGAGGATAGAGATGATGATGACGTGTTGCAGATGAATGAAAAGATGGACTTGATGAATGTGACGTTGTGATGATGTTAGTGGCGCGATGGAGTCAACGAAATAATAGGAAATAAAAGAATGATGGAAAATAAGATGATACGATGAAGAAGATGATGATAACATAATGAAGATGATGACGAAAATGATGATGAAGATGATGATGAAAATAACAACAAAGGGACTATGATCGCTGTAACATTGATGATGGCGATATAGCTGACATCGAATGATGAAGATGATATTAACAAAATCCTAGTCTTCATAACTGATAATATGATGATGAAGAGGATGATGATGAAGACTATGAGTTAAGAGAATCACTCTGGTTTTACTTTAATTTCACTTCAATGACAATTAATTAGAAAACCACTCAAAATAAATCGATCAGATACAAAAATAAAGCAATTTCAACAGTTTCAGTAAATATTAATTCAAAATATTTTATTATTGTTATTAATAAATATAATAACGTCAACAACAACAACAAAAACAACAACAACATTAATAATAATAATAATAATACAAGATGTAATGAGGAAAAGAAATATAACAATTATTTTCTTTAATAATCAAAAAAGATAATTTAATTTTCAATTTACAAACCTTTCTGTAAGCCATGCCGAATGCCCAATAACGCAATTCTTTACTGATAAAAATGTGAATTCACTCTATATAATTATTAAATTGCAAATTAATTATAATTATTATAAAATTAGATATGTTGAGTTCAAAGATTGCTTTATATAAGTGTATCTACTGTTGATATGGTTGACAAATTGTATGGAAAATAATAATAGGCAAATAAAATGAATTTGTTTATATTGTATGTTGTTGGTTCGTTGTTGTACCTTTGTTTGTCGGATGATGTATCTGTCAATATTAATTTGCTTTTATTAATTTACGTTTAAATATTTTCTAGTCAATGCAATTAAACCTCATTCCCAGCAAACACTTTCAATAAATAACGCTTCTTAGAACAGGACAGCTCAGAATGTGATTGAAGATTTTTTTTTGATGTTTCGATTGAAAAAATAAAATTGTTATTATTTCTACATTAAGATGGGCAAGCCGATGTGATGTATAAATAGTTGGTTTGCTTCTTATTTATTCTATTCGAATGAATAATTACTTTTGTTAAAAACTATTTTGTGAACGAAACAACGTTTCGTTCAAGGTTATTTTCGACAGTTCGATTGTTTTTGGTGCTCGCGAATAGCGTTAAAAAATTACTGAATGTTAATATTTTCTTTATTATTTTAAATGTACACATACATATTTTCGTCCAGTTTAAAAACAAATTTCCACCGATATTTCTGAATAAATCCAAAATATTAATATTGTTGTTTAATAAATTTTTGGATGTATGTTTGAATCAGTGTTTGTTTTATAAGGGAGATCTCTATGGTCAGTATAAGGATATCTTGAATATGTAGAAAAGGTATGGATGTTGGAATGTATGCCCTGTCCTATCCATGCAACACATGTGAGATGTGTTCATACACCTGTAATATTGTTGTATGTGGGATCATTGAAATGAATGCGAGTGGTGTACATATCTTGTACGTACATATATTGAACACGTTACGTCACATAGTTTGGGAGCGTATGCGTGTGTTATAGAGACTTGCATGTATGTAACAGATATTTATGGCTTGCCTTCCGCCGAAGCCGTCATCATTTCCATTCTGAAATGTTTTTTCCACACCTTTCAAAGAAAAGTATATCTTTGTTTTGCTAAAAAATAAATTAACAAACTAATAATTCAAAAGCAATATTCGAAAACAAAATTGTTTGTTTTTATTTCACGAACAGTTTTACAAATTGTGTCTCATTTGAAAAAAAAGGTGCTCATTCATCTGTTTAATAATAAAAGTGTTAAAATTCAGTGCATTCTGGTGCGACTGTCACCAATCCAACTGTCTGCATTTGGTTCTTGAGGAAAACTGAAAAGGTAGGGCGAAGATGGATTAGGTGGAGTGGAAGGGAAAAAGATGAGACGCGTAAAAAATTTCATCAAACATCATTCGCCTTGAAATTATTTTCTAGGTTTTTTCTTATTTTCCCTACCTAAATATTGTTTTTAAGAATCAAAATAAAACTCATTGATGGCATGAAATATTTTGCTGAAGGTCGAAAACATTATAATTATACATCGGTCAGTGTACATTCGTATGAAGTTGCGATTATCATTATGAGGCAAAATAAAACATAATTTGGAAAAAATTATTAGTTTCAAGCAATCAGAAATTTTTTATCATAGTTTTATCTTTCCTCTCCCTCTCTCTCACACTCTCTTTCTCTCTCTTCCTCTCTCTGTCTTTCAATCTAACTCTCTACACATGCATTATGTACGTTACACTATTATGTAACATATATCAATAATAAATAAATTCGGAAGACATTTGTAAAAATAAGTTACACATCACATTCCATCAATACGAGCATGTTCAAAATAAAGGAACGCTATCACTAATGTGAATTTTCGCGTTTAAACGTTTGTATGTATGTATGATACATGCTGTGTTGAATGCGTGGATAAGTTTGTATGCATTGATGTGTTGTTGCGTGTGTATGTCCGCGTGCGTGCATGTGTTTGTGTTTACATACACCCTACATATGTTTATGTACATTTGAATGAAATCTCTCAATATAAATGCAATTGGACTGTAAGACTGTCAAACCCCCACCTATTGTTCTCGAGTTTAATAAAATAACGTCACAATTCCAGGAAATAGGAAAGGAACATGAATAAATAAATAAATTGGAGAAGACGGAGCAGCCGAAAGATGGATGTATGAATGAATGAACGTATAATGGAATGGAAGAAAAAAAGAAAAAAATGAAAAGATGAAATGAATGAGTGCATGCATGCATGCAAGCATGAATGAATGAATGAATGTATGTATGTGTGAATAAATGAATGAATGAATGTATGAATAAATGATTGAAGGATCAAATAAGTCAATTAATAAATGAAAAAACGGTTCAAAAATGAAAAAATAAATGAACGATCGACAAACGAATGAATGAAAAACACGAATGAACGAATGGATTACGAACGAACTGAAATATTAAAAAAACGATAGCTAGGTATAAAGATGTAATTACAGATGAAAGGTTGGTTTGAATGGTTTTCAGTAAAGGTATTTTATGATTTGGCATTTCAGATGCTATATAAATGAATCATTATACAATGTATGGGTTACTAAATGCTCGGAAATCTATATTTTGAAAACAGAAAACAAATGAACATAAACAAAACATAAGACATGCCTACATATAATATTCAAGCATTTCCATTGACGTTCAACTGTAACAGTGTATCCGTGTGGATCGAACCTGTGCTGGCTGAAGGGCTGTCTAATAAATAAGAAATCTTCAAATATCAAGATATAATTAATAATGGAAATGTTCATTCCTCTGTGTACGTGTGAGTGCATTTCAATTGTATACTCAAAGACGTTACAGTACGTGCATTTTCATACAATAAACCTATATCTTGCAATTTTACATGTTATGTTATATTATTCTAAGCTCGTTCATCGTACAAACAATCCCCATCAGAAAACATTGACACTTGTGAGTTGGAACATTTAATACATCAGTCACGTGTGACCATGCGATCATGTGACCATGTGGCCACGTGATCTTGTGGCGGCAAAAAGCTTTTGAGTCCTTTTTTACATTCAAAGATTTTTTTGAAAAGGACATTCCAATTAAATGTCTGAATGACAATTTGTTTTGGAGTAAAGCACGTCCAGTTTAAGAAAAAAAATTAAATTCACATTATACAGAAGAAGGTTGAACTGAATTCTAAAAAAATTTGTAAAAGTATTTTATCCCAATGCATTAAAAATAAGAATTCTACAAGAACAAAACTGAACCATGAATTGACAGTGCAAACAAACAATGCAAAAACAAAACACCCGAAAGTTGGTTAAAAGTAGTCGAAAAGTTATAAAAATAACATTTGAAGAGTAAGTGGAAAAAAAACCGTGAAAATGGTGAAAAAATCCTTTGCGATGACTTGGACAAGTGTTAACGATCGTGCCAAAGAAGAAGAAAATGACATTGTTAGGTGTTTTTTTCTTTATTGCTTCAGTAAAACTATACGCTGGTCTGTATTCTTTGGCAAATATTTGTCTACGTCTGTTTGTTTTTTGTATCTGTGAGTGTGTGTGAGCAAGAGTTTATATTAGTTTTGTATTTTTTGTATATGTTGTTCAGTTTGACGTTTTTGAAAATCAGATGTCAATGTCAAGAAGAATTTCATTAATACAATAACAATAATTGTTTCCGAACTTGTTCACATTTGAAACAATCGTGTTTGCGTGTTTGTTTGTTTTTTAAAATAATGTTGAATTTAAAAAAATGAATTCATTTAAAAATATCAAAAGATTAAAAATGATCTGTTGCAGAGTGAGAAGATGCTTCAAAGGAGAGGCAGGCAGATGAGCAATCAGGCAGAGAAACAAAAACTAAGCTGTTGGTGGCCAGGTTAAACATAAATATGAAAGCAGATAGAAACAAACATCTGGAACATTTTTTAGAAGTTTTCAGCGCCTTTATGGGATCGTTTCCAGGAAATTGAATTGCAAATTGACCAACTGTTATTAACGAGTTTAAATTACTTCCACTAGATTACCAGCCACTCTTTCGATTTGGCATTCCATTCATTAGTTACGCTGGTTTCCATTTCACATTTTGTGAGCTCATTCAAATTGAAGCATACGTGTTTGTTGAGGCGACGTGGGGAGGTAAATTATTTGTTTAAAATTTATCCGTATTATTTCGGGAACAAATTTTAATATTAATTTGAATAATAATTATAACGATGATATTTTTATAATTTGAAATAATCGGTTTTAACAAAAAAAAAACAGACAAAAACAAAACAATCGGATATCAAATCATAGATCACAATTATAGTTACAAATGATGGATCATAGCAACAAGGAAACTTCATTATAAAAATAAAAATCAATCAAAGTTAGATTCCTTTACTAAAAATTATATGTTAAACAGCTTTAATGTTCTAAATTGGATACAAAAACTTATAAAGATTGCCATAATGATGAAGATTCCGTTTGTGGTTGATGATGACGATCTTCCAATTTTATCTGTGTAATAAATTAAAAATATTAGAAAAAATCATTAAAAAGTTTGTAATATTTGTAAAACTAAGCAAAAACTTTCTTGCTCATAAAATTGTTTCAAAATTTTATTTTAAGAAAGAAGAAGGAAAATGAAAGAGCACGCTCACCTGGTTCAACCGTCATTTCGCGACTTGCATCTCCGGCATCATTTTTTGCTTCGCATCTAATCCAGGTGGAACCGACAATTAAATTTGGAGAGATGGTTTTTAACTGGGAGGCGTCTTTTGAAGCCGGTATTATAACAGTTCTAGTGAGTTCTTTATTAATATAGTGGCCAGTACCAAAATGTTTAACATCGGTCAAATGAATGGTAATATCAGGTCCCGGATCTCCGGTCGAGGAGCAATTAAATTCGATCCTGTTCAAACGTGACAGTTTTGAAATTTCAGGAATGGACGGCTTTTGACAGGTGAATAAATGGTCTGGAGCAGTTCGGATGGCGCTGTTGTTGCTGTTCTGGCATCTCATCTTGTCATCATCCAGTATTTTGTTGTCGTCTAATTGGTTGAGAAAGTTTTTCAGCCATTTCATGTGACAGTTGCAGTGATATTTATTAAATCCCAAATGCAGTTTGTTCACTGTTTGAAACAACGTCTCAGCCGATTCGGAAATTATTTGCATCCTGTTGTGATCGAGACGAAGATCATTCAGACTCTTCAGTGTTTGAGTCATGTGGGTCCAGTTCAGACTTGTTAAGAAATTGTTTCCTATATCAAGAACTTCTAAATTTTTAAATGGCGTGTAGAATGAGGGCGCAAACGATTTCAACCAGTTCCCTCTTAAAATTAATGTTTTCAAGTTAGTAATCATCAAATTAGAGTCGATAGGTGGTGTCGGTAGAGTAAAATTTTGTTTTGAATTTTCAACCGTCAAATGACTAACTTGCGAGTTGGCGTTATAAACGAAGTTGAAACTGTTGGTAGACAGATATCGGTTATCTTTCATTGTTAAATCCTTCAATTTATAATTTTCAGAGAAAGCATCGTAACTGATTTCATGCACTTCAGACTGGCCAACGTACAAACATTCCAACTTCGAAAATTTGTTGAAATGCGTTTTCTGCCAGGTGAATTTGAAGTTGAACTCTTTCAATGAGAGATAGATAACATCCTTCGGAATGACGTTGGGCAAGAGAGGTACTGGTCTGTTTCTGCCGGTGCAGTAGGCCACCACACCCTCCACCATCAATGAATTGCATCCTTTTCTTTCATATTCTACTCGACATACCTCAAAGCAGTAGGTCAGCTCCAGAAATAATATAGACGTTAAAATTATAAAAATGTAACAAATATTTTTTCTCATTTTTCAACAAGTTTAAATGAACTTAGAAACTGCACGAGAGAACTCATAAATAAAAAACTAAAATGTAAACAGATCTTTTTACTGCAGAGACAGCGAGTGAACAAACTGATCAGAATCCATGAAAATTAACATCAGCAAGGTCGGTCAACACCAACAACAACATGGAAGCCAGCAAGCCAGCATGCTCACATTCGCACACGCTCATGCGCCATTATAGACTATTTATTTACCTGAATGGAAAAGATATATACATATATAACATTTGATACGTATTCAACTTTATAATTAAATCAAATAAACATCGGCACATACACTGGCAAGTAAGCAATTTAATTAATTCAATTAATTCCGACCATCAGCGGAGCCAAACGAGTGAACGAACATCGTCTAAATGAGATAGCACGGATCAATCGACTTTCAATTGCATTGAATAAATTTATTCAACCTCCCCTAACCTAACACTTATTTATCTCTCACGTCCGAATCAAAGATGAGATTTTTTGATGACTACTGCTGCTACTATCGTTACCACTACGGCTATTACTCACCTTGATGCAGTCAATTATAATCTGCTAAACACAAATTTTTAAAACTGCAAATTCTTCAAACATTTTACCATAGATGTCTCGATGTAATAATAGGCTATTACATCGGGATGTCTATGCATTTTACATATTTAAATTCCCAGTGTAGAAAATCAAATTTACACGGACACACGCATACAGACAAAACGACAGGCAAGAGGTAAAAAACGAGCTAGCTAGTGACGTAATTAATAGATAGACCTACGAACTATCTCATCCAAGTAGTCTCTGTTGGCTGCCTGCTGGATTGAATGATTCTCAACTAAACTACTGAATTAAACTAAAACATTCATTAAATTAGGTTTAGTCTCAATAAATTCAAACACGTTAAAACAGTAAGTTAGTATCTGTACTTAGTAGTTGTATATATATATATATATATGTGTGTGTGTGTGCGCGCGCATGTGTGAGAGATTGTGTTATGGCTCAAATGCAAGCACTGCATTGCAATCCTAAACTTAAACAATTCAGCTATCGACACCTAATAACGTAGTTTATGTTGTAACGGTGAATAGGACAAGATCACATAATAATAAATATAATAATAAAAAACCACCAACGACAAACAACAATAATAATAATACGATAACAACGGTAATTGTAATAATAATAATATTAATATACCTATGAATAAATTTATACTGTATTATAGCGAAAGGTTTGGAGTAGAAAAATAATAATTATTATTATAGTTAAAATTAAATGCAATAATAATAACATAATTGATAAAGCATTAACAGAAAATTACCATTCATGAAAAATAAATAAATAGGAAAAAACAAGAAATAAGAATGTTAAGAGATTAGCTTCACAACCTACTGTGAAATTAGTGAATCAATGAAAAAATTTGTGACTCACATTATATACATATATATAATACTAAATATGGAAAACTATTTCTCCAATTAGAAACAAAAATAATTTAATGATAATATAAATAATGATAATAATAATAATAAACTCAATTACAACAAATATATATGATAAATTAATTAATTAAAGTCAGGTGGAAAAATAACTGAAAAACAATTAAAAATATCAACACTAATAATAATAATATAATAATAAATTAAATGATTGTCATATCAGGGGGATATTCCATCACATCAGAAGTTAGGCGCTTTTTAATGATGTGGATTTTCTTATTGGAGGCCGTCAATAGGTAGATGCAGCTCTCCAAGTAAACTATGATAGAAAAAAAGTTCACTTTAAGAAAAAGAGCTTGAATATTTTTAATAAAAGTTATTGCCTTATATTGAAAATAAATAGAATATTACCAGATGATAGTAAATTAATTCATATAAAATTAATTGTAATATAATATATTATATAGATCATAAAATATGACAATGAAAATGATGATTATTTCTAATTAGGAAATATTTGGCAACCTGAAACTCGTTTAAAGTTAGACGCCTTTAAATCAGGGTCTGACTCTAGAAGGGACATGGCGTGTTTCATTATGCTGTGAAAACGAAAGGCCAGATTCTTATCGTTGCTTAATTGACCAGAAGACTTTAAAAATTTTTAAAAATATTTAATTTTGATTTTTCAATAAAAAAAGAATAAATTACAAGTTATCATTATTTATAATTTATATAATAATTTTAAGGCAGCGTAAATAAATTTTTTTATGTTTTAAAATTGTGTGTGTAGTAAAAATGCTAATGTTTAATTAATTTAATTAAATTTTAATGTTGTTAAAATAATGAAATTTAACCAAATATTTTTACATTGAGAATTATACCATCGTCTGATATAACCATGTTTCCTAGCACATCTGGATTCTGCATGTCACAACCTAACTAACTTCTAAAATTAAAAAATAGATAATTTTAAGTTAATACAATTTTGAAATATAATTTAAAATGAATTTTGTTATTTGAATTTCAAAATGAAAGAAATTAATTTTGAATCATGTGACACAAAAAATAATAAAGGCACGAATTTAAAATCGGATTAAAAATGAAATAAAAATTAAAAAAATTAGTCAGCCTTACTTGAAACGCTTTAACGATGAAATAAACTAAAATAAATGACGATTAAACTATTAAGTATTAATTATGAACTTTATTTAAATAGTTGAAGACCATTAATAAAGTTAAATTTACTTTTAAAAAAACATTGAGCTTAAAGTTTATGGAACAGTTTATGAAGTTCTTGTGTCAAAAATTTTGGATAAATCAAACGAAAATTTATTGAAATGTATAGATAAATTATTAGAAAAATCAAATGACAATCTGAAAAAATTATTGATGTTTCCAATAAAAACCTAGAAAAATTGTTTGAAAAGTCAGACCAGAATCTAATTCTAGTATTAGAAAAATGTAATGACAACCTGCGCAAAATAGTAGCCCATTCCGAGAGCCTTATGAGCAAGCTGTTCGAAACAACAATAATCAGAATGGAAGCTCTAAGTAATAGCTTCGAAAACGCCGTTAAGAGCATGTCCGATGCCGTGACTGGTAGTATGAAAGAACTTCACTCCGCTATGTCAACACTGGCCACCAGTGTTACTGATTGTCAAAAGCAGGTAACTAAACTTACTGAATCTCCCATGCTTGAGACAGTGACTAGGGCCCTTTGGTCAGTGGAGCAGGAAAGGAAAGATGAAGAACGTCGGTCTAAAAATGTTATCATTTCCGGTCTCGAGTTGCAGCCAGGATGTAACGACAAAGATATGGTTTTATCGTTATGCGAGAACCACCTCACGGTCAAGCCAACAATTGCTAGAACTCGCCGTATCGGAAACCACAGGTTATGTGTCACGCTAGACAATTCATCGGCAGCTGAGGACCTGATTGCCTCATCAAGGATCCTCCGCTCTTCTTCAACAACAAAAGGTATCTTCATCAACCCTGACTTTCCAAAAGGCAGGCCGAACAAGCCTTCTTGATCAGACAGGAGAGACGTCGCATCAGAACTACCAACAACAACTCTAAAAATGCCCAGCCCTTTCTTTCAGTCCTACAACAATAAACACATTCGTATAGCCTTGGCTAATGTTCGTAGCATTCAAAAGAAGCAAAATGATCTCAATTTATTTTTATCAGTTTACAGACCAGAAATATTTTCTGTTATAGAAACATGGCTTACTCCANATGATCCTGACAACTTATTTTTACCTAGCGGTTATTCTTTTGTTCGCAGAGATCGTGCAACACGTGGTGGCGGCGTGGCTTTCATCATCNATGACACTATTCAATACAAGATCGTTTTCATACATCCCAGTTCTCCCACATAGAAATAGTTTCAATTGATGTTTCCATTTCAAAGAAAAATTATCGCTTCATCTCGTACTATCGAAGTGGTGGTTTTGATAAATCAGCAGAGGAATATGCGTTTGATAGTGCAAGGTGCATCAAAGAACTTAGCAAGGGAGATGTGATTTGCTTGTTAGGTGATTTCAATCTCCCACTAATTAATTGGAATAATTATTCTGCACCAAATAACGTCATCTACAATACTTTTATCGAACTTTTCAATGAATTAGGTCTCTACCAACTTGTCGATCAACCAACTCGTGGAAATAACATTTTAGATTTGATCCTATCTGATGATTCCAGCCTACTTGTCGAGTTAGAGATTTCCTGTCCATTTTCTTCCAGTGATCACAACTGCCTTACCTTTCAAGTTAACTGCATCACTCATAACTCAACTGACAAATTCTCTAGCAATGATAACGACACTTCCTTTTATAATTACAACAGTGCAGACTTCACTAATATGAATGAATGCCTGAGGCTAATCAACTGGGACAATATTTTTCAGTACTGCTTCGACGTCAACACATGTTGGGACATTTTTGAGCGTTTGATAAACAATCATATGGCAACTTACATCCCTCGATCTTTTCTGAGAAGCAAAGAACACGAAATACAGGTTCCCTATCAACTTCGTCAGTCTTATAAAGTAAAACTTCACTACTGGAAAAAATGGAAACGAACTTCTTCACCGGATGATAAAGAGCAGTATTTGAATATGTCACGAAAATGTTCTGGCTTAGCAAACAGTTACAGAATAGTCAATGAACATAAACTGCTTTCTAAATGCAATGTCAGAAGTTTTTACCAGTATGTCAACAAAAAAATGCTATCGCGTCCCAATGTCAGTAGTTTAAAGTTAGATGACAATAGCGTGACCTATGACCCGCTGATAATGGCCAATGCATTCAACAAATATTTTTCTTCCGTATTTACACATGATAACAACTCCAATTGTTCCATACCTTGTCTAACCAACAACTTGTTAGAAGATATTTGTTTCACTCCCCATACAGTTTATACAACTCTGCGTAACTTAAAAAATTCAACCTCGGCTGGAACAGATGGTATACCGAATGTTGTCTTGAAGATGTGTGCATCTAACCTATCAGTTCCATTATGTCATATTTTTGATCTATCATTTAGAAATAACCAGCTACCAACTAAATGGAAATCTGCTATTGTTACTCCCATTCATAAAAAGGGTCCCACAAACCACCCCAGCAACTACCGACCTATTTCACTCTCGAGTTCATGTTGTAGAGCAATGGAAAAGATTATAAACAAAGTAATATTATCCTTTCTTTTAGAAAACAAACTAATTACGCATTTTCAACATGGTTTTCTACCTGGTAGATCAACCTGCACCAACTTAATGCAATTTTATAGCGACTGGATATCACTTCGTCAGAACAAAGAAGGCTGTGACACCATTTACCTCGATTTCCAAAAAGCTTTTGATTCTGTGTCACACTCGAAACTGGTCGGAAAATTGAGATCCTATGGAATAGCTGGTGATCTGCATGCCTGGCTGTCGGATTTCTTGTCTCAACGTTCCCAGCTTGTTAGAATTCAAAACAAATTATCCAATTCAGTATCGGTTACCAGTGGTGTCCCCCAAGGCAGTGTCTTGGGTCCAACTCTATTCATTGTCTTCATTAACTGCTCACAGTACTGAAACTTCTTTACTTAAAATACACAATGATATCCTTCTCTCTAGTGACAATAGTAATCTTACTCT
Organism: Helobdella robusta; assembly: GCF_000326865.2. Taxonomy (NCBI): domain Eukaryota; kingdom Metazoa; phylum Annelida; class Clitellata; order Rhynchobdellida; family Glossiphoniidae; genus Helobdella; species Helobdella robusta. The sequence continues at coordinate 664,167 of NW_008704902.1, forward strand.
TCTTCTTGCTCTTGACTTTTCTTCAGCTTTTGATACTGTTGACCATACTATTCTCTTGAGACTGCTGCATCTTTCTTTTAATATTACTGATTCTTGTCTATCTTGGTTTTCTTCTTATCTCTGTAATCGTTTTTCTTCTGTTGTTCTCAATAATTCTACTTCTAACTCCTCTACTCTTACTTTCGGGGTACCTTAGGGTTCTATCCTTGGCCCTCTTCTATTTATACTCTATACTTCTGAACTACTTCGTATTATTAATAACTTTTCTTTCTCTAGTCAACTATATGCTGATGATTCTTATATTTATACTTCTTTTCCTCCATCTAATCTCAATAGTGTTCTTCATAATTTATCTCTATGTCTTTCTTCGATTATCGCTTGGTCTGATTCTATGTGTCTTAAACTTAATCCTTCTAAGTTTGAATTAATTTGTTTTAATAAATCTAAACACTCAATTACTATTCCTCCTATTATCTTACCTGATTCTAAAACTCTTGATGTCTCTCATAAGTTTCGTAGTCTAGGTTTTATCTTTGATTCTACTATGTCTCTCTCTTCTCAGATTAATAGTGTTGCTAGAAGTTCTTACTTTCATCTACGTAGAATAAAAATCTTTTGCCTTTTCTTGATGATCCTACTCTTCTCCT
>NW_008704902.1:664863-685191 GCF_000326865.2 Helobdella robusta
TATCAGATATATTAATTGAACCTAAACGCCCCGGTTTACGATCGTCTTCTTCTTCTCGCTTTTTCTTAACTCGTGTTAAACACTCTTTTGCCAAATCTGCTTTTGCTTTTTCTGGTCCTTTTCTCTGGAACTCTCTACCTACTTCTCTAACTATTTCTCCATCACTTGCGAAGTTCAGAGCGGATCTCAAGACCCATCTGTTTTCAAAATTCATTGAGGAGCGCTGTTGAACATCGCGGAAATAGCGCTTTATAAGCTAATTGATTGATTGATTGATTGATTGATTAACGACATTGTTGAACGCATTTCATCTATTTCAGTTTCAAGTTTGCTATTCGCTGACGATATTAAATTATACAGCCGTTCATCCAACTCAGTTCAACTTCAACAGGCCATCAACGATATAACAGCTTGGAGCATCAAATGGCAGTTGCCACTCTCTCCGAGTAAATGCTGTCATTGCTCATTTCTTCCATCTTCGAGATCAACATTAGTTCCACATCAATATTATATAGATCAACATCTTCTCAGTTGTACAAATGACTTCAGAGATCTTGGTGTGATAGTGGACAGCAAATTCAACTTTAATGCGCATATCAACAACATCACTCACAAGGCTTCTTCCCGCGCTCGCTTAATCGTCAAATATTTCACATCTAAGAATAAGGATCTACTTGTGAAGGCTTTTTGCAGTTATGTACGTCCTCTACTTGAATACTGCTCACCGCTATGGAATCCGCACTACAAATATCAAATAACCAAGATTGAAAATGTTCAGAGAAGATTTACCAAATTCATTCCGTCAATTCGTCATCTTCCATATTTGTCTAGATTGCAAGCGGTAGGACTACAAACACTTGAGCGGCGTAGATTGGTTCTTGATTTGTGCTTGCTGTACAAAATACTACACAACCTCATCAACACAGATTTAAATGGTTTTTTCATCCCTTCACATTATCTGTCAACTCGCGGTCACCCATGTCGACTGCAAGATTTCAACGCTGGAGACAACGTAACAAAATATTTCTACTGTATCCGGATTATCCGAGTGTGGAATGCATTGCCGGCAGACGTAGTGTCTTCAACTTCACTTGCTGTCTTCAAAAATCATTTACTCACTATTGATTTAAATAGATTTTTAATTATAATGTGATTTATTGTTAAATTACGTTTAATATTTACATATATGCCTAACTAACTCTGTTGGCTAAAACTGTCATATCATTTACCAATTATAATATCAGTAGTACATATTTTAAGTTATGAAGTTATCTATGTTTGACTATAAACTTTTTCATTATTCATTAAGATCATTGTGCATCGATCTCTGTTATTATCCTATGTTTTTACTTTATTCATAGACGTACGATTCATCTTTCGAACATTTTTTTTTTCATTTTTCTTACCGGATAAGTGGTTTCTTTTTAACCCTCTGGTTTTGTGAATAAATAAAATAAAAATAAATAAAACAGAGATTCATCATTACAGAGTTTTTTTATGTACATGCCAATTTTTTTTACACCCATTTTTACTAAAACATTAAAAACATTTAATTTTATTTAAATTAAATACATATAAATTTTTTCAACAAATAATTTTAATTTTTCAATAATTAGCTTTCCATACTCAATGAGTTTTCTGCCTACCGCTTCTTCTTCATACACGGTTTTGATTAAATTCTAGAATTTTTTTTCATTTTGACAAAATTTTCACATGTTTTTTAGCCAAGAACGGTGACTTGGAATTATTATTATTTAACATTTTATATCATTTAAACTTGAAAACGAGTTTTGCTTATGGCCATCGTGCAAGGCATGCGGCGCGTTCTTTAAACTTATTTTTGTTTTTTCTCAGTCACTTTGATTATCAGTTGGTTCTTCTTCCCAGACCTTCCAAAGTTTTCAATCAGCTCATCATGATTTCGTATGATGCCGTCACTGATACTGCTGAAATCTGAAGCGTAAAAATTCACTTCTATATTTTAACATAGCGATTGCAAGTATTAGCATTAGGATTAGATTATTAGAAGATTGGCTAGCCACATAATTAATTATTACTTATTAGTTAAGGTTTTACTACATTTTACAAAGAACAGGCAATAAAAAACAACTGAGAGTTTTTTTTTGGGTTGGTGTTTTATTTTAACTTTGATTTTTGGCATGATCTAATAAATTGATAAATCCTCAACTCAACAGTAATGTAATGTTGAACTGCCTGTCTTTTTTTAAATTAAGTAAATGTATAAAAAAAAGTAAAAGCAAACAGCAGGGAGTGATAAAATGAATGAAAATTCAAAAATTGTTTGAACTGAAGTTGGTATTCTTGATCACTTGGTTAATGTGTTATGTTGTGATCTTTTGAGTGTGTTTTCTTCATTACATGCCATATCTGCATTACACATCTGAATATTTGATGGTCATTTGTATATATTTATAATAAAAATATAATTTATCATAGAAATAGTTAATTGTTAATTTAGTTACATGATCCTTTGTTAAGCTTTATTACTTCATAGGCTGATACTATATTTCAACTTTTAGTTTTGATGTATTTGATAAATATTAAAAATTAACTGAATCCATTATTTCATTTCTAGGTAACCTGTCTGACCAAACAGAAAGGAAACATGCTGAGAAAAATGTTCAGGGTTGCATTGGCTGCAACATCCACAGTTCTCTTTATTCCCTATGCTATAGCTTTTGTTGCAGAGCTGATATATGGCAAGCCATCAAAGTCACATAACAGGTTTCTAAGAGCTTTAAACCCAAAGAGAGTTTATGCTTTCAACTATTCACTAATTCGTGAACTTAAGTACTTCAAATACATCAAGTTGTATTTTGCTTGGACTGATTTCTACAGGAATGAAACCATAGATAGGCTCATAAAAGTTATTACATTCTTAACAATTTTTAAATTCAGTTTTCAAATATTACATAAAATTCATAAGGCTCTATTGGTTTGTTCCAAAGGATATAGAATATGGTCAAAACAGAAATTCATTAGATGTTTACAAAGGGAGATCACGATACACTTCAACCAACAACACTGAACCACTGAAACCAGTGATAATATATCTGTATGGGGGTGGTTGGAGTAGCGGGGACAAAAATATTTATGGCCTGCTCTGCTCCAACCTGGCCAGCCTCTTCAACTGCATTGTTGTCTGCCCCAACTACACATTGTATCCCAGGGTAGGTCCATCTTTCTTCATAATTGTTTTGTTGCTGTTTTAATTTTGTACATCATACATGACCAATGTTTATATATGCTTCTTTAATTTTCTACATGTTAACAGTTGCAGTTTTTTTTGTTAAATCAAACATAGTTAAACTTATTACTCTTGTTAGCATGCAATTTTAAATGAAGGACTATTTGATGCTATTGAAAACTTATCTAAATATTCACCAACTGCTGCAACACGGTCACTTATATGTTGTTCATTTATTTACATTTTAAAATTTGTGTAATGCACATTTGCAGGGTTTCGTTGATGACATGGTGCAAGATGTCAGTGATGTGCTGCAGTGGGTTCAAAACAATGCAATTATCTATGGTGGAGATAAAGTAAGTAAGACCGTTGTCTGTTAATAGTTTATTTTTCAACAATGATATTTTATATTGACTCACTCATGAACTTGAAGTGTAAATTAATATTTTATTGACAGCGGTAATGTTAAAATATGATACAAAATGGTAATGTTGAAATGGCAGCCAATAGATTCTTTTATTCAATTAAGCCAATGATGTTGTCGGTCAATAAGAATCACAATGTATATTGGAATGAATAAAAATAATTCTGATGGTCAATCTAACAAAATGCATTAAAATGAAATAATTTGTAAGCAAATTTGTGCCCTAAGAATCGGGTGGTAATGATTGGTCACTCAGCTGGTGTCCACTTGGCCACACTCACCATTGGAGAACTTTGCAGGAAGTACCTGGACAACAATCCTGAATACCTCGAAGAGACCAACTTTCCTACGGTCCATGGTCAGTTGAATGATTAAGATGGTGGTGTGGTGAGGTGTGGTGGTTGTGTGTGAGTTGGATTGAGATGCTATTAGAGATGTTGAAAATGAGATCAAGTTTGGGAGTTGTATTGATGATGCTAGATGGTGGTGTAAAAATAACTTGATAGTATCAATGACGAATCAGTAATTGAATAATTTTCTAACAGATACCACCCCGTTCAAGGTGCATTTAATTCCAGAGCCCATGCCATTTCATGCCACACATTTCAATGATGATAGGAGGAGTCGAGATGTTAATGTCACCAACACCAATAACGACAATAATAACAACAATGATGATGGTAATAAAAATGATAACAATGGTGACAATCCTGTTAAACAAAGTGAACAACAGATGATGGAGTCAGTCATTGGAGCCAGCATGGTGATCGTACACAATGATGACGACAATGATGAAGATGATGACATCATCGACAAAGCAAACATCGACGTCATACTGGATGAATCCAAGCAAGATGGTAGTGGTGAGGAGAATGGTAAGAATTGGATTAAAGTGAGTAAGTATGGTCTCGATGAAAATGGTGCATCTCTGCCAGCTTCCAGGTCTACAAACTTACCAACCAGCATTGCAACCGAATCATTCATTGTTGTTGGAGATGAAAATAACAAGGTAGGCAAGAAAGATGAGGATGTCCCTGTGGCCAATGTCGTTGCTGTCATTAGTGGTAGTGGTGGTGTGAGTCAGAGTCAACCTGCTGGTAATGAGAGGAAGAAACCAGAAGTCGATGTGATGGAACAACAACGAAAACTGCATCAAACTGGAGATGATAATGCAGAAAATAGTAACCTGCTCAAATCTATTAGACTCGTCATAGGTATGATTATTGTTATATTCATTTATTTATCCATAATTGCTAATTCAAAATTCATTGCTATTTTACATCATTTTAATAGTATTAATTGAGTCATTCTGATTAGAAAGAGGTCTTGTAACTGTCACATGCTTCAACACTGACATTTTACCTCAGGTCTGGCCGGTGTGTATGACATTAAAGAACATTACGAATATCAGACGCTGAACGGAATAGAGAACTTCTCCAACATGTCACGAGTTATGTACGACAATCTTCAACAGTTCCACATTTTTTCTCCCATCCTTGTTCTCAGCAGTCTTCCTGAACATGTCAGGTCAGGTCGGGTCATTGCCATCTTCATCATTGTAAAATCATCACTGTCATTGAGTCGTTATTGTTGTCTCCGTCCAATTTATTATTATCGTAATTGTGACTGCTGTCAGAATGTCATCACCATATCGTGTTTTCATTAATTTCATTGCCATTGTCGTTGCTGTCACCACAAAATATAAATGTCATGATGTAAATGTACAGGTTGCCACCGATGCATTTGTACCACGGCACTTGTGATAACACTGTTCCCGTAAATTCGTCTCTCAATTTCGGAGCTGCTCTCTCGCTGAGGAAGGATAAGACGGTTCAGGTGGGTTGGGATTGGTTGTTGCTGCTGGTTGGTTGGCTAGCTGGTTTGTTAGATGATTGATTGATTGCTTGGTTGATGGTTTATTCATTGCTGGTCAGTTTGTTATGATTGATTGTACGGTTGATATGTGGTTAGTTAGTTGAGTCTGGTTGATTGAATTGTTGATTGGTCGGTCGGTCAGATAGATGGCTGATTGGAGATTGGTTATTTGTAGTTGATTATAGGCTGGTTATATGTGGTTAAATACATAAAATTATCAAATTGAAACTTTTGAACCGCCACTAGCAAAGTACTTTCCTCAACTCACTAGATAGATCTCGTCATGTTAATGTTAATGTTTCAATATATTATTGCAGGTTCGACTTTTGAATGGCTGCGACCATGTTGACATCATGATGGATTTAATGGAGAGGGAGAGAGTCTGGTTTGGCACCATGATGATGGAAATTAAGAAGGGACTCGATAAATATTTATAATATTATTTAAATGTTGTTTTATATTCATACTTAGAATATTAGTTTTACAAAAAAAATATTGTCTTTTTTTAAATAAATCACAAGTTAAGCAATTTAGTTTTGTAATTATGGCATTCAATTGAGTTAATTAAAAGATAAAGAAATTGTTGATCAAATAGTGGTGATGTACATGTATAGTATACCTACTATTTTTTGTGTATTTTTGTTTAAGTTATGAAACAGAACTAGTACTGTGATAGTTTTGGAGTTTCAATTTAGGAAAGTTGATTAAACTATGGTCTTCGTTATTGCGCTTTTGGTTGTAGTTCTTTCTATATAGTTTGTATGTATGTGCTAGATTATTGTCTCCAACTGTTTGTTGTTAATTGAAATTCCAATGGGGATAAAAAATTTGAAATGGTTTTGTTATTAATAAGTTAAAAATGTTTTATTCTTTATAGTCAGTCTATCAGTCTATTCAAAGATTTCGAGTGATTCTAATTACACTTATTGGTTAATAATTTTTTCGATGGACTTCCGTAACTCATTTCCATTTGATGGCAGAAAAGCTCTAAACAGGAGTTTATTTCTTTCTGTACATCAGTTAAGTGATGTTTTTTATGTTTAATTTAACCAACAAACACAAGAGAACATTCACACGTGCTTGCATTCACTGTTCTAACTAGTTCGCATAATTGACTCACCTATCCTTGTACATATATTGCTTACACGAAAATGCTTATAATAATTATATAAATTAGATTTTTATGAAAATTGCTATAATTTTTTTGTAAAGTAATTTTCCATAGTGGTGAAATTTTGCAATTGTTATATTTAAATATTTTCGAATTGATTTTCAAAACACATTGAAATTAGCGTGTTGAATTATGTGATAGCGACATAGAGAAACTTGACCTCAAAACAGTCAGCGAGTTAGTTTGGTTCAGATACGTCTGGTTCAGGTACGACACGTCACTTCTACCATCACGTACTTGTTTGGCGCGAATAAACTTGGAATTCTATCTTCGATAGTCAGAGGCTATCAAGTTGCGTACGTTATACGCTCTACCTGTGCGTACAGTACAATATCGTTTAATATCACGTCTACTTGTACATAGAGTTCAATTTTGAAACTCACACAGTGAAACTCACTCATACATAAGTTGTCTACAGCTGAGTAACTTGATTTTTAAACGGCTCTGCGGCGTATTCGCCTGAGCGGCATAATTACGGATGAAATGATCGTAAATCGTACGTACTTAATCAACTGTATTGCTTGCTCTCTTTTCAATGTTCACTCTTTAGAAGTTCCACGGCTAAAATGATTATAAAGGTAATGGGAATAAGCTAAATTACCTACATAAGCATTTAGGCGTTAGTTGAAATGGTGTTGTAGTTGTACGTAAAACCCACGAACAGGCGAGTATAGTCTAGAAAAACTTGACGATTCAAATAATTGAAAATAAATTAGACGGTAACTTGAAAAAGTTTGAGGTTTCTTAAGGCACGGAAAATTTTTTAAACACAGTCAGGCAGGTACATGGTGGGCCTCTCCTTGAACAAATGTTGCACTGCAGTCTTGACAGTGTTGTGGTGGAAAGAAGCATTTTGTCGTGCAGTTTTGTGCGGTTACAAAATGTTGTAACATTAAACAGTTTGTAATGCATTGCTGAAATGTAAATTCTAAATGTTAATCACATCACAAAGAACTAGTTTTTTAGAGTTTTAAATTTATTTAACAAAAAATATTTAATTTGATCTGCAATTTTATTTAGCAAAAAGATGCAATTTAATTTTTAAAAAATCTGCTGATTTTGAAAACTCAATTTGATCAAAGTTACTTAAAACGCAATTATAAATAATTCAACATCTCTCAACCTCGCCGCAATTTTCCTTCTCAGTAAAATTTCTTCTACGTCATTTTTACGAAATAAAAACGTAACAAAAACAAATTTTTGAAAGGGCTTTTGCAAATTCAATTCGCTTTGTAAATAATGCAATCGTAAAATGAAATAAAATAAATTATCATCTTCATTTTAAGTAAACATTTTCACCCTTCTAAAAATTGAAAGTTGGTTTTTTTTTGCTTTTGTTTTCCGATGTTTCTCGCGTAAATTGGAATGAAAAAATAAAATAACTTCAATTAATATTAATAAATAATCGCAAATAATTTCCATTTCCAAATAATTTCCAATTTCTATTCAATGAAAATGAAAGAAAGAAGATGAATGAAAGAAAAAAGGAAAAAATAAACAAATAAAATGAGAGATAGGGAATGAAGGAGCTAAATCAATGAAAATCATTTGTGCATGTCCAGGAATATGGCTATATATGGCCAATAAATTAATCTGCATTGTATTGTATTGTATTTTATTGTAACGTTGGTATTGTGTATCACATTGTGTTTCGATGTATTGTATTGCATTATACTGACTGAATTGTACTATATAATTCTTGTCTTGAAATAAAAAAAGTAAAATTCGTTAGAGCGCAACTCGTTGTCATGGGGATGAAGATGAGGATGATAATGATGAAGACGAAGATGAAGGTGAAGGTAATGATGATGCTGAAGAAGAAGATGATGATAATGATGGAGTCGATGATGGTCGGGATAAATAACCAGATGATGATGATCAAGATTGTGGTGGAGATGATGATGATGATGATGATGATGAAAATGAAGATATTCAGGGTGATGAAGAAGAATAAGATGATGATGATGATGAAGGTGGTGAAAATAACGATGATAAAAGATGATAATGAGGAAAAAAGAAAAAATGATGATAATGCAAACTTTATGATGATGACTTTTCATTTTATTTATTTATTTTTTTGTTAGTAATGACGACGACGACGATTCCGGTTGTGACGATGATGGCGGTACAGTTAAGGACGATGATGAAGATGATGGTGGCTGTAAGAATATGGTGATAATATTACCATTCATAATATCATTGGGGGTATCATGATATAATATCGTGATGGTTGAAACGATGACGGCTTTGCGTGAATAATTTATGTCACCATTTCAAAGTGTCAAAAAACGTTCACATTATGGCCGCACATTTAAATTAATGATGGCAGGCGACATTTTAAAACCTGTCGAAATAACAAAGAATTGAAATGAAATTTTTGTGATCCAAAATATCGTTTAATCAGTGGAAGAACTATACCATTCGTAACAATCTTATCATTCTTAAAGTCATAAAAATAGTAATAGTAATACAGCAAAACCAGTAGATGTAAAAGTATGAATGACATTAAAGATTGTTATTTTCCACTTTTTTCATCAAATTTTTCCGGCTGTGGTTGTTGCATACGCGTGAATTGCGTACAAGCAGACCAACAGAAGGAACAGTTCAGTAAAAAACAAACAAATTAGAGATATATGAAAATACACTGCATAAGAAAGTTCAAATTTGCAAATTTAAATGAAATATATATTTTTATAATTTTATATTAATATTTATATCATTTTATATTAATTATTATTCTGTGAACATAATCCCAATCCCAAATAAAATCCCAAAACCAAAATCTAAAAAAGAACGAAACTGTATTTTAGTATCTTGATATTTTGATAAATGTACATTTGTTAAAAAATTTTGAATTTTTTGTGCCTAATCAGATGAATTTTGAACTTGCTGATTTTTTGAATAAAAAGGCATCACACACGCGTCCAAGTGGAAAGAGCTGAGACGCCTACATCAGTATGCACGCATTCATCTCTAACGTAATAATAGGCTGGAACGTAAATACGAATCAAACAGTTGGCAGCGACATTCTGGCTATGAAGCATGATAAATACAAAACAAAGAAACGTAAATTTTGTTGAACATTTGAAACAAAAAGTGCAAAAAAATATATCGTTGATCAATATTAGAAAAGTCAATTGACAATTTAGCATAGTAACTGTTTTTAGTTGTTTTAGATCTAATTTATTATTATTTGCATTATTATTCGACATTTGCATCGTAAAGCTTTTTCTCTTTTTATTATTTTTATTTCCTCTTTCGTCTTTCCTCCCTCTATTGCCAATTTTTTGTTTCTAGTCTATCGTGAAAATGTGTCTCTCCTGCATAGAGCTTTCTGCGGATGATCGCATTGCGGTTTTAAGCCGCTGTAACTGCACAACATTCGCCATTGCGGTTTTAAAAATTCTTGAAACTCCTCGAAAATTTGCTGTTTGCAGATTTTTGTGGTGCAGTCTGCCGTGTTACTCTATTTCAATCTCACGCCCAAAATTATAACCGCCAATAACTTTTTTTTCAAAACGCGGAGGCGAATATGCTGGCGAATGCGAGCCTGGTAGTGTGGGTGGCTTGAAAAAATCAGCGCTGTCCGGGTTTTTTCATACATTAAAGATTTAAAAAAAATTTATTCCTTAGTATTCTTGATTTAAAAGGTTGCGTTTTTAAAAGTCACTATGTTAAATATAATTACCATGATATCATGCTGAAGTTGAAATGCCTTCAAAATTATTTTCCTAGCAGGTGCAACAACATTTAGAAGTTTAATGACATTGACCGCATTGGAGGGCACATTTGATGACGACCTTGGAGTGTACGGTCGGGCTCATTCGTTAGATACCTATATTATAATATTCCCTGAATACTTATATAAGTGAATGAGTAGATAAATAAATAAATATAAGTTAAGTATACATAAATGTATGCATACATGTACATACATTTTGTTCTCACTACTTGCTCTTTTTTTCTCTGTTCTCGTTTTTTTATTTTTTATTTTTTTTCTCTCTCTTTTTTTCTCTCTTTCTCTCTCTTTCTCTCTCTATATATGTATAACTTGTATATATTATGTGCATATGATATATCGTTCGGACATTTCATTGCATGTCACCGGGCCAATACAAATACAAGTGAGGCACGCAGATGAAGAAACGTTGAATACCTTAGTACGTATGCGTCAGGTAGGCGTTAGTCGTTGATTCAAATTAATTTTTCCTTGATAATTAATTTATTTTTATTAAAATTTAATTTAATGTTGATAGTAATAAAAGTCGTATTTGCGAAATAAAATGATAATTATGAATGATTTATAAGGTTATGAAAGTTTCTTTTAGAGATTATAAGAGTTCATTCAACTAGAATGTTTTTATAAGATTTCAATTAATTTTACGTAAAAGATCAAATGAATATTTTTTAAATTTTTCTTCAATGTTGAATCGTTATCATAAAAAATAACACAAACACAACAGAAGAAAAAATAAAAGCTTTAGTTCACAAAAAGTTGTATTGAAAAATTTCGTTATCTTTACGGGAATTAATATTAACACAGTGAAGAAGTTTTTAAATATTTTCATACAAGATAATGACAGAAAACACACACATACACACGTACACACACACACACACACACACACACACACACACACACACACACACACATACACATTTCCGCGCGTTGACAACGAGCGCAATTTGCGTTTCATTTAACGCACCTAGCAAAACATGATGAGGAAGCGTTGGATACTTACTAGTCTTAGCTGATGTAATTATAACTAATTGAATTGTTGTTAAGTAAAATATTGGGATAAATACATATTTTTTTTTGGTATTTTTGACAAAAAAGCAAACTTTTTTTACACAATTTTATTTGAAAATATTTTTATAAATAAAGAATTTTTTAAAAAGTCTGTTTTGACAAGTTAACCTCATCAAATAACATTCAATATTTATTGCAAAAATCCCACCACGGGTTAAAAGCATAAAAAAAATCAAAAAAACCATATAATAAGTAATTCAACATAGACAAAATATAACAATTTTAAATTTTTTCTTTACAGATTTTTTGAAAAAAAAATTCCTTTCTCAGAGCAAAAACAAAATTGATAGAAAAAAAAGAGGAAAAAGCCATTTCCAAATCAAACGTCAGAAACAGTATACGTTATTTTATTGCAAGTAAAGATAAATGAAAAACTAAATATTTGATCTTTTTAGAAAGATATTTTCTTCCACGCCGATAAAACACTTCACACGCCTCACAGCAAAATACACCTGCCGAAAAAATTGAAATTTTTCTCAAAAAAAAAACTTGGCGTGATAAACTTCAGTCCATGGCAACAAAAAGATCATTATCAGTAGGACAACAATTTGTGACGTCATCGTCGAGGATGTCATCGTCATTCTGTGCGATGTTGTTTGTTGTTGTGGTACTCCACACGCAACAATCTTCTCCACAACCTTCAACAAACGAGTTAGTACCGATATTCTCAATGTTTATTATTTTATCAGTGTTTCTTATTACTAAAATGTTTCATTTTTCTTTAGAATTTTTGCAGTATTTCATAAAACTTTTAATGAAGCGAACGTTACGTTGTATAAATTTCCACTCATATATCATATATCACCAAAAACCGTACATATGCAATAAACACGTCCACACACACGTCCACACACTCACACACACACACACACACACACAACATACACACATTTATATTATTGAAAAAAGTGGCAGTTCAATTTTTTATTCATTTGCCATAAACAACCGCTGTGATCTCCAGACCAAACGAAAAACTGACAAACATACGCAACCGACCGATTGACCGACCGGTTAGCTATCAACCAACCTACCAATTAACCAATCAATTTATCCAAACACACTCCAAAACACACACACACACCACACACCTCCACTGAAATACAGGAGCATTAAGTAGTGATGTACATCTACGCACGTACGTATTAATAATGCAGTTTTTATTTTATTTAATACGAGACGTGATGGATAGGGCAGTGATGACAAAGAGGGTCGCACATGTGCTGGAAATTATTAATAGTACAAAAACTTTCGCAACTTTTGTTTGTTCTCCTCTATGGTCATAAAAAAATAAATTTATTTTTGAGTCAGAAATAAATTTATTTTTTTTATTTTGTCATGGTTGCACATGCACAGACGTTGGATGTAAACTTCGCCAGCACGCTTATAACCGCATACGTGTATTTTTTTTTGTTTTTTTTATCTTTGTGTTTATGTATTTTTTCATTGGTTTATGTTTTTATTTGGTATATATTTAACCAACTATGTTTAGTTTTGTACTCTTTCCAAAATCCCAGCCATAAAGCTTATTGTTATTCTGCGCTCACGAATCAATATTTGTGTTGAGGGCTTGTAAAGAAGATTATTTGCAAACGTGGAATGTAAAGCGCTTTATGTACCAGCTGCTTTCTTCCAGGGGTGATGATTTCTCATCTGTCTTCTTGGTTGTGGCTGTTTTTTTATTTGATTTTTTCCAATAATTCAGTCTATCCAGGTGTCGGTCTGTTTATTGCGCAATAAGTCTACAATTTCCCAGACCAAAGTCTTTTTTGACGGTGTATTTTATATTAGGTAATCACAGTCGGTTGCTCGTCAGTTTCATATTGTCACATTCCTTATAAACGTATTTGCTGATGTTATAGCTATTGTTTTCCATTAATTAATTAATTAATTAATTAATTAATTAATTAATTGATTGATTAATTAATTAAATAATTAATTAATTTAAGATAGTTAATAGCCGATAATTAAAAATCAGCAACAGTATGTATTATTTATATTCCTCAAAAGGTTGAACGTGTTTATTTCTGCGTTGGTTTGCACCTGCAAGCACACATGGCGTCATTAATTTTTCCCCTTATTAATAATATTATCATTAATAAATTCATTTAAATATAAACGGTTTTTTTGCTAGAAAAAAATTCAATTTATAAAAAATTTTATGTTTTCATACAAATAAATTACTAACATCATACTAACATTCATATTATTTATTAAGTTTAATTGTTTATAAAATGTGTACTATGTATTAGTACGCATAAATACAATAACCCAATACACCTGCTACTTTAAATTATTGCATGTGATCAAAGAATTCTCTAGCACGGAGTTGACTTGACTGACACCAGTGTGCAATTTTTTTGTTACCTTTAGTTTAGAAGGATGGGTATGTTGAAATTAATGACTGGAAGCTACATGGAAATGTTCAACTACTGTCTTTAGTGTTAATTTGTTAACTCTGGTGTTGTTGATGATAATGGTGTTGTTGTTGGCTGTTGTTGAATTTTGTAAACTGTTGAATATTGAATATCTAAATGTAAAAAAAAATGATTTTTTTTCGTTCAAATTGCTCAACTTTGAATTTAACTTTAATTTTTTTAATAATTTAAAAGTCTGAAACATTATCTAAAATATTATTTTTGAACAAAACTTGTAAAATTCGTGGGTTTCTGAAGTAATTATTCAAAAGTGATTCAAAGAAACTGTCATTATTTCAATTAGAAATTTTATTTTTGAAACATTTCTGAAGCACACTTAATAAGGAACTGATAAAATGTGATAACAACATGATATGGCGATGAAACAATGTAATCGTGATAACGAGACTAGGAGAACAGCAATGTTGATGATGTAGTTGTTAAAATGCTAATTTAAAAGCACTTAATGTTGACGGCCCGTGCGTAGGACTGACGAATGACGATGAAGATGATGATGAGGAAGATGATGATGATGGTGATGATGAGAGTGATAATGAAAATAAGAGTGATGAAGATGATACTGATAACGTTGATGACAGTGATGACAATCATATCCATATCCCTTTACTCACCGATTCTAATCAACAGATAGTACAAACATACGGACATTTACAAGCGAATGCATGTGCCGGCATACTCATATATGCGTTCATATATTAACTAATTATTTATTATAAATTGATTCAGCTACACACACACGCATACACCCATTCATACGCACATGGACTTATTAATATGCAAAACAAACAAAAAAGGCTTCAGCATATTTTTCAGTTGTTTATTTTTATGCTTCTGGTTTCATTTCACACACTCCCATTATACTTTTTAGTCCCTTTGCCAGTCCAACTTTTTAAAAAATGTTCACCCTTCATCATTACAGCCATCATTACAGCCATCTTTTCATTCTCATCATCGTCCTTACTTACATTTCAACTGTTGATTAGCTTGTTTGTTTGTATTCACGGGTGTGCGTGCAAATATAGCCATTTGTGCGTGCAAATACACTCACGCACACATGGTTACATGATTGTGCTAACTTGTATAGATGGTTCAATATTGGCTTATTGAGGCGTATCTTATTGCGTGTCGCATATGAATCTTTCACATTTTTGTTGGCTCGTGTTAAATGGGATTGTTCAGTCGGACAGAAATCAACATCAATTGACATTGCTGTTAAAATAAAGCTTTCTATGGTTTAAATAAATATATTCATGAAATTTTGGAAAAAATTATCTTTTGTAAGAAAGTTTTTGTTACGTATCAATATGCAACAACAACACATAACAACAAGTAGACACAACTCTACAGTCTACATCATTGTGATGATGTCTTCTTCTTATTCGGAAATTTGATTCCTTTGCAGATGCGTTGGCATCAATTGCATTCCTCGCCACACAAAAAACCACGCTCACAAAAATTTTATTCAAAAAGTACAAAATTTGCAAGAAACTTTTTTATATTATTTTTTAGGATATTACAAATCTTAATAGTTTATGTTTAAAAACTGTTCATTATTAACATTAAACTATTGGTTGTGGAACAGTACAATGTATTCCTCGAATCAACATTTTTAAACAAGAACAAAAGCAAAGAGAGTTAAGTAAATAAGTGAGAGGGCAAAAACTTAAGTTGGTTAAATAATAAAGTATATATAAGTGAGTAAAAAACTAAGTAAGAAAGTCAGTAAGCAGGTGGCTGAACGACCAGATGTTCATAAACTGCACATCCATTCCTACCTGATTAACTTTCTTTCTTTCCAAATGATCCACCCCATTCTAAGTTAGTTCATTCCGTTATCTTCTTCCTCTTGTCTCTCTTCATCCTTCAATTTCATGACTCGGAAAAATGTTCTTTGTTACATTTTATATTTGCTTAATTAAATTAGGCTTGTATATGTTTTTTGTATTATTGTTTTTGCGTTATTTTCTGTTTTTAATTGTTCTTCGTAGAATTCATGTACCAAGAAAAAAGTAAATTAACTCAACAATATATTTCCTGTAACTGAAATTACTTACCCATAAGTATTAGATGAATAATTTTTAAAATGTTCAACATATACAGAATTTTTCTTACAACTATTTTAATGAATCTAAATCAATATCTATAAAATAATTTATTAAAATAAAATAAATTAAAAAAAAGTTTTTATATACGATGAATAAACTGTTGACTATTCATTGCTTAATAAATGTTGGTGTTTGTGAAAATTTGGAAAAATGAAAAGAAGATATTTTTCAGGCGATGTTTCGAGTTGGTTGGAGATTAAATGGATAATTTTTTAAATAAGTAGGTCAATGGACTAATATTTTGGTTAATTAAATGTTTTTATGTATGTTGATGTATCTGAATAAAAAAAATATGAAAAAACAAAAAAAGTCATATTTAACATTAAACCAACAAACCTGTTAGTTAAGCATCAAATCAATCATCCTATCAACAATCCAATCAATCAATCATTCATTAATGCAATCAATCATTCAACCAACTATGCTCTCATTCATTCAATCCATCATTCAAAGGATGACGTTATCAATCATCCGATCATTCATTATTGCATGCAATGAGCTTGGATGGCTTGATTGGTTCAACAGTTTCTACAAATGCTAGAACCACGTGACCGTTGAATGAATGAATGAAGGAAGGAGAGAATAGATGAATAAATGAGTGAATTTTTGTTTGTTTGATTGTATGTATGTACGTATAAATGTATGTATGTATGTATGTATGTATGCATGTATGTATGTATGTACGTACGTACGTACGTACGTACGTATGTATGTATGTATGTATGTATGTATGTATGTATGTATGTATGTATGTATGTATGTATGTATGTATGTATGTATGTATGTATGTATGTATGTATGTATGTATGTATGTATGTATGTATGTATGTTTGTTTGTATGTATGTATGTATGTATGTATGTCAAACCAAATTTATTTGTATTTATATAGCGGCAATTATAATTGCTTCTCATCATCGCTCTCCTTGAATAAAACATGTTGAAAGCGAGACCAGCATCGGTGGAGATCAATAGGAGTTACCAAATAAATATGTCTTTGGACGTTTTCTCACCTAATGATAACCCAGATATACGTAATTTGATGGGTAAGGCGTTCCAAAGAATGTATGTATGTGTGTATAAAAGAGTGAATGACTGTACGCAAGACTGGATAAATACATCAATAGATTTATAATTATATTTTTTGATGAATGTTCTGAAAACGCGCCAATGAAAATGATTTTAGTAAAATATCAAACAAAAAAAATGACAAGAATAATATAATCTGCTAATTATTTAAATTTATTAATGGACTAAATGATAAAATAATTGAATAATGAGTGAGCTAATAAGTGAGAGGATGAGTGAGTGAGTGGGTGAGTGAGTGAGTGAGTGAGTGAGTGGGTGAGTGATTGAGATATACGGAGGAGTGACTGAGGAAAAATGCGAATAGTCAGTTTATTAATTGGATAGTTGCACTCGATAGATTAAAAAGTCAAGAAAATAAATTGAAGGTAAAATTTTATCTAAACTTTGAAAATAAATAATTAAATATAAATAAACATAAATAAAAAGAGATAAAAATAAATAAAATAATAAAGAATAAAATGTAAAAATAAGAATCTGTCATTATGCAGAGCAGGAATGAAAAGAATTAAGAAGAACCAAACTTGTTGATGGACTTGCGACAAATTGGATGGAAGTGAGATGAAACATCGGCGTGGTTTTATAATAATTATCATGCATCCTCCACACGTACGCGCAACTTTATTATTTTTTCATACTTTTATTTCGTGTTTTTTTCTTCTGCCTTCGAAGTATGAATGTCGGAATTAGCTTTGTTAAACTTATGTCGTGTAGTCTGTTTTAGGTTTCATAAAACGTGAACTCAACACGGAAACTAAACCAGGATCGTTAAAAATCAAATTGGAAGTAGTTTTATTTTTTAATTCGTAATAAGAACAAATAAGAACGTGATAGATGTAGCAGTTACATGCAGTAGCTGATTTACAGGCGTAGAAGATCTATGGTAATGAAAATATTGACATTCCTTAATTATTTTAATTCTGTTAACTTTTTACATCAACATGACTATGTTAGCATTAATTTTTTTTAATGACGACTATTTTGCTTGTCATTCCGTATTTCTTTAAATATTTTTGTATAAAATTCAATAAATATGCTAAAGTTTCAAAAAACGTTATTGCGAAAACTTCAAAAATCCGAATCCGGCTATACGCCAAGATGAGATGAAGTTGTTGCGCGCTTATTCCTGACTCCATTTTGACAAACGAGATAACGCCATTATTGAAAATAACTTAAAATATAAAAACAACATAAAACATAAAAATTGCAGAAAATAAAAATCAAATAATAAATTTATAATAACGCCGTATAATTATGAGTGAAAAACAAAAAACCAGAAAAAACTAGGCAGTTAAAAAATAACTTGAAAATTTTTTTTAAAACATTTGCTGGTAAAATTGCGTGCATGAATAAATGATATGCATTATCCATTGATGTTTGCTTGCGTTATACTAGTAAAAATTTTCAATAAAGTCTTTCAACGTCGAATATTTTCATAAAAATCAGAAGTTTAAATTAAAAAAACAAAACTAATGTGACTATACAAATTTCTCATTCATAATTAGTTTTTACATGTTTAATGAGATGATTTCAAGGCTGTCTCGACAAAAGTCCTTTGTATTCGCAAACAGGTCACATGCTTACATTTGGCTATATTTTCATCTCTAATTGATCAAAAATACCCAGTAAAACATAAAATGAACAAAATAAAAACAGAGAAAATATTGTTGTGAATATTTTTAAAAATGACCTGGTAATAGACGGCAAACATCCGGCGACACAAAATCATTAAATTATGCTTGCTTATCTATCTTTAAATTCCTAAGTGAGTGTGACAGTTATATATCGAAAATTTAAAAAAATAGCTTTTTAAAACGTCAATTTAGTTGACAAGAAACATTTAAAATGCACGCGATGATTGAAAATATTCAAATTTATTTAAAAACTTGGAACAAAATTAAATAGATTGAACGTCATTTCCAAGTTGAAAATGTGAACTTGGAACTCGTTTTTTGCCACAACTGAAGCAGCAAAAGCACTACTGACAGCCACACCGCGCAAACTACATTACTATAATTTTTTCATTACTATTTTTACTACTACTACTACTACTACTACTACTACTACTACTACTACTACTACTACTACTACTACTAGTACTACTACTATTACTACTACTACTACTACCACTACTCTGACCTCTTGTACTATTCTCACTTCAATTTTTACAATTTCAACTTCTAACAAGGAGTGCCATTTTTTGATACATTGTGGAAGGAAAAATTTTTCAAGAGTCCTTTGACTCGGTGTGTTTGTGTGTTATTAGTGTGTGTTAGTGTGTGTGTGTGTGTGTGTGGTGTGTGTGTGTGTGTGGTGTGTGTGTGTGTGTGGTGTGTTTGTGATTAGGTAGGTGTGAATGTAGGTAGTGGATGGGTGGTGACAGTGTGACAGTGACGTGCCACGAGTGGGACTAACAATGATGTTCGTGACTTAGATTTGCTTGACTGTAAAAACTTTTGAAATGATGTAATAGCAATGATGATTTTCAAATGTTATCGCCATTGACATTGTTGTCGTCGTTGTCGTTAATCACATCATTGTTGTGTTGTTCTTATACACGTCGTTGGTGACGTCATCACGCAGGTCATTAATGATTTCATTGTTTACCGTTACGTTAATGTTATTTTACAACATATTTATCATGCAGATGATGTCATTAACGTTGTTTGTCCTATCACTTTATGTTAGTTAATTAGTTTTGCAGATATTGCTGCTCACACGGAAATGAATTTTTTATTTTTAGGCCATTTTATCGTGAGTTAATATTTTAGACTTTGCCATTTTTGAAAAAGCTGAAAAATGTGGTATAAAGTATAGCCCTTCAAGAAACTTTCTGTTATGTTCTGTATTTTTGTTATGAAATTAATGTAACATAATGTTGAATTTGTTAGGAGCTTATTGCTACGTCACAACAAAATGTTATCGTATTGACCTTTGTTGTTTTGTCATTCATATATTGTTGAGTGTTACTCACTCGCTCAACTGCTATTGTCACTCAAATAGAACCGACAGACCTGATCGATTCGTCACGTGTTTTTATTGATAATGAAAACTTACGATAAAAGAGAACATAGAACATAGCACACACACACACGTCACACACACCATACACACACATCACATACACCATACACACACACACACACACATCACACACACACATCACACACACCACACACACAAACATCACACACACACACACACACACACACACTT
>NW_008704902.1:685241-728875 GCF_000326865.2 Helobdella robusta
AAATGACATAGATACAAAAAGATGTATGGTGTTGGGAAGGAAATGCAAATACTCACCGACAGTTGTATTTATTAGTTCAACTGATACCGGATGTACAAAGCGAAAGTAAACATGATAACGTTCAGAGTAAATTTACATAGTAAAAAACATATCAAAATGTAACATTCATTCTTATAGCCAAAAGAATGAACACATGTATACAAACGTACATATACATTAGTTCATACCAACTCACATACACAGGCAAAAACAAGCGTACACATATACACATGCATGCCTGACATTACACATACATACATACAAATGCATGCACGCATACATACAGATATAAACATGCATGCATGCATATAGATACATACATGCCTATACAAACACATACATACACAATACGCATGCATATACGCATTCGTACATATTGATTATTAATATCACTCGGCCACCTGATAATTGATCGCTTTTAGAGAACCTCGAGAGGAACTGACAGCATAGGAATAAAAAATATTTATGACTCAAAATTAATCTTTACTACAACAACGACCACAACGACATCGACTACTACTACTACTACTGCCACCACTACTACAACTACCACTGCTACTATTACTACTACTACCTACTACTACCTACTACTACTACTACAACTACCACTAGTACTACTACTGCTACTACTACTTCTACAACTACTACAACAACAACAATTACTACTACTACCATTACTACTACCACTACTATTACTACTACTACTACTACTACTACTACTACTACTACTACTACTACTACTACTACTGCCACCATTACTACAACTGCTACTAATACTGCAACTACTTTTGTTAATATTATTGATATAATTGTTAGTGGCTGTGTTGGTGTTGAGTGTAATGATACAATCTTAATGATAATAATGATATTAATTGGTGATAATAAAAAATAAATTTTATATTTATAATAAAAATAATAAGATAATTAAAAATTTTATTTTTCCAGCTTTCAGATTCTGGCCGATAGATTTGGATCATTGATCAAGTCAGTTGCAGAGAAACATGTAGCTTTTTGCGACCTTTCCATTGTATGTTGTTGTTTTGTATGTTGTTTTTTTGTATGTTGTTTTTTTGTATGTTGTTGTTTTGTATGTTGTTGTTTTTGATGTTGTTTAAATGTCGTTTTTAATGTTGCCTAATATTTTCCAACGCAGTTTGTTTGTTATTGCAAAGTGTTGTAATTTTTTTTATTGCAGAAGTGCCTTGTTTTATTTGAGTGTGTGTGCGCGTGCGTGTGTGTATGCATGTATGCGTGTGTATGTATATGTGTATGTATGTATATTTGTGTGTGTGTGTGCATGTGTAGTCTCATAAAACATTATTTGTTTTCTATTGTTGTTAACGTTCGAATGCTGAGCTAATATTTTTATATTAAAAGACACGCCAACGTTTATGTCTGCCTCTGTGTACACTTGTATAAATACGCGCGCGTGTGTGCGGTGTGTGTGTGGTGTGTGTGTGTTTTTGTGTACGTATGCTTGCACATATTTACTAATAAGGGGTGTGTATTGAATAACAAAAACATCATGTATTAAAATGTGTTTTTAATTTTATGTGTATGTGCGCGTATTTGTATTTGCGCGTTTATGTGTATTTGAGTGTTTATACTTTTGCGTGATCAATTTTTGGCTTTGTTATGTTCGATGTGGTTGTTTTAAACCGCGGTTGCATTTGAGTGTTTAGTTTGTTTTTACAGATAATGGATGTGTATGGATTTGTTGCTGCACATCTTCGTTCGTGTCTCTGTGCCTATTCTGTGTGTCTATTTTCGTCTCAGTTCGTAAACATCTATGTATTTATTTAAATTTTCATATTTTATTGTGTGTATTTATATATATTATATCAACATATCTGTTCATTTAAATGACAATTTATTAAAGAGTTGAAACGTTACTGATGACATCTTTGCTGGCATGCATGAGAAGCAGTTGAACATGGAATATTTGACAAAAATTGTGCTACCCGCAAAAATAAAGAAAAATAAAGTTGCCAGTTTTTTTTATGCTAATTGGCTTTACGTCAGAGTTATCCGGATCTACAAAGTCAACTTCTGACGTATGGTCTCTAATGTTCATCAGTGTTTTGTGATCTTAAAATTACCGAATAGGACAAATTCAAGTCGAGATATCAACGATGATTGAACCAGAGAATCTGAACATTTTTGTACTGCTCACCCAACAAAGCAGCATTAGATTGCAAAATTGTTTTGTTGCTGTTATTTTATAGAATTATTATGACCGCACAATTTATGACCTGGAACCCAAAATGATTGATGGATGCATCGTTGTCGTTGGTCAATGGCGAAACTCGAGACTCTCTTGCTCCTACCTGTGCGTTCAATTATATTGAGACACTTTAATAGAGAGAGAGAGAAAGAGAGAAAGAGAAAAAAACAGAAAAAGAGAGAGATTGAAAGAGAGAGTGATAGTGATTAATAAATTGTGGTAATAATTTCTATCGTCACATGTAGACACGTGTCACACAGATGTTGAGTAACATTCAAATGTTTCTTCCTTAACAAACTAGGGAGAAATTCTTTTTTGTAATTGTTCGATAAATGAAAAAAACTTGTCATTGTCATATGTCAACAGAAACAATAAACATTGAAAACACAAACGTACTCATACAAAGACAACACAAGCAAACATAAACAAAAGCTACACGCAGCCACTCACACACACACACACACACACACATACACACACACACACACACACGCACACACACACGCACACACACACGCACGCACGCACACACACAACATTAACTGGCGTACCATCATCCATCAACTGATTCGTGGGTATGTTTCTTATTAGCATACATAAACATACAATTTGTTTATTAATTAGGGTAATTAACATAACAAATGCTAGTTAATAAAAGCTCTTATGACAATAACAACAATAATAGTAGTAGTCAGTACCAAATAGTTTTAATGGTAAATAGTAGTAGTAGTAGTAATAGTAGTAGTAGTAGTAGTAGTAGTAGCTGGGGGTAGTAGTAGTAGTAAGTAATAGTGGCGACTGCAGAGGCGAGAACATGTCTCTTCATCGTAGAATCACGTTTAATTAAATTTTGACGTCTTCTCAATTATTTACTGTGAAGAAAACAACAAAACACACAAAGCGAACGAAAAAAAAACATCAAAACGACAACAAACACAACAAACAATTTTTTAAAATTATTGAATGAAAAGAAATAATTATCTAATAAAGATTGTACGTGATTAAGAAGATGATAAGATATAATGAAGATTGTGTGTGATTGATAGGGTGGTATAAAAAGAATGTAAGTGATTAAGATGAGGAAGATGATTGTATGGGATTAAGATGACGATTGTATGTGATTAAAACTATTATGATAGTGATGGTTCTGTATGTGATCAAAATGATGGCGTCTACTCTATGTGATTAAGATGATGATGAGTCTATTTGATAAGGATGATGACTGAATGTGTATGTGATTTATATGATGACGGTAATTTATTAAGATAAAATGATGATTGGAATGTTTGCATGTGGTTAAGAAGATGATGATTGAAGTATTTAATTTCATAACTTAGAGTGTTATTAAATTAATGATGCTATCATCATCATTAATCATCATTAACACATTATGATGATGATAATATGAACAGTCAATTTAATATAGAAAATTTTATTACCGGTCTTACAAAAATATTTAAAGAAAATAATATAATGAAAATAATGACGTATTAAAAATATTTCAAATGATAACAAATATACAAACAATTATATCAATATACGTCAGGGGTGGGCAAACTTTTTGTTGTGAGGGCCGCAATGAGAACTCTTAATTTATTTATTAATTCTCAAAGGTATCAAATCAAACACACATACAACACAACACACACACACACAAACACAGAACTCATGTGAGTGCGAGCAAAGTCCAGTTGACACACTCATTGCTGTGATAGGATATTACATACGCAAATTAGTTTTCATTAATTAGCTTATATTATGTTAATTAAAAGGGCAAGAATTTGTTTGCAATCGAAACAAATCTCTGCAGTAGCAGGATTAGGCGATTTTAACCATTAAACCACAATGTGAAGTCAATCGGAAGGGTGACAATAGTTGTAATAAGTTTCATTATCATCTTTTTCATCATCGTTCTCATTTTTTTTATAACCATCATCTTCATCATCATCTTCATCATCCTTCTCCTGATCATCATTATCATCATCAGCACCATCTGCAGCAGCAGAAACAACAACAACATTTTCATCATCATCTTCTTCATCGCCATCATCATCATCATCTTCATCATCTTCTTCATCATCAACATTAACGTGAGCTACTGTTACATTCATGATGATTGGTTTGGCGACGTTGACGACGATGATGGCAACGGTGATAATGTTTGCAATAAAAGTGATGAAGATGGTGAAGAAGACGATGATGATCATGAAGAGGAAAATGATGGAGAAGATGACGAAGATGATTATAAAGATGATAAAGATGATGAAAAAGAAGAAGTAAGAGATGATTATGATTAAGAAGATGGTGATGATGAAATGAGAAACTCATATTACGTTTTTAAAATGTTTCAAAAGGTTCTAACGGGACGGGCAATAAGATAACAACAACAACAAAAACAACAACAACAACACAACACCAACAACAACAACAACGATGACGACGACGACGTTATTGATGATGATGATGAAGGAGAGGATGATGACGAAGAAGAGGATGATGATGAAGAAGAGGATGATGAGATGTGAACTGTCAAAGCATTTGACGTTTAATAACATTACTTTGTTTGCTTATAACTCCAATACATGCGTCAGACGTCATTGTCATTACAAACAACAGCCACACACGCCATACCATCCTCACCAATGATAACATCGTCCCATCACCTTTGCTATCATTAACATCACTTTCATCTTTAACACCACCATCATCTTTTTCACTCAATGATGTTTCATACTCTCATGATATTAATATAACGTTTTAAAACAAGAATGAATACAATTCAACAAAAATTTATACAATGCTAGAGTGAGCGAATGTCTCGTGACAGTAATGTAATGTTATCAAGCAAGAATGATTTATCATTATACAATGTTAATGTTATGTTATTGTTATCAATAATTTATCAAATTAACTTTAATATGCAACGTTAATATACAAGAATAGTGCTTTATAACATTAATATAACATTAGATATATGAACTAAAGATAAAATTAATATAATGTCAGATATTACATAACATTAATATAGTGTCATATATTACACAAAATATTACTACATAAATAACATAACATTAACATAATTACATAACATTAATATAACATTAGTCATTAAATAATGTTAATGTAACGTCAGATATTATTACATAACATTAATATGACGTCAGATTACAAACAACGTTAATATAATGTCATTGGGCAAACACTACATGACATTAATTCTTGCTGTGACATGCACTTGGATGGGGCTTGTATTTCCAATTATTTGCAATCAATGGCTTCGACTGACATCGTTGATGTTTACAGTCAATATTATCGACTATTTATAGTTGGATTATTTA
Source organism: Helobdella robusta (assembly GCF_000326865.2). Lineage (NCBI taxonomy): Eukaryota > Metazoa > Annelida > Clitellata > Rhynchobdellida > Glossiphoniidae > Helobdella > Helobdella robusta. Next base: position 690,843 of record NW_008704902.1, read on the forward strand.
TTTGCATTAAGGATTCTAAATTATTTTTCTGTAATTTTGTACCGTTAGTCTTATGGCTGTGTAAATTTGTAGTTATTGTTTTTGTTATTTGTCGTTGTCATCATCATTGTCATCGTCGTCACCGTCATATTTTTTAATATTATTGATCTATGTAGCAGTAGTAGAAGTAGCAGCAGTTGTTGTAGTAGTAAAAAATAGTAGTAATAGTAGTAGTAGTATTAGTAGTAGTAGTAGTTGTTGTATAGTAGTAGTAGTAGTATTAGTAGTAGTATTAGTAGTAGTAGTTGTATAGTAGTAGTAGTAGTAGTAGTAGTAGTAGTAGTAGTAGTAGTAGTATCAGTAGTAGTATTAGTAGTATTAGTAGTAGTAGTAGTAGTAATAATAGTAGTAGTAGTAGTAGTAGTAGTAGTAGTAGTAGTAGTAGTAGTAGTAGTAGTAGTAGTTGTAGTAGTAGTTGTTGTTGTTGTAGTAATAGTAGTAGTAGCAGCCACTTACCACACATAAACGGCTCGGTGATTGCCACACGCACGCGCAAAATAAATCAAATTGGTCGAAAAGTTTTTGTATCAAGTTTCGATTATAACTAATTGCTGTCATTATCGTTAATTTGTATTTTCAGTTTTTTTGTTTGGCTACGTACAAAAGGTGTTTATACCCAATGATAGTCAGATGTTCACAAATTCGTATTTCGCTGATACCCAAACATGTATATCTAATGATATATGAATAAAAATCAGCAAAATCTATCAAGTTCAATAGTACTCACATATTTAGCATAATAACAAATGTTTTACATAATTTTATTTATTAATTATTTTATTTGAATGTATTTAATTTCAAAAACAAATTTGATCATCAATACATCCTAAAATCAAAAGTGATTAGATGCCATGTCGTCAGCTCCAGAGACATCATTTTGAAAATTAACGTCAACTTTATCGATACTATGACATTTTTGGTACCATCAACATCTCATTAACGATGAATACATCTATGATAGCATTAATTACCGAAATCAACAGCTGCAGTTACTACAACAATTAATTACATTAAAGCTATGGACGGTTTGTAGTAAATTAAAATATATCCATTTTTGAAATGAATTGAATTGAAACAATCTTTTATTTAAATATCACAATAATAAATTACTTATATATATAACCATTCCATATATATATATTCTATAAATTCTACCAAATTTTTGTTACAATATTCTATAAATTCTACCAAATGTATATACGTATATATATATATATATATATATATAATATATTATGTAATATACCCTCAATAAATACGTCATTGGTGATCCATATTATTCGATTGCCTGATAAGTAAATTCATTTGCTGCTAATGCAGTTTTAGCGGTGGAATTCGTAATGAAGCTAAATAATGGTTTATGATGGATGATAGAGAGATGGATAGATGGCTAGATGTATGGATGGATAGATGTATGGATGAATGGATAGATGCATGGATGGATAGATGTATGGATGGATAGATAGATGGGTGGACAGTCATCATTCTCACTATCATTAGCACCGTTATTTTCATAACTATTTTTACTAACATCATCACCAAAATCATAATCTATTACCATTATTATCATCATCTTCATCGTCTTCATTGTCATCGTCGTCATTCATCGTCATCATCATCATCACCACCATCATCATCACCATCACCACCATCATCATCATCATCATCATCATCATCATCATCCTCATCTCTATCATCATTATCATCATCATTTTTGTCATCATCATCATCATTTTTGTCATCATCATCATCACCATCCAGGATCTTCTATTCTCGTATCCCGACATTAAAACTATCAACGGAAGCGATCAGTTGATGAGGATCAAGAAGAATCTTGAGGACATATTCCTCTCCAGAGTCAACGCTATATCGGTTATGATGATGATGATGATGGTGATGACGACCTTGATGATGACGATGGTGATGATAGTGGAGATAATAATGACGTTGTTGTTGATGTTGTTGTTATTGTTGCTGATGATGGTGATGATGATGATGATGATGATGATGATGCTGTTGTTGCTGATGATGATGATTGCGATAATGGTGAAAGCTATGATAATGGTAATGACGTTGTCGATATTGACGATGATGACGTCTAGGATGACGACAGTAATGATGATAATGTTGCAGAAGACGATGACGGATGACATTAATGTTTTGATAATGCAGATGGTGATGGTAATGATAGCGATGGTGATGGTGTGACCTTAAATGATGATAGCAATAACGATGATGTTCGTGATGTTTCTGATGATTGGGTTTTGCCCCTCACGGCAGGAGTGAGTGGTTTCGGGTGATTGCTTCTAATTGGATGAGCGCGCTGACCTGCTTCAAATGCGCGTTCAGCCCAACTCCAAAAGACTCGTACATCTCAAACTTTCGGCCTGAAGTGGATGCAATTTTTAAATCGTTACATACTAAAAAATAAAAATAAAAATTTTAGTTTTTGCTATATAAATTTGATTGCCATTTAATCATCATATAATGATGCTAAAAAGTGGTTAAGAGTCATAAAAAGCACAGCAGTTGTGATGATGACTACGACAATTTTAATAATAATGTTGATTATGACATTGACGGGGTGATAATGATGACAATGATGATGATAAGGATGTTGATGATGATATTGATGATGATAGTGATGATGATGGGGGTGGCGATGATGATGGTGATGATGAGGATGCTGTTGATGACAATCATAAAGCGCGGCTTGATACAACTGCATGCTGCCAACGTGCAGTTGTGCTTCCGTTTCATGTTTGGCAATCAACATCTGTCTTGGACACCATCATCATCATTCTCATCATCCTCATCATCATCCTCATCATCATCTTCATCTCATTAACAGTAGTTACAGATTTTCGATTGACTTTGCAAAGGAAAATATAATGTTCTGTATTAATTATTTTCATGTAAATTTTTCTGAAAAATATCATTTGAAATATACACCTGTAAAAATTATGTATAAATACGTACGTACATGCAGTATTGCTTAAAATAATAGCCTTTTTAATTATTAATTTTATTACAATTACATTTGTATAAAAAAATCACATAAGAAATTACTAATGGTCATTTGTTTTGTGCATGAGAAACATTTAGAACATGTACTAGTAGAAAAAATCTTAATAGCCTTAATTTTTTATAACTCATTGTAGATTAATGACATACATCAAGAACGTACTTCGTATGTCAATGAATTATTATTGCTGGAAGGAGAGCATGTTTTATACAATTTTATACATACAGAATGCCAACAGTTCAGTAGAGTTCAATGGATGTGCAATGAATAATTAATTATATATTAATGAATGAATCTAATCTAACTATTTTTCAAATTTAAAATAAGAGATTGAATACATTCAAATACGAACAAAACAAATAGTGAATTCATGGAACTAACAACGATTAACTTTACAACATCATCAGTAACATCAGTATCATATTAAAGACATCAAGAGCAACATTTTAATGACATTAATTACATTGCTAACAACATTAACACCAAATACACCATCAAAATAGATTTTGTGTTGATGCTGTCACCATATTGCCTATGAAAGTTGCCCCAAGTTTATCAGGTATCAAACGGCAATAACATTAATACAATCACATCAACATTAATAACAACATCAACAGAATCGACAAAAACATCAACTACCTCAACTACAAACACAACAACACACACGCACGCGCGCACATATGTACAGAAGTACACGCACGTAAATAAAACACACACGCATAAACGTGTCATAGATGTTTCAATAGAGACCCGAGACTACATAGGTTGATGCATTAAAAATTTAGCACCATTGAATATAGGGTGCTATAAAATCTGTGACGTCACGATGACGTCACGTCTGACATTATTTAGCTCTGTGATATGACACCGCATTACGGACTTAGGTCGTTCTTGATGTCATGAATTTTGTTGGCGTCGTTAATGTTGTAGAATTGAGGTCATAAATGATGTTAATCGTGTTGCTGTTGTTTGTCGTTTATGTTGTCGTTTATGTTGTTGCTGTTGTACTAAACAAGATGATGACAAAAATAAAAGTAACGATTTTATGTTAACGTTCTTTTGCTGAGGTATTAATGTACTTGAAAAAAATGGGCCAGAATTTTAGATAGGATAATTTTGTTGTTGACGCAATAATGTTGTTGTTGACGTAATGATGTTGTTTTTGTTGAAGTAATGATGTTGTTGTTGACGTAATGATGTTGTTGTTAACGCAATAATGTTGTTGTTGACGTAATACTCTTGTGCCTGAGGCAGTAATGTTTTTGCCAACAGAGTGATGTTATTGCCGACGTGATGATGTCATTGATGAATTGTTGTTGTTGTTGTTGTGGTCTAGTTGAAAGGTCGTTGCTCTTTGATATAATTTAATAAACTTTTTGGCGTCATGTATGATTTTAATGGGTTATTAGTGTCAATCAAAGCTACTATGTTGACGTTGTCACAGTTACTCTCATCCACTCTATCATCATCGTCGTCGTCATCACATTATTATCATCATCGTCATCGTCATCATCATCATCTTCATCATTTTCGTCGTCATCGCAAGCGTCTTTTTCTTCTTTTTCCTCATAATCAACGTCATCATCATAAACATCATCGTTGTCATCATCTTCTTCATCATCATATCATCATCAATGTCAAGTTATCTGCATCTTCATCATCATCATCAAACTATTTGATATGATATATTTTTCAATATTAACGCCAAGAAGATACAAGTTATAAGGCTCATTTACTTGTGATCAAGATTATAAATTTTCATTAAAACTCCTGTCAACATTTTTAATGCACATTAGTAAGGAAATTTTCTGAAAAATTCACTTTTTTTCTCTTTAAATATTTTTATATAAAATATTAGATTTTGTTAATTTTATTATTAACATCATTACTATTACAACTGTTGCTGCTGCTGCTACTACTGACGTAACTAATACTAATTTAATTATTTTGAACGGCAAGATAGTGTAACGGTGAAGCGCCTGGCACCTCTATTGCTGTGACCGTATTCGATTACAAAGAGATCCCCACCGTTATGCATTTGAAAATTTTTAAAGAGACATTGTATTAAGCTAATAAATAAATTAATAATATAATAAATTAATAAATTATTAAAAATTATTGTTGTTGTATATATTATTGTAATAATATTATAATTTTATTGTTATTCTTATTATAGTTTTGTAATAACCATGCGAAGAGAAATCATTTTTTTCATACCGACAAATGAATAGCCGAACATTTCCTCTTTCATGTGCGTTCGTTGACATCATTAACCGAGTTTTTTTCTTCAAGAAGCCATTCAAAATCTTTCTTATAAATTCAAAATAACTCCAACATTATGCTGTAGTGTAATTTGAATAATGAATGACTCAATTGGTTTGTATATTTGAAATAGGATAATTTAAAAAAAACCAAGAATAATTACCTCATAAAAATTTAGACTAGTTCTAATAAAAATGTTTTTTTGCATTCTAAATTTTCATTTTTGAATTAACTAAATCTTCTTTTATTGATTTTTCAATCTAAAAATTTGAACAAAAACATTTTGAATATAAACTAAAGATTCATTCAAGCTTTCTGGGAAATCTAAAGAATCAATCATGAAACAAATTGTGTCACAGGTTTTCTTTCCCAGACCAGGCTACGTCAATGGCGTTTGCGAGAGTGGATGGATGTGGGTGTATCAATGCCATTTGCACTGCATGCACACGTCTGCATCTTTTTCATACGCCTACAGCCTACAAAAAACGCTTGAAAATTTTGAATAAATTTAAAGAATACTTTTTAAATGACAAATCGTTACCAAGAGAGTTGTTGTGTGTGTGGAAATTTTAATCTCAATCGAACCTTAGAGTTGGATGAAAAATTTGCTCTGAAAAAATAAATTAATCATGAATGTAGTGGGGCTATGCGTATCCATAGGAGTAATCAAAGAAATTTTTTTGCGTAAAAAATTCTCACAGATTGAAATATTAACAGGAGCAAAGGTACAAGGAACAACAGCAAAAACATTAACTGAGCCGAAATAACTACTGAATTAACATCGTAATCGCATTATTAATAAATAAAGGCAATACAATCACACTAAAACAACAACAACAACAACAACACCACCACCACCAACAAAAATAACAGCTCAAAAATGTACATGGAAACATTACAAACGCCACTATGGCCTCTTACCTGCATACTTTATCGTTGCATGCCAGAAGTGTTTTCGCCACATTTCATAGCATCTTTCAATTGCTTGAATGATGGAATGAAAAAAAAAGGAAACTAGACAAAAACAAAAATTAACGCTGCTAAGATGTGGTTTTTGAGAAGAATTATGAAAATTAGCTGGACCTTTCATACCTCCAATGAGGATGTATTTAAACAGTCCGGTTATGAAAAGAGGAAATCACTACAGATAATCCGACGTGACAGTTAAAATTTTTTGGCCACATAATGCAGAAGGAAAAAATGTCAAATATAACAACTACTGGAAAGATTGCAGAGAAAAGAGATCGCGGTCAACAACGAACAACATTCGTGAAGTCCTTGTGTCACTTGTTGATTATCACTACATTTCAACTACAACAAAGTCGATGGTCGCCAATGTCCTGAATGGATGAGGCACGAGAACGAAAGAAAAGACAAAATCTAATAAATGATCGACCAAACAAATGAATGATCGACCAAACAAATAAACGAATCATTGATATGAAAGTTAGATGATTGGTTAAAAAGATGAAGTTGACTGATCGAACAAATGAATCATTTCAATGAAACTGCTACTAGAGGAATATTTTTGCGCCACACTCAAATTTTTCCGTGTGTAATAGAGAAGAATGAAGTAAAAATTATGTTTTATCACTTTAAAGAACGTGTAAAAAATAATAAAAGAACTAATCGGTCCCAAATTGCCACCAGCTTTTTGGCGAAATGAAGTTAAGGTGGTGTGGGAAATGGAGATAGTCATGTGAATAAGTCATCAGTATTTTTTACGCGCTGTCATGCTTAAAGCTGTATATGATAGGGCCTTGTGCGGCCAGTTATGATGTTGATCTGTTTATATACTTTATGTTTGTTATGTTGGTTGTTGTGTTATTGATGCAGAATTTTGTAGTAGTAATGGTGGTAGTATTAGCAGTATTAGTAATAGTAGTAGTAGTATTAGTAGTATTAGTAGTAGTAGTATTAGTAGTAGTAGTAATAGTAGTAGTAGTAATCGTAGTAGTAATAGTAGTAGTAGTAGTAGTAGTAGTAGTAGTAGTAGTAGTAGTAGTAGTAGTAGTAGTAGTAGTAGTAGTAGTAGTAGTAGTAGTAGTAGCTGTCGTTGTTAATGTTGTTTTGCTGTTATGGGAGGGTTGTATTTTTTACAGCGTTTTGTTCAACTAACATGCAGTTTTTTCTTTAAAAACGCAGTTGTTTTTTAACAAACTGAAAAGTACTTTGGCAAGTTTTATAGATAGTTCAAATTTCAGTTTGCACTTCGTATTAATTTTTCCGAACGACTTTTGAAAAATGAAACGAATGTTGAAGTCCTTTGAAACAACTGTCTCTGTGATAGTAACATTTTAAATGAAATATTTAATAATTTAAAACAACAGCAACAACAAAAACAACAACAACGACCAAAACAAACATTCAATTGCAGAGCCTGACAGATATGGCGCAAGAAACATTTGCCAACTACACTTACGACCAAAACATCCAGGTAGTTATTGTTATTGTTTTTGTTTTACTATATACAAATGCATAATAAATATGTACACACACCACACACAGACACACACACACACAAACGTACATGTATACATTTATTATGTATATATGTATGTACACATGTATGTTTGTACCAACGTTTGTGTGTAGTACATGAGCAAAATGATGTGAAGCGTACAGAATTATGTATGCATGCTTGGATCATCTGATGAAAGTAACCATCTTCTTAATTCTATCTCAATTTTAATTCGGTTATTGGTAAGGGTATGTTATAAAAAGGTGCTCTGTATCTTTAATCGGAGAAGTGGAAAGTACACAAACGTTTAAATGTAACTTTAGCATGTAAGCAGTTTTGTGTACGTCAGAGCTACGTAATAAATAAAATAATAATAACGATAATAACGATGATTAAGATTATGGAGAAAAGGATGAGAATATTAATAATAATAATCATAATAATGATGATGATGATGATAACAGTGAAGATGATAGTGATGAAGATGACGAAGATGATTACAAAAATGATGATGACGATTTGGACTAGCGAGGACAATGATTTAAATTCACTTTCATTGATCAGAAATTGGAAGTTTTTTTTAGCGAAAAAACTGAAATAAAGTAAAAAATGAAAAATAGATTAACCTCCATTGTGTGTCGTTTTGATAACAACAACAACAATTTAAACATTTGATTGATTGTTTGTGCTAATGTGTTTTGTTGTTGTGGGTTGTTGTTGCTATTGTTTGACTTATTGTTGTTGTCGGAACAACAACAACAACAACAACAACAACAACAACAACAACACAACAACAACAACATACCGAGTAAGATGAATAGAATGAACTAGACGGAAGAATTCCTACCATATACTCACATGATGTTTCGCTTTGAACTGCTCAGATGGATGCACGATTTATGGAAGGAGTATAAAGTTGCCGGATAGAAAAAAGACATCAGTAATAAATTTAATTCAACGGCAATAATGACATCAACAATAGCAGCAATAACATTAACAGCAAAAAACAAACATAAAAATTGTCGTCACAGTAATTTTTCTTATTACATAAATTATTTTCTATTGTACCGGCAACAAACATCTACAGCATATAAGACAACAAGCAAATCTAATCGATACATGTTTTTCTGTTAGATAGGTAGGATGTCTTTGTATTCGAACCCAGCCACTGCAAGACCACACCGACACCGACGCCATTAACCATGCACCTTCGTAATCTTACCAACAACACGTTAGCAAGGCATATTGCTACAAAATCAACAACATCACTAGCATAAAACCAACCAAAATCCAGGTCATGATCGTTCAGTGCAAAATTTATTCATCGTCATCATTATCGTCATAATAACAATCGTCCTAATTATCGCTACAATCGTAATTGTCTTGTCGGCCTCATCATCATCATCATCGTCATCATCATCATCATTGTCGTCCGTCATCATCATCGTCGTCGTCATCATCATTATCTATACCATCATCCTAATCCTCACCACCATCTTTCTAACTATTCAAATCATAATTTGCATAATCCATCAAAGTTATCATCTTGATCATGTTCATCATCGCTTACATCATGAGGTCGAACATCATTCACGACCAACCATTGATGTCACATAAACTGCATTGGCATCATCATCCGTAGTCATGTCATCAATCATTACTAAATCATCTTTTCCATCATCATCTTCATCATCATCCTCTTCCACGAAATCAACTTTCATTCACTGAAATCTAACATGAAAGAGATTTGCCAGCATCTGAATATCTCATTACACGTACTCCAAATGAAGAAAAAGTATTATAATGACAAAAGAAAGAATAAGCGCAAACGAAACATTAAAATGAGTAATAACTTATATCAAAATGTGCAATATACATATAGGAAATGATGCAGTAAGGACACAAATTTATGCGCTGAACCAATCCGATCTTATTTGCTAACAATTATGCGATATGTGGATCGCATAATTTGCTGGATGATACTAAAATAAAAAATAAACCAAAAAAAACCACATTATCAGAAAGCACGGATTATATACGAAACAGAAAACACAATACAAAATTTTTTATGTCCTAGCAAATAACGTGAATTGATTTATAACGCACTGCAAATGTTTGATCAATTAATGTGCTGACTGCAAAATGAAACACGCCATTACAGCTTCTGTTAGCTTGCCCGATAATTTCGCAAAACTCAGCCTAGCATCACTTTGTATCTGTATCATTTTGTGGTTTATATCCTTTTTAAAAGAAAAAAAACATGCAGATGACACATATAGAAATGATACAAACACACACACCCACACACACACACATACATGTAGATACTCAAATGAATGTACGTACACAGAGCAATACGCACATAAACATCAGCGCTCATTAATTGGAAAGTGGGTTTAAAAAGTGAGAGTGCCTGTCAGCTGCATGCCGACCTGCATCCAGTATATATACGTGTCAGGTCAAACTTACATGTATATACATATATGCATATATATATATACATATATATGTGCATATACGTATGTATGTAGATAGGTCATCTTCATAGAAAATTGCACTTACGTTAAGTTGGAAAAGTGATGCAGTGTTTGGATTTATGCATATGCGTGTTTTGTTTTTGGCTAGCCTGAGATATGAATAACATGAAAAATTATTTAAAAAAATAATAAATTATAAAAAGCAGATTTAAGCGTAATGATGCACAGCAATGTGAAACAACACGTACGTACACACACGATCTAAACTCACATAAACATAACACAGACAAAATAGCACACATTTACGAATTAACATTCACACAACACAAACACAGTTCGACTATCCGAAAGCCAAAAAACTTGACGACAGTTTCGAACTGGTTGAGGAACCGTTCTTCCCAGACGATCTCGTCAACCTGACGCAGAGCACTGTTCACGTGCCCACCAACGTCTACGATGAATGTTGGTTTTTTTGTGTGTGATTTTACGCGAGGCTCTCTTCTATTTCACTTACTTTCTCTTTTCATACTCTCTCTCTCTCCCTCCCTCCCTCTCTCTCTCTCTCTCTCTCTCTCTCTCTCTCTCTCTCTCTCTAGCTTTGTGAATATTTATATATGTTTATTTTTATGAAGTTGCGTTTGCGTGTAAGATTCTGGGAGTGTTGAAGTTTTTTCACAGACGTACACATTTTATCATACGTTGATTTTCATCAATTAATTTATTGATCTCTGTAGACGAATATTTCAACCGGAACAACCAAAGTTGTGTAGGCATTTTCACGGAAACATGAACGTTTAAAAATAAAAACCTGCTTAGGAGGAAAATATAAATTAATACCACGAGCATGACTTGCTGCACACACCACACACGGGCGCACTTACCACACTCACACGTACCACTCACTCACACATACACATACAACACACACGCGCATATCACACACATACAACACACACGTGCACAAACTTATTTAGCAGCATTCATATTTTTAATTATTCATTGTTTCATTTTTCACGTTGTTGTATAGTAGCATATTATATATTATATATGAATGCTTAATGAGCCGCTGGTTGGTCGTTTTTGGTCATTCAATGCCAATTTTCAGCTTGGTACCAACGATCACCAAATCACAAGTGACTTCAAATTTTGTGTGGTAAAATCTCACATCAAATAATTAAAAAAACTTTTTCAGTACGAGTAAGCTGTGCAATGAAATTTCACGAGTGTACTTTATATTTTGAAAAATAAAAGAATACGTAATTCGTTGGCATTTTGTATTTGTGATGACTATGAAACAGGATGTTGAAAAAAGTAAACAAACTGGAAGGTACGTCAGAAGAATTGTTGTTGACTCATCAAAGAATGCAAATATGACGTTTAATCTCATTTCCTATTCATTTCAATTTTCAATTAACACAAAATTATTCATGGAATACCATTCAAAGATATTTTATTGATTGATGATAAATATTTTTGGAAAAACATTTTTGAAGAGTTTTCGACTGAATTATACTATTTCACCTAATTAATAAAAATTATTTTAAAAAATGACTGTTCGGCATTGTAAGCAAATAAATTGTAGATAGGTGTATAACGTAAAAAAATGGTTCAGCACTTGATAAAAAAAATATTTTAAACGTTAGAAAAACAAACGGATTGCTTAGCAAGCTTCTACAGAATCTGCAAAATATTATCAAATACGTACCTACTTACGTGGTGGATTCAAACTAGACTGGTATGATGAACAAATTTATAAACAATCCAAATATGTGCAAAATATTGTGCATGCATTGATTTCTTCTGGAATGTAATGTGGACTTTAATTAGATCTGACCTGTTAAAAGAGTTAAAACTCGAAATTTGGTTATCAACATTTGAGTGAAATTGTAAACAAATATCACACAATCGAAACAGTTTCAGAAAAAGCAAACGTAAAAATTACCAAAAAATGCTATAAGACAAACAAACAATCAACGAAAAACCCATAGACAAACGCATTGCAGACATACACAGCTATTTCACATGCAGTTAGAGATGCAAGTAGAAACTGAAACGATGGCGTCATGCGAATGCAAGCGGTGGAATTATTTTGTGAGCCAATGTTAATGAGGTAATGCATGTTAAGTTTGCTACCGTGCTTAAAAGTTTTATTTCAAAAGTTTAAAAAATACAAAAAACATTTTTATGAAAAACTGTAGTTGCACGTTTATAATTTTATCATTTTATAGACAATTTTTTAATCCACTATTACTAAAAAGTATGAACATTTTCAAACAATTTTAAAAAGACATCACTTCAACATATTCCATTAGACATCCTAACCATTCTTTCTTACCAACATTGCAATCTTCAGAGTTACCATATTCACAAACATCACAATCAGCATCATCATTTTCAGGATGATCACCATCATCACCATCACGTTGTGATGGACATTATTATCATCATCGTCTTCATTTCGTAAAGCACATCCTCATCATCATCCTCATCACCACCACCACCACACCTCATTGCGTCCTTTGCAGCTGCTTCCGTTTTGAATGGCGTGGCCTTCAGTGAAGCGCTAGATGATGTCTTCAATTCCAATCGTAAGAGTTTCTCCACGATCAGCTGGCAGTTCTATTGCAGTTTTGTTGGGTTTTTTCGCATCTATCCAGGTTTTTATTTCAATGTTTCGTTTTTGTCAAATTGATTAATTAAACAATCAACAAAAAACCCATAGATGGTTCGAGAATGTCTATACGTTTATTTACCAGCGTACATTTCAATATATTTTTACTATTAAAATGACGTCATTTCCGCCAACGATTTCGCAACAGAGTGTCAATCCAATTTTAATAATTCTTTTGTCGTTGTTTAGAGAAATTATCATTTTATTAAACCAAACAACAGAAATTGTTACGCTTATGATTTAAAAAGTTATCAACAAAAAAATGTATAGCTGGTTATAAATGTTATGTTATGTTATAATGTTATGTTATAATTTCAATGTTGAACGCGTGCATTCCAACCAGCTATACATTTTTTTGTTGATAACTTTTTAAATCAATTTTCTGTTGTTGGGTTTAATAAAACCTTGACAACAATGAAATTATAGTTTGAATGAACAACTGAAAATATATACAAGAAAACGTTGTCGGCAATGCGGCCCTCATAGTGAAAAGTTTGCCCACCTCTGTCTTACGTCCATACACTTGTCATTGACAATGAGGATGGGTTGATCGTACAAATAAATAAATAAATAATGGGTTTTAATAATAGTACATTTAATAATATTACATTTGATTTAATAATTTTATTCTATTTTATTTTTAAAAACATTTTATCACAATTAATTCTCATTATTTGATTTTGGCTTTCGAAAAATAATAGAGTTTTCATTATTATTAGAATTTTAATTAATTTAATTGACCAACTAACTAATTGAACGTAGGCATCTCATGGGGGAACAGTGACGAAGCCGACCAATTCGACTGTAGGACCAGATTATGGTCATTTCAGTTTTAAACCTTTTCAAATTATTTCCATTTCTTACAAAAATCTTATTTGATATAACCTTCAAATCCCATTTTAAATTTATTCCACTTTAAAAAAAATGTATTTGATAATGTCTTAATATTACGGAGATTATTTAAAAAGTAATAACACGCCGACGGCTCGCTAGGTATATTCAAGCTGCTACGTCGTCGAAAGACGTCATCATCCTGGTGGACACGAGTGGGAGCATGACAGGACTTCGGATTGAGATAGCCAAATCAACCGTCATCAAAATTCTGGATACTTTCAATGAGGATGACTACTTCAACGTCATCAGTGTTTGTCATTGTTTTTAAGATTGCTTATTTTTCTACGTAATAAACTTTTTTCTGAATATATAACTAAATGTTTTTATTATAAAATTAAAAATGGAAAAATTTAAAATGAATGTCTAACCAAAGTTTTTAGTGTAGATGTTGTAATTGCTATTAATTAAAAAAAAACAAATGAAGTAGACACCAACAAATTAAGTGAGATAACGAAATTGATTGTATTATGTTGTTGCTGCTGAGTTAGCGCGTGTGCGTGTGTGTGTGCGTGCGTGTGTTTATTTCCACGTGTCAACCAGTAATTTGATAACAAAAATGGGATGGTTTTCTTATTCAAGTGGAAATAAAATATTATCCTGTTAATTTATATTTGTAATGGGGTGGCATTTTTCCGACGAGAGAGCCTTGCCTAGTCATTTTAAATTTAAAATTTGATTTTTTTGTTTTAGACTTTTTTTAACAATTTGTTAAACAATCACAATATTTATATAAAAAAATAATTTCTTGAAGTTTTCAGATGAGCCGGATTATTTCGAACCCTGTTATAACAATTCTCTGGTTCAAGCTACGGTTCGTAATAAGCAGGTACTTATCTGAGACATTCTTCACACACTTCCTTAAATAAACTTTGAATTTGAACATTTTCCCATATGGAATTATTTATATGAAACAAAATTGAAATAATTAATTTTGTAAAAGAAAGTTGTAGACGCTCTGAACAGAGGAGTGAAAACACACAACATCGCAAATTACGAAAAAGCTCTGACGACTGCATTCGAAATTCACGCCAATGTAAGTTGGGAAGAATTATTTCTTAAAATTTTATGAAGTTTTAAAATTTTATAAAAAAGATTGAAAATTTTATAAATAAAATTAGATATTTCATAAAAAAAATTAGAAATTTTAATGAGAAAAGTATTTTCCCGTTATTAAATCCCCACCATTAGCTCAGCGCAAAGTAGCCGGTGCTAATTTTAAGACAGCTATGTTAGTGATTAGGCTTTTTACAGATTTTTACGAAAGTTTTATGTTCATTGTTTACAAGCTATGTTGTTAAGCTTTATAAAATATTCAATATTTATTTAAAAAATAATTTTGTTTACGTTAATAATTTTTTATTTTATCTTGTCACGGCTTTTTGAGAAATTATGTTCATTGTTGAATTCTACTGATTGAAACAACTGTTGAAATTTAATTTTGAAAATTGAAACGCATTAACCAACACAAATGTCTTTCCATAACTAAAAAAAAATAAGTTATCATTATGTTAAATTTAGATTACAATTAATTTTATTTAGAATGAAACGTTATCGTATTAAAAATTGTTTAATAAACGTAACAATAAACTTTAAAAAGAATCTATTACCGCGAGGAAATGAACATTTCCCAAACATCTGTCTGAACGTTTTATTCTGCAGGTTTGTTGAAACATTCGCACAGCAGAACGTAGGAAATTGATTTGCGAAACGATTTGAGACATTTTTGATATTTATTGAATAAGGTATGACAATCATTGACAATCGTTGATGAATGTCTCGCAACATTTTCGCAGCCGTTGCACGAGGCTTCAAAGCATTGCAAGAATAATTGAGTATCAATCATTATCCGCGCCAGTTGTCTACCGCATGCGTAATCTACTTACAGCCGGATGAATGCTTAGGAGGAGTGCATCGCTGATCACGGATACATGAACATTTTCTTTAAAAATATGAAAAATAATTTATTGTTTTAAGAAACGAAATCAATAATAAGTAAAATCATAGTTAAGTAAAACTTCATCTTTTTACAAATTTTATTTGGGCGCGAAGATAGAAATTTATTCAAATCACTTTAGCTGCCAAAACAAAGTTTTCAAGTTTTCATTTTTGTATTTCAAATATTTTTACATCTGACTTTTCAAGTTTTGATGAGTTTTTTTATGTTCTACAACAATTGAAGAATTGAAAGAACATGTCCGAGGAAAACAAACAATCCTTTTTCATTTATCTTCCACTTTGCGTTTATTGAAAATATCATTGAAAAGAAGAAATTTGTATAAAACACTTTTTAGAAAACAGTTTTCTGCATGCAATTATGGCCTGGTTAAGCAGTTAGACTATCAGGTCTAATGCTCTGAAATGACCGGTTTCAAACGCAAAGAGATTCTCATGTTTTAAGCACGTGGCAAACAGACATTGGCACGACAGAATTGAAAGGGAATGAAAATCAACACTCAAATGAAGCACTCAAAATGACAGCGCATCTAATATTGATGTGGATACTGGCTATGCATCATTCAATGAGCTTCCACGCTGAGCGAGCACCCTTCTACTCTTGCAGCAAACAAATGCATCATAAACTGTCTGTTGCAAGTGCAAATGAAACTATCCAGTGTGGAATGATGCGGAATGCATCGGTAGATTGAAAATAATGGCAAACATCGTTTTTTCATTGTTCACCAATTAATATAAATTTTGTTCACGCTATTTTCCCTGTTGCCAAAAAATTTCCAAAACGTTGACTAATTTTTCGCTTTTGACTTCTTACCACATGCAAACCTTCATATTTGGCTGATAGTTAAGTCCATGAAAACTTTTCTATCATTATTTGTTCAACAATGCTCGTTTGATTCTTAGATTCTCTATTAGATAATGTTAGTAGACATTTTCTTGAAAGACTTTAGCTGTAAGTAAATATAATTATATAAAAAAAGTAGGTTTGTCAAAAAAAACTGACAAGCGAACATTAGAAAAATTTAGCAAACGTCCCTTGTCTTCAATTTAGTTGCACAAACTCATCAACCTAACAACACAATTCGACAAAACGCAATGGATTTATTAAACATTTTTTGGCATTAATTTGTTGATATTTTTCAAATTAATTTGATTTTTAAATTTCAAAAACTCAATAATATTAAAAAAACTCCGCGGTATATTTCGCCGTACAAATTGAAACAGAAACAAACACGACCAAAAAAATATATAAGCATTTTTATTTGACGCTAATTAATAATGATCCGACATCTGATGAGAAATTGGAAAATATTCTGCCAAGCGATAAAAATGAGCCCGAAACAAATTTTTGTCCAATACAATACAAATGTTACTTGCGTGGACAAAAAACGTTTTGAATTAGCCTAGTTTGGTGCTGTTAGTAGAAAGCGTAAAGACCTTAGAAAGCCCCCCTTGAAAACGCTACTCAATTTGAAAACTTTGCTGATGTTAAGGAGCAAAATAAAAGTTGTGTTGATATTTAAATCTATTCATGTATTAATACGTACTTGTAATTTCTCAAACAAGTACAAGATAATAAACTACGCATGTGCAATTACAGGCAGAGAAGAACAGTCTGGGATCGAAGTGCAACAAAGTCATCATGTTGATCACTGACGGATCTCCGTCTGACTTCCGCGAAGTTTTCGAAAAGTACAATTTTCCTGATAAAAAGGTTTCGGAAAAAGCATGTTTTGTTTATTTAGTTATTAATCAAATACTTTTTCACAAAATTATTTTTATAAAGTTAATAAATTGCAAGTTTATATTAATTAATTAAATAAATTGTTGTGACGTAAGGTGCGGGTCTTCACGTATTTGATAGGAAGAGAGATTAGAGACACAACTCAATTGAAATGGATGGCATGCAACAACAAAGGCCAGTTAATGTGTAGTTGTCCAACCAATCAGCTAACAAATTACTCACTCATTCAATCTCTATTCACCTAAAATTTTAACTAATGTTCCACTTAATTACCTAATTTATTTTCATTTCTCTCCTAAATAATTGTCCTCCATTTTTCTCAACTTATCTATTTACATGTTTCGTTTTTGCATTTGTGGTAGACCTACTATATTTAAAACTTTATTTTGAAATTGCAATGGGAAAAACTGAAACAGAAAACAAAATATTGCGTGGTTTTTTTTATGGTTTGACTTAATGTATCAACTTGTTCACGTTCATTTTAAACAACTAACTACAACGAATTTGTTTTATCAGTCTTAAATACTTAACTGTGGAAGAAGAATTTCAACATAAATAAATTTGAGAGTTGATAAAATAGAACGAATGCTTTTGAACAAACAGGCTACTTTTCACATATTTCCACACTGGCTGACGTCTATGAACACGTTCAGGTATGGTGAAAGATAAATGAGTGGACTGCATTATTGATTGCATACGTCATTTCTTCATTTTCCATCAGCACTTACTTATTTACAATGTTTTCTCAAGTTTTTCTACCCACTTTTAATATTCGTATTGAGTTTCGCTTGACTTTGATTGATGTCGTCTCGTTTATACATTCGTTGAGTGTGTATGTGCCGTATAATGTCAATATAGATTATTTGATGAATGATACTTGTTCTGACTAATACTTATTCGTTTGTGTTTTATTTAATTAAAAAACTACACTGCTGAACTTAAATAACATAAATAAAATTAGTCATTAAAATTATATTTGGTTGTCGAGTTAGCATTCAACCAACAGGATTACATCCGCGTCTTGAGTCGACCATTGGTCATAGGTCGGTACCCGCAAAAAGTTTGGACCAACATCTACGGAAATGAAAGGGTGAGAAATGGTTTTTCTATTTATTTTTCAACTAAATAAAAAATTATTTAAAATTACAAATCAAAAGTTAATAACTTTATTGGCATGAGAGTTTTGTATTTAACTCCGGCGAAAGTTTATCATAAATATTAATTTTAGGGTTTGTTTAAATTTTACCTGCAACATTTTTTCAATTAAATAAATAAATTAAGAAAAAGTTTATTTTGAAAATAAATTTTTAAAAGACCAATGAGTTAACAACGACTGTTGCAATGCCAGTATACGACATCAAGAATGCTTCGGTCAGTGGGTGGTTTTCGGTAGAATATTTACAAGCTTTCAATATGAAATTATCGTGTTTATAATCATGTTCGTAATCAAATTAATAGTTGCAAAGTAAAATATTTCATCTTATTTCATGAACCTCTCTAAATTTCTATTTCTCAGTACAACGATGGCAATCTGCTGGGCGTCATTGGAACAGACATGCTCCTCGACGTCCTAACAAATGTCCTGCCTAAGCATCAAGTTTGTTTTCATGCTGTTGTACCTTTGCTTGCATCTCCAAAAAAAATACATACAAACTTCAAAACACGCGAACATACAAACAAACTTTGATACACACGTGTTCACATGTATCTAACATATAGCTTGGAGTGCAAAATTACCCGTTCGCAATAACGAACAATGGATTCATCATCTTCCATCCTGATCACAGACCTTATGTTAGCTTTTAATTATTCCATTTTTAAATTAAACTAACGAATGCCATTTCATTTTTCTTATTATTTTTATAACGAGAGGCAGGGCTGGCCTTAGGTAGTAGAAGGCCCTAGGCAAAGAAAATTTGGTGGTCCTAAGTGACATTTTTTTAAAAATGTGCACAAGAAAATTTTACACATTTAAAAAAATTTCAACCTGAATACGTTTGTTTTATGGTAAGTTCTTGCTACATAATACTGGGATTAGTAAAAAATAAACAGTTAGGTATATAAAATTAATTCATCGTAGGATTTCTAAAAAAAGTTGTTTTAATCTGTATTGCGAAGTCCCTAAAAATCTGAGGACCTGTATTTTCAGTGTTATTATATATGTTGCAAGACATACACTTGGTAATTGTTGGCAACAAGTTTTTTCCAAATAATCAAAAGTAAGAATAATCGTTCCATAATTAAAATTAAAAAATATTTTTTTACCAGCACAATGGCAAATTGAAACCAAATTACAACAACTTGGATATTTCTGAAGTCGAATTCATTGATGACGGGAAGGTATTTACTTAATTTTTTCCCACTTTTATTTTAATATATTAAAATTATTTCTCAAAGTTTCAATTTTTATTCTTATTTGTTTCTTTTACTACAGGCGTTATCATTTTTTTGTGTGGATTTTTAACTTTTTGAGACATTACTTCGTTAATTTTTAGGAAAATTATTATTACTCTTCTGTGAACAATTGTTTTTTTTGATTTATTTAAAAACCTTTGACAACTAAAAAGGTCATCTAAAAAATCATTTACTTACCCGCACGCAGTTAGAATTCGACTCAAGAGAAAAATTTTTGCTACCCGTAAGTCAGTTTTTCATTATTTAATCATTTATCTATGATAGTTATTTAACTATTTTAATTTATTATTATCAAAGAATCGTTAAGAATTTTTTAGCTAAACTATCACAGAATCTTTCCCAATTATAACATTATCCGTACGTTTTGCAACTGATTGTGCTAATCCTCGCAAATTTATGTTAATTCGAGATGAGGCAATATTCATTTAGTAGCGCTTATTTTTATCGTTGCTCTCTTGGCTATTGTTATCATTATTATTATTATTATCATTATTATTATTATTATTATATTTATTATTATTATTATATTTATTACTTTTATCATTGCTCTCTTGGCTATTGTTTTTCTTGGCTATTGTTATCATTATTATTATTATTTTATTATTATTATTATTATTATTATTATTATTATCATTATTATTATTATTATTATATTTATTATTATCATTATTATATTTATTATTATTATTATTATTATTATTATTATTATTATTATTATTATTATTACTATTATTATTATTATTATTATTATTATTATTATTATTATTATTATTATTATTATTGCCGTCATCGTCTTCATCGTCATCACTAGATTAGGCAGAGCATGGTTAAAGGAGAAACAGGGAAAACGAGATTAAGAGTGAAAGTGGCCCTTGATGAAATGGTAACTCATGAATGAATGCGTGAGTGAGTGAGTGAGTGAGTGAGTGAGTGAGTGAATGAGTGAGTTAGTGATTGAGTGAGTGAGTGAATGAGTGAGTGAGTGTGTGAGTGAGTGAGTGAGTAAACAATAAAATTTTAAAGAATAGTAATAGTCCCATCTAAAATTCGATACGAACAGAGAAGAGTTGCCATTCGTGACACGTCATATTACTACCAATCAGTTAACTATACGCCATTCAGGTTAGCTGATCCTATCATCAACGCTTTTAAAATTTCACGAGAATATTATCATATATAAACACATGTTTATACGATGATAATGCTGAAAATGCTTAAATTGGTAAATGATAACTCGTAAATTCTTCCAAATAAATGACAATTGTTTCTTTCCATATCTCATGTAAAGTTTAGGCCTGGCTGTTCCGGATGGTCGAGCTCAAAATTACTTGGACGGAAGGCATACTGTTGATACTGGCGGTACTCTACAAAATTTACTAATTAATTTTTTACTTTTTCAATTATTTTGTGATCTATTTTTTTTTAATTTTTATAATTTTAAGTGTTTAATGAACGTTTAAGTGAATATGGATGTGATTAGATGATTGTCAGTTGATAGTTGTACACCTTTTTTTTTTACAGATATTGAGAACTTTAAAAATTCGACATTCACTTTTGCTCCTTGGTATATTTACATGCTAACATTTATTAAAATTTTTATAACTTTTTTTTACACTGGTTTATTATATTCATTACAGTCTTCATTTTTTTAATTGAAGGCACTTCTATAATATTAAAATTAACATAAGTATTTTTACTTCATCATTAAAAATTTTTCAATTTAAAACTTTCAAATTTGAAAGTCATGTATAAAATACAACTTAGCGTAAATTTTACAGTTTTACCTAATAATTTTTTGCACAACATCGCCAGGCAATACTGCACGCCTAAAGACTCAGAGGATGCCAAACTCAGCCAGTTCGACCTCTTCCTCAAGTACGTAACGATAGCTAAGCAAAACAGTGGCAGTTCCAACGGCAGTTTGTTCTTCAACCAACATTGTAAAAATTATTTATTATTAAATTCAATCTTATCACTCAACTGGAACTTGGGGTGGGTGCAGTAAAAAATTTGGGCTTGTAACAATCAAATTTTACTTTGTAACAAAACTTTGGTGTTATATTTACCAAAAAATGTTTAGTACTTTAGTCTATAATGATTTATAGCAAACCTGTTGATAAACCGGAGATGATCTTTTTTATGACTCTACTGAAAGTGGCGTTGATAACAGACCGTTTGACTTGTAAATGGAAGATCATCAGATGGCCGATGGTCTTGTTTTTAACACGCTTGTCATTGCTGTTTCACGATCTGGATATGCAATAACTCTGATTGGGACAAGGCATCTGAAGCTACTAGGAAAAGTTTGGAAAATTCTAATCGGCTCAGAAAATCGATCATAGATTTTTAGAATCAACTTCTAGAGCTGATTGTTGTAAAAAGAAGAAGTAAAAGACTAAACAAAGTAAAGATGACAAAGGAACATTCTCATCTGTGTTCGCGCGAGTGTAACAGGGAATTACGAAACGTCTGTGGCATGTGATCTAGACCCGCTTGTCCAGCATATTCTAGGAACAGCTAAAAATACTGTGTGAACAGTGTTTGTCCTATTAAAATATATTTTGAAAAAACATTGAACAACATTTTCATACGATTTGTTTTGACATTTCATTATATTGATTCTAGAATTGAAATCACACTTATATCGACTCTGCGAATGTCTCTCTGTACCAACTTAACCCCGATTAGTACATTGTTCAATTGCATATACAATGTTTAATGCATGTTTTACTTGAAAAGGTATATTAACTACATTAAAAAAATTAAATTTGTAAGAATTAATTTATATGGAAAAAATAAATTGTACCGGAACTTAAGTTTTTATCAAGTACCAGTTGAGGTTAATTATTATTTTTTGTTGGCCCTGCTCAGTTTTTAAACATAGGCCTTCTGGACGACCGCTGAAGAGCTGACAGTACATTTAGGATCGTACATTTCTAATACTTCTATTTTAACACTTTAATTTTCAACTTTAGATTTTTTCATTTTTTTTATCTCATTTGAAGTTTCAAGAAATAAAATGTGTTTTCATTATTCGAATTTTTCAAAATTTCGAAGGTTTTCAAAACATGTGTGAGAGCATGCTGTACGACGCCAGCGTCACAAGGAATGCCATCAATTACTGGAAAGGCAAATTTTCATCCCCCAATAGCAAAATGTTGTTACATTTTCAACATTTATTATTTATAATTTATTAATAATAATAATTTAAAATAATAATAATTATTATTATCACAATAGTCAGAACGCAATCGTTGAAAATGTTTTGTTAATCTGATCAGACCAAAGCTTAACACGGCAAGCATAGAAAGATTGCACCAAATATGAGTCGAGACATAAAGGATGATCAAATTTAAATTATTAATAAAAGAACAATTTTTTAAAACATGAGATTTCAGTTTAAAAATTAAACAATGTAAGGTAGAATCGAAAGGCATTAAGTCTTTAACCAAAATTAGCTTTCAAGAAGAGAAATATAATGACTCAACATTAACATTCATTATAAGATGGGTATTCTATTTGAGCTTTCATCAAAAGTACGTTAAATATGACAACGATGAGATTATTTATTGATAAATTTGTTAATTTGAATGTGTTATTTTATTATCAATTTGTTATTAAAAACTCCACAGATGTGCCGACGAAAGGCGCGTTCCAGTTCCAATAATTAAGTGAACCTTTGTGGATGTTTTTATTTCAATTATTGCATGATCACTGCGTTTCATGGAGTATTTCATCATTAATTTTTTTGTCATTGATGAATGTCAATTTTGATTTTTATCATATAGAGGCTAATGCGCTCACAACTTTAACCCAAGACTGAAGTTTTAATTCTAAGCCTCTTGGTTGATTGTCACTAACACATTTAGAAACAGCATTGAGCTAATATTCTACGGAACGAAGGCAGGCCTGACGAGATACTTGAACTTTACAGATGACCTCAGTGAACCGTAAGAAATTTCTTATTGAGTGGACAGTTGGTTGTTTTATTGGATGATTGATTGTTGATTGCATGATTGGTTGCTTCATTGAATGATTGATAATTGTCCTCACTGCCAAAATATTTAATGATTGATCAGCACGTTTAACAAACATTGTTAGTTTTTTCACTTTCAATATTTTATAAATATGTTTAACTATATTTTATGTTGTTGTCATAAATTTTGCTTTCCGTAATAGTGACGCAATGAATATCTTACAGTGGTTTCATAGGCAACAACACGGAAACTAACCGAATGTTGTACTACACACGCGCTGTTGAAAATGAAGAAAAATTCTGGACAATATCTGTGCCTTTCTACAACGGTCAGTTCCATTGGAAGGTCGTAGCCAGGAGGGCTAGAGGGAGCTGCTGTTCCCAGAAACTTTTCAAACTTTTCATAATAAGCAATCAACATTAATTAATAATCACGCAAAAAAAAGATAAAATTTGTATTGTCCAACAAATTTGTAAAATTCTACCCAAAATTTTTATTTACATACTAAAATTCACTAATTGATAAAAAATTAACAAAGCGAACTCAGTTACCGCCTTCAACCATTGGTTAGGATAGGTGAATACTATTTCGTAAGACCTTGTATGCTACTATTCTATAATTTTGCTGAAATTATATTTGTTACAACAACTACGAAGAGTTATTTTAATATATTTGTAGATTTTGCTGTTGTTTTTTATGCACGAACGTAGCCAAAATAGTGGTTTGAATCTCTTACTCTCACAACAAATTTTCGACTACGATACTGTTATATTATTAGTAGGAACTTCTTAAAAACAATAGCTTAATAAAAATAAAAAAAAACAATGGCAGAAAACAAAATATTCAACCCGAACAAAACGGTGGTGACATTTAGTCATCCAATGATCTTCATAATGGTTCAGAGGAACCTCTCAGCTCCGTTTGGTGCGGTGGGCATGCAAATGAAATATTCAGCGTTCCATCAATACTTTGTTATGACAGGACACAACTGCATGGATGGTGCCAAAAAAGTCTGCAACTATTCTTGTGCTGACGATGTTGGTTATGGTTTTCATGTTTTGAAGTGTTTATTTTAAGTTTGGTGTGGTTGTGTCCTGTTAGGGTGTTTCTGTTGCATATAAAAAATGATTGTGCATTTGATGTTTAAACAATTTTGTATTTACTTTTGCAGATGTAAAAAAAAGTTCTTAATTCATATCATTCATTCTTTTTTTAAATGATTAAAAAGAAAAGTTTGAACAAAATAGACACAATAATGTTTTTTAAATATCCGTAAATTTTATTATCCTTTTATATGACTGACCAAATTTTTTCATGGCAAATTTTGACATGAATGCATCACAAACATCTTTTATTATTTATTTTCATTTCTCTTGCGCATTTTTTTCACCCACTTCAGTAGTATAATATTATTGAGTTTTGCATGTCTGCTCATGCCAGCAACTTGACTGTTACATGTTGGATGAACACGGTTATGTTGTTTACTCGGAGACTCCAGCCTTAGTTAGTGCATTTACATTATATTAATTTTCTTACTTTTTTTCTATCGCAACCCTTGTCTATTTATTAAAACATCTTATTATGGTATAATTCTTTCCGATAATCATTTATATATCAATAATTTTATTTTTTCATCAAACTGTTTATAATATAATCTGTTTTTCAAATGTTCATATCTTCAGTTAAAAGCTGTTAAACATGGCATGAAACTGTCAAATTAAATGTAGTTAAAAATTAATCATTGATTGAATATTTATCATTAGTAAATTATAAACTTTTTAGTAATTATTAGCAAACGCACGATTGGCGCGACGATGAATGAATAGTAAGTTATACGCACAAACGATCAATTAATAAAATAGCACCTGGGCAGATTCTTTGGAGAGATAGATGGAATGGTGATGGACAACTTGACAACTGACGAACTGTTTGACAACTCTGCCATCTTCAGAAGGTGAGACGAATTAGCATTCAAAGGAGCAAGCAGACGTTATCTCATTACATTTTTGAATCACTTATACTGTGAATGAAAAATATAACTGCTGCTGCCTTTACTTACTGCTGATTGTGTTTGTTATTTCAGACATGGTCATCACTTTTATTTTCGCATATTAAATTTTTTAATAATAAAATTTCACCGATGATCAGAGTGATGGTGCTTGACTTCCAAGCGATGTGCCAGGCGTCAGATGACGTTGATTCATCCAGTGACGCTCCTTGTATCAATACCTACGCTGTTTGTATAGAAGGCTTTTGGTTTTAATATTTTATAGTTTTGTTTGTGGTTATTTATTGGCTCGATAATTTCAAATTTGCTTGTCCGTTTATTTTTTTTCGATGATTTTTGTTTGACGTTTCATTTGCAATAGTACTAAACGTGTTGTATTATTGATTACGCGCGCACACAAACACACACACACACATGTATTTCAGATGGAGTTATAAAACATTAAACATTTTATGTATTTACCTAAACGACAAGATGTTTGAAAATTATAAACGTTAAATTATTCTTTTCAGCCCATGACTCATTTGTTGAACCTGTTTAAATGGACACTGATCAAGATAATATAGTTTAGTTTAATTTTTTCATTTCAACAATTTTAAACGTTTTAAATATTTTTAAAATTCTAAATATTATCTCATAAGACGATATGATATATATGAAGCGCTGTGACATATTCGTAATAAATATTTCACATGTTTTTGCGTAGTTTTGTGTTGGAGTTCCTCTCATTGTGTTCCTATGCTGACTTAAACGACGGTGGAGCGGGTTGTTTGATTGCTTAACAGTTTTTTATTCAACTAAATTTATATGTTTATAAAATTCTTTTAATTTTTTGATTAAATAAATTTTATGTTAGCTGTAAACTGTATAACAAACAATGTGATGGTGAAACAATTGTAGATTCAAAATATTTTTTCATACTCAGCTCGTAGCCCACCAGCAGAAAAGGCTTCCAGTGATAATGAGACAGTTAACGCTGTGCCAGTTTCAGTTAACTGGAATCTCCTGAACGAAATTGCGGGCAACGACACGTCCTTATTTAACGAATGGGTGAGTAATTACAGAAAGTTGATGCTGCTCGGCAACACGGAAGCCGTTGGGATTTGGTACAACAGCATATTGGAGGCTGCTGAAACATCCCAGTCCAAAGAAAGTTTATGCATAAAGACCAGATATCTTTATGTAGCTCAAAAAGAAGCATTCAAAAATCTTCCTTACCTTAATTTCGTACAGACTGATTGCGAATCATGTCAAGCGTCGTAAGTTATGTTTTTTATCTGTTGCACATTTCACAGTTTTTTAAAGGGGGAAAATTTCTCCTATTCATAATCTTTTTTAAAAACTGATTATTATTATTATTATATATTGATATAGATATAAAATAAGTATCATATTATTACTCATTAATAACATTTTAATTAACATTTTTATATGAATGGGTTGTTATTGTGAATGTTTCTTTTTAATTACGTGAAAGCAATGAAATTTCCAATTTTTGGTTATGTTCGTTAAAATCTTGAAAAGAAATAATTTGATTTGGCTGGCATTGGCTGATCAAATATAAATGGACTTATCATGAAAGAATGCATGGAATGGAAAGCATAAACTTAACACATTCTTAGTCGCAACTTATTTGAATTGTGTGCTGGTCCATATTGTGTCAAATTTGTTTTAGAACCATCTTCCTACATTTGACATTAATTTCCAAACATAAAAATATAGTTAACCTTAATATTTTAACAGTATCATCGATTTATTTTCGTAAATAAATATGATCTATTAAAAATTTGTGAATCAGACGATACTTTAGTTTAAACAAAGTGCCAAACACTAATCTCTTTCTTTTGGTCGTTCAATCTACTTGCCACTGCGATAATGAAAAAAAGTTGACAACGGAGACCAAACAAGTTTACGATATCCTTTATATATTTGAATTTTAGTTTTGGCAAGTTTTTACTTAGATTTTATTATGTTAGTTATTTATGAGCCTTAACTTTTAAACACGAAATTCCAATGGAGAATGTGAGTTTCACCAATTATTTCGCAACAGACGAAAAGATTGCTATTCATATCACGTAGACGTTAGTAAGTTATTTGAAACTTTAAAATATATAAAGTTAACTAGTTAACTTGCTAATCAGATCTGCTCTTTTACTACCTTATTTATCAATGAAGGAATGGCGACCTCAGTGTTATCTATTTTTTACTTTTTTTATATCCTCCGGGCTTAAACACTTGTTCATTCGAACAAACTGCCAAGTCTAAAATAAAATTATAAAGTATCGAAGTCCTCATACCTTGATTATCATTACCGCTAAGTGTAATCTCTATTTCTATTTCATTGACTTGAAAGATAGTGATTATGACAAATTTATAATTAATTTTATAATTTAATTTTACATTTTCATACGAATTATAATTACGCAGGACAATTCAAAGTTGTGTCATGGTCCATACTTGCGTCCTACTTGGAATCTTATTGCGTTATTAGTCCTGATGTGTTATTCCAAACCTTTCATTTGCTATTGAGTTGAAAATTTTGTAGAGACTATTATTTTTGTCTGATTTTCTATTTTCAAACAAAATATGTTTAAATCAAGTGTTGTGTAATAAACAGTTTACGTGCCTATTTATGTTTTATTTTACTGAATATAAATTCTAAAAGTGAATATTGTACGTACGAACAACCCGATCTGGCATTAAGATCAATACACAAAACTAACTGAAATATAGGGCAATGATGAGATGTAGGTATATGAAAACAAGACCGGTGAACAGTATCTACTTTATCGTTCTCAAGTGCGTGTTAAGGTTATAGGCAATGTAAAAATTTAAGCAATGTATTCACATGTGGTTTTTAGAAATTCAAAACATTCGAAAATGACTAAATTAGTTGATATGAATATGAAAAAAATCTTTAAGGGATGCCTAAAAGTCTCGACTTTAAATAAAAATTCTTTATTTTCTCTAAACGAGTGATTAACTTGTTGGTAAAACAACAGTTTTGTAATAATTTTAGGCAAATGAAATGTAGCTTTGTGGAATGAAGCGATGATTGGTTGCGCATTCATTAGGCGTTGCATATTCTATGAGTGTATCCACTGTACATGCAATATATATGGAGTGAAAGGAATAAGTTGTTATATTATCTATGCAGATGTATGGCATACATGGCTGCCACATTCTACGAACGTGAATCCAATCTACGATAGCCAGTCTATATAATAGGTGCTGGCTAGTGCTCATTCTTTGGTGGGGTTGTCCTGAGGCCATTCTTTAATTTTTTAGTCGTAAATTTTTCTTTTAAATTTAATTTTAAGAGATTTTAAGCATATTTTAATTTTGTTTTTATATCCAAACAACAATCACTAATGGCTGCCGAACGTGATGAACTTGTACAAAAAGCCAAATTGGCTGAACAAGCTGAACGATACGAAGACATGGCCGTTGATATGAAAAAAGTTACAGAATTGGGCACAGAGTTAAGTAACGAGGAGAGGAATTTACTTTCAGTAGCTTACAAAAATGTCGTCGGGGCCCGCCGTTCTTCCTGGCGTGTCATATCAAGTATTGAGCAAAAAACTGAGGGCAACGAAAAAAAACTCAACATGGTCAAAGAATACAAAGAAAAAGTTGAAAAAGAACTGAAAAATGTCTGCCGGGAAGTTTTAGTAAGTTGAAATTTAGTTCATCAATTCAATACGTTTCTTAGTAAAATAAATAAAATATTTCCATTCAATTTGCTGACTTGTTTTTTCACTTTAAAAACTCTTTTTTTGGCTGGTTTTGACTGAGAGTTGTTTTTTTTTTAAATTCAAACATGATGGAAAATTTCTGCTTGCTTGTGAAATTAAAGCAATGATTATTAAAGTTTTATAAAACATAAATTTATTTTATACTTATTTTGCATTTATAAATGTTTTTTTTTATGATTTTAGTTTTTAAAATCTTTATTTTATATTTGAATTTTTTTTATTAGAAAGTAAAGTTATTTGTTAATTATTTGAATATAATATTAAATTATTTTTTGTTATCGTAATTTTAAAAGGTTACTCCATTTTCTAATCACCATGTTTTTGATGAAAAATTAGGCATTTAAGTGAAACTATTTGATTAATTCTTTTACATTTTTTAAATTTTATTTTAATTTTATTCACTGTTTAAACTTTAAATTAGCTTTGAAATGCAACATTTGTTAAATATGAAAAACAAAAACGTAAAAGAGATTTTTTATCATTTAATTAGTTTTTTGTTTTCTTAAAATTAACACATGCTTATTTAACTTATTTTTTTTTTATATTTTTTTTTTAAACAGGATTTACTTGATAAATTTCTCATTGCCAAAGCAGCCAATGCAGAGAGCAAAGTTTTTTATTTAAAAATGAAAGGTGATTACTATCGCTACTTAGCAGAAGTCTCAGTCAATGAGGAAAGATCAAGTACTTTGTTTTTATATTTTTTAATTTCTCACTGTCATTATTTGATCTTGTGATTCAATGTTAAAATTGTATATTTTTCATGATCTAAAATTCGAAAGTGTAATTTTATTTAGTTTTGATGATGTTATTGATAATTTCTGATTAATAGGTTATTGAAATTTGTAGGTGTAGTTACGGAATCACAGAATGCCTACCAGGCAGCACTTGACATAGCCAAGGAACAAATGCAGCCAACCCATCCTATCCGTCTTGGACTTGCTCTCAACTACTCTGTCTTCTTCTATGAAATTCTCAACTCTCAAGATAGAGCTTGTCATTTGGCCAAACTTGTAAGTTGCTTTTTAATTCTTTTTGAGGATGTTTTGGTTGTTTATGTTTTTTTCATAAAAACATTTTCATAATTTTCAGATAAATTTTTTTATTATTTTTCCATGAAATGTGCTTCTAATTATTAATTTTTTCCAATATCTGTTTGATATGTTTAAAAAATTTTGACTCATTTTAATTAATATGATACTGTTATAATTTATTGAGGTGAATATTTCAAGTAGATTAAATATTTTTTCAACAGCCACTACCTAATAATACCTGACTAAATGTTAACCTTAATGTTGGTAGGCTTTTGATGAGGCCATTGCAGAGTTGGATACACTGAATGAGGATTCGTACAAGGACAGTACCCTAATCATGCAGTTACTACGAGACAACCTCACTGTAAGTTCTTTCACATTCTTCTCTCTATCTCTTTTCTCTTCCTTTCTGTCTGTTTTCAAATTAAAAAGACAATTTAATGCAATTTCATTAGTGAAAATTTTGGGAATTACTTGACACTTGTGCAAATATCTTTTATAGCAGTTTTTATTGTACCCACTCAACATTTTTTTTAGAAATGAAGAGTTTTATTCATCTTTTTTTTCTTTAAATGATACTTCTGATAAATTTTGAATATTCATTGTATTTTTTTTGGTATCTTATGTGAGAGAGAAAAATAACACAATAAAACTTATTTTTTGAAATTTATTAAATAATAGTAGGTGCAATAATACCTATAATTATAAATATTTACCCAATTAATTAATTAATTAATTGAAATATAATATATACAATATGATATAATTAATTGAAAACTAATATAATTGATTGTTTTTCAGCTGTGGACATCAGATGCTCAAGGTGATGCCGTGGAGGGTGAGGAGACCCAGGGAGTGGCTGAGTAGGGGGGAGGGAACGATGATGGTGGTGACGATGTGGTAATGGTGATGGTGGTTTTGTGACTATGGGAAATTTGATAACAGAGATAATTTAATAGGGGTTGTGGTGACATCTATTGTCGGGAATTAGTGAAATGGTTAACGATGGTGATAGTGAGGATGGCAGTGATGATGGTGATAGTTAAGGTTATGATAGTGGGGGCAATAATGATGGCTATAATGATGAAGTGGTGATGGTTGATTTCGGTGGTGATTAAGATGATTTTGAAGGTTGTGTAATGATTTTCTGGAAGTTGTTTGGTTTTTATGAGTTTTATTACTTTTAAACTAAACGATATGAGTTAGGTGGCGATAATATTATTAATAATAATAATAAATAGTAATAATTAAATATTATATAATGATTATTAATTTTTAAAGTTCATCATACGATTGATTTAATTATTAATTATTTTTCACCTTTTTGTCCATTAATTTATATCTCGTATTGTCTTATCATATTCTTACGTCGAGTCCAATGTTAGTTATTATGATAATAACTGTTTTGTTTATTGCTATTATTATTGTGTCATTATTATTATTGCTATTGTTACACGTTGCCTACATTTACTTAGAGTTCTCATTAATTATATATATGTATATATTATATATATATATGTATATTATATGTTGGTATTTGCTGTTTTATTTTATTTTTACCTACCTTTATTTTATTCTTTATTTATTACATAATGGTATTATTATATTTAATAATTTAATATAGTATATATATATATATATATATATACATATATATATATATATATATATATATATATATATATATTAGTTGATGCATTGAAAATATACGTACACACAGATATATATATATAAGCCAACAGATGTATTGTCATACAGTATTTTCTTCCACACGCATATTTGGTCATTTTATTAATTTTTATTTGCTAAAAATTTAATTAATCAACTTACCTATTTCTATATTTTTTCTTTTATTTGTTTATTTATTAATTAAAAATGGTTATTAAGGTATTAACTCGTGTTATGTCATTATTTTCTACAATGACGCTAAATTACAGGGGTCTCAGTAACAGGCATGGTCGTTTTTATTCATTTACTTTTCAGAATTTAAATAAATTTTATAATTTTCTGTAAATAACTGTATCTGTACTTGAGGCGGTTGGGATCGCTAAAGTTACTTCTAAGGTTACTAAGCTACAACAACAGATGCTCCGAAATTTGTGAATTCGTTTAACTTTTCACTGCAAAAATGCTTTTTCATATTTTATTCTACCATGAATTAAATGACCCGTTTTGGTTTGCCAATTCATTTATATTCTCTATTTATTTATTTCATTCAAACAACCGTTCAATTTTTCTTTCTTTTTTATTCATTCGTTCATTTCATCTGAATGGTCTGCAGCTAAAATCTAAGAATATTAATGTTACCAATCTTGATTCATTTGTTATTATAAGCTAAGCGAGATTTATGTTAAAGAAATATTGTGAATTCAGAAATAACAGAAACGAGTGCTAATGTTTTTTCAAAAACTAATGGTATATTTACTCTTTCAATTTAAATGTATTATAAAGTATTGATGTTAATTTGTTATTATTATTATTGATGTTAATAGAGTTCTCTAATAAAATTCAAGAAGGTCGCTTTTTTCATTCTTTATATCTACAATTCTGTAGTATTCAAATAATTTTAAACAGCCTATCGAAACAAATTTCTTAAGCTATCCGGGCCATCAAATTGCTCTAACTTGCGCTTCAATTTAACATCTGGCTGTTTCATACAGCTAATAAAAAAAATAGATAAGTAATATATTTGGCAAGGTTGTTTATTGCACCTTTGATATGTTATCTAAATTGAATTGGATGATGAATTAGATCTAATGTTGTCATGATGTTGCTGGCCAAAATGAAAAAAAATATAAGTTAAACATCGAATGAATAAGCCGGCAAATGAAACTAATGTTAAAGCTTTTAAAACTCGAATGCAAATTAAACTAAGAAATCAACTTTAAAAATATATTTTAAAAAATCTTTGTTAGCGATTCTACGCGAACCGTTTCGTTGAAAACTCGTCAAAATGTGACATCGGTTCTGCTGACGATGCTTAAGTTCAATTGCTTGTGGTCGTTGTAGGGGCAGCCATTGTGGTTGTTGTAGTAGAAGTCATCAATGATGCTGGTGCAGATTGGTTTCCGCCAGATATACCAAATGTGGTTATGAAAACGTTCATCAACATAACAAAATAAAGCAGGTAGGTTGCCATATGTTGCCAGAACGCCATCTTCCTGAATGTGATCTTTTCTTGCCTGTCTTCACCTTGTTCCTCCAAAAATATTGCATGATGTCGCTGAGCCTCTGCTAATTTTTTCTCTGCTTCCGCTTCTTCTTTCTCTCTCAAACCTGACGCCAACTCATCTTTTGCCCTTGAGAGTTCTGCCTCCATTTCCAGATTTCCTGGTGATTTGGAACATGCCTCTTGCACAATTTTGACGTAGTTTGTAGATCTGATAATTTTTATTTCAGCGTCCGCTATTTGAACTTTCGCCATTTCAATGTTTGCATCCGATCTGTCGAGTCGCAGTGCTTTGTTGTCGAACGCTAATGGCAATCGCGATTCGATGGTTGATAGAACCGGGGAGGTGGCAGCCGGTCGACTGGGACCGCTCAACTCCACGGCTGAAGTTTCTCGAACAGTCTTGTACGAGGATGTGGATTTGCTTGGAAATCGTCGGTACCAATGTCGTGGACAGCAACAACAACAACGACGACTTTTTCCGCTGCCGACTTCTCTTATCGTCGGAGTGTTGGATTGATTATTTGGATCTGATCTGTTGCCAGCACTGTTGACGCAACAGCAGAATGTCTGCTCATTTGACGACTGGTTGTAATAGTGCAGATTGCCGATATAGATGATGATTATGCCGACGAGTAACTCAAACGATATACACGCAATCAACATGGTCAGGACGAAATCGTAGAAACGATGACCGCTCCTTCCGATATCCAGGAGAAGTTTGAGTTCGGTGATTTGGGTCAACGATAGAATGGTCACTAGCGCGGCCTGTGCTTTCATTTCCGACTGCTCCAATTCTCCGTGTCGAGACAAAACCTTCAAGTTATTAATGATTTCAATAATTATTACAAAAGAGTGAAATTTAAGAATGTAAACATTAATGTACTAAACGGGTTTTTTTTTGTTATAATCATCGATATTGAAACCATTTACTACTTTCTATATAAATAAATTATACATATACATATATACATATATATGTATGTATAATATATATAATATTATAATAATAACAACAAAAATATATATAAATTAATGGGATACATGTGCAGCTCGTATCCAATAAAAATATAAGATAAGTATGAAATTGCACACTGTTGTACACTCTCGATGTTACACATATAAGCAGGCAGAGGCACACACACATTCATCTACACATCTACGTACATCGGAGGGGCGTGCATGAATGTGCGCTAAGAACTGTATCGTCGGCGGAAAATCCAATTAAGAAGGAAGTCGTTGATTTATAGATTAGGCAAATTTGTCTTGTTTTGTTGGTCTGGGGCCACTCCTAATGAAATAGCCATTCCTCTCTTGGCTATTTTGTTGATGCTGTGGTTTTGATGGATCGTGATTTTGGGTCGTCGTTATTTTCAGTTGTAGTTTTCAAGTTTTGTTGTTTTGGATTCAAAAGTTTTTTTAATGATTTTATTTATGACGCTGTATTTGAGGATGTCGCCATTTTCATGGCTACTGTTGGGTTTGCTTGCGATGAGTGTGTAGAAATATGATTGATGGTTCATATAAGAGGTATTGGCATCATTTAAGCTAATTTGTTTTACTGCTTTTGAAAAAGATTGTTTTACATCAAACATGCGCGTCTTTCATCTGCTATTTAATAAAAAGTACATATTTTTGCCGTACTGTTGAATGGGTAATCTTTCATGTTTATACGTAGGTTCTTATGTATGTACATGGATTCCATTTTGATGTTTTTTTTCTGTATAACACGGTTTACCTTGTTATTAAAAATGTTTTTGCAATTGTTTAAATAAAAATATTTTGTGAAATTGTATGCGAGGATACATATACATTTTTATTGATTTTTATCTTTTTATTTTTTTAATTTTATTGTTGTTGTGCATATTTTTGATGCTGCTAATAAGTAAATGCCTAGATGGCGATGTTTTTGTCTTTCAATTTGACACGCTCACAAGAATGTGTGTTATTGATGTTGTTGTTGATGATGATGATGATAGATTGTTGCTGGTGCTGTTGAGGGTGTCATAGATTGTTGCTAAAGTTGTTGTTGCTGATGACAGGATGTTGATGTATGCTGGTTGATAAGGTTGTTATATATATCATGAAATTGATATTAATGACGATGAAGGAACGACAGATCGTGCACGATGTTGTAGCTGCTGCTGATGTTAAGGGTGTTGTTGCTGTTGTTGTTGATGTGGCTGTAGTCGATGCTTTGCTGTAAATGTTGTTGCGTGGAATAATTTGATTGTGATGAAACGAGATTTGAGAAGGCAAGTTTATACGCCTGTTTGTCACACATTCGTACA
This sequence comes from Helobdella robusta, assembly GCF_000326865.2. NCBI lineage: Eukaryota > Metazoa > Annelida > Clitellata > Rhynchobdellida > Glossiphoniidae > Helobdella > Helobdella robusta. Next base: position 727,018 of record NW_008704902.1, read on the forward strand.
GACACGTATGCACGCACACGCAAACACACACACACACACATATATACAAACACACACAAGCTTGTATGTGTGCGTTTTAATGTATTGACGTAATGGTGCTCATGATCATGATCATAAAACGTGTGAACGTAATACATCTAATGGCTGTGTAGTGTGTATGTTGTTGTAGTTGAATTGGACTGTTCAGTATTGTATGGTTTGCTTTGCTTTAGTTTGTTCAAAAAATATTTCATAAATATGACAGTTGTTTCATTATGTTTGTTACAACGTTAAAATTTGTAAAGACTTTGTTAATGTTTTTATTTTTTATGAAACCAGTAGATCCTGAATGTTAAATAATTCATAAAAGTTATTTAAAAAAATACTAATATAGGTATCGGTATATGTGTACGTGTGCCATGAGTGAATGTTTGTTGTGTGTATATGTGTGCGTGTGTTGTGTGTAGATGTGTGCGTTTGTTGTGAGTGTATGTGTGCGTGTGTATGTGTGTGTAGCAATAGTTGTGTAGGGGCTATAGTACGCGAATGTTTTATTGTTAACACGTGAATTCAAGATGGATGTACGTTGTACGTGAGTCAGAATGTGCCAAGAAAAAATCCGGCTCGTTGTTTTTTCATTGCGTTTTTATGTTTGTTCTTTTTTTTATGTAATTGTGTTTTTATTTGTTTTTCAAATGCCGTTTTTCACTTACGGTTTTTTATTTCCATGTTTTAGATTTCTATTTCGTTTGATTCTCAAATATCTGCTTGGATGGTTTTTATTATTTTTTTCACCATTTTAATATAATCTTTTCACCATTTTAATATAATTTTTTCACCAAAATTTTGAATTGTTTTTTTTTTCACTACAATAATGCAGATAGTTTCTTATTTAAAGGTTTCTAGTTTGTTCGTTACGTTCGTATTATTAGACTGTTTGATATCATGATGTACCTCAATTTTTCTTCATTTTCTTGCAGATTTAGCAGCTGGCGAAAGCCATAAATACAAAATCACCGGTGATAATTTGGTTATATAATTTCGGCTGTCCATAATTAAATGATAACAAAATTGCTATAATAATCTTAAAAAAGTAAAAACAGGTAAAATACTTATGTTACTAGAACGACAAAAAATAATCATAATACTAACAGACGTAATGACAATGGTAAACAATAATAATAAGCCAAACAATAATAATAAGCCAAACAATAATAATAAGCCAAACAATAATAATAAGCCAAACAATAATAATAAGCCAATGACGCGCTTTTGAAAGTGGACGTATGTACGTCGTTCGGATGTTTCAATATTCAATACTTTCAAATGCAACTCGTAAACACATTTAAATAACATTAAAAAACACACAAACATAAAATATACACGCAGTATTTACAAACAAGCAAACAACATAAATAAATATATACAAATATTACATTACATAAATTCAAACGAAACGTACAACCGAACATTTATTCAAGCCTCCATGCCAACAACATATACTTACATACATACAACACATTTAAAACATACAAACATTCACACACGCATACAACACATACATACATAAATACAACACATACATAAATACAACACATACATACATACATACATACATACATACATACATACATACATACATACATACATACATACATACATACATACATACATACATACATACATACATTCTGACAAAATTGACGATGCGGAATTCATTTACGAAATAATGGATTTCTACAATTGTGAAGATATTAGAATAGCAAAAAAAATACTTACCAGCGATCTAGATGCATTAAATCTAGAAAAAGATGATAAAATAAAGCCAAACAGTTCTGGAAACTCTAAAAAGGACAAGGTTAGTGATTTAATACTAACA